>NC_081158.1:21067239-21376614 GCF_012432095.1 Onychostoma macrolepis | reverse complement strand
TGGCTGTGAGGATCCGGTGAAAAGGTGCCATTTGTTATAGAGCAGGTCAGTCTTAAAGAAAGACTTCTCCCAGGGTCAGAGGGGGCACTTTCACTAGTGACCTGACTGTGAAACCCATCTTGACAAGAAACACACACGTGTATGAAGACACTCAGTGCTAACTCAGCGTAACTGAAGAGGCACTTCCGCTGAGCTGTTTAATCCTTTCGCTCCAAAAAAATAAAAAAGAATCCTCACAAGTCAAAGGAGATCAAGCATGTCCTTCTGAGGTATTCAAATTGAAAGACATTCATTAATATGTAAAATACAGGAAGCCTGTTTTCATAGAAATCACTTTTCCAAATCTTTGCTGTGTTAAAGGGATAGTTCACTCAAAAAAGGAAATTCTGTCATCAATTACTCACCCTCATTGCAAATCTGTGTGACTTGCTAAAATCACGGGAATAAATTACAAGTTAAAATATATTAAACAGTTATTTTAAGTTGTAGTTATATTTCATAATATTGTTGATTTTACTTTTGATAAAATAAACCCTTGGTGAGCATAAGTGACTTTCAAAAACATTTAAAAAAGTCTTACTGACCCCAAACTTTTGAATGATGTTGTATACACATCCAGTCCACTTCTGTAAATCCAAACAAAGTCTTAAGTGTTTACTGACTATTTTGGCCAGAGAATGCTTGAACACAACTGTATATGGAGGAAGTGGTCAAGGGCACATCACCGTAAATAGATAATGTATTCACACTTCTCTATCCTCACTTCCCTTAATGAGCCTTTGACCTTGTGCAGCTAGTGACAGCAAGACCTAATGACTCCACATTTAAACTTCTGTTAAAAGTGTGTTCATTTGCTGACAGCTTTTACTTCAAGTTTCCAATTTAAGTCCTAGCTCACCGGTGTTAGTTTGCAAAACATGTGGCATGATGATCTATTAGCTAGAGTATTTACATGTTTATGCAAATGCAATAATTTCACTTACTAGAAGAGGATTTCGTAAGAAAAATATTCACTACTGTTTCTGGTTGTGACTGGTTATCTATCTATTGATAGAACGGCAAAACAATCATCATTCTTTATTATTATTTCCAGTTTCTTATTATAATCAATGTTGAAAACTTAATATTTTTGGGGAAATCATGAATTGAATTGTAACTAAACTGTAATTAAACTGTGACTAAACTAAACTGTAATTGCACTTTCATTTAAAAAAAAAATACAAAGATTCTGAACAGATTCCTTCATTGATGTAGATGCCATAATCATTTATTATGATTTTACAGTAGTTATTATGATTTTACGGTAGTGCTACTACTAGTAACTATTATTTTCTATAATGGTATGCAGTGGTGTTTGTGGAAATCATACAGTTGTAATAGCTTAATGTGAATCAACATAGCCTTTGCCAAAATCCAAATGCACTCCATATGCTGTTGCACAGAGCAGTTGTGAAGAAAAAGACTAATTCCCTCCATTAATGCAAACATACAAAATGTATTTACAAATTAGCCTGCCAGAATAAACAGTTTAACACATTATTGCGCCTTGTATTTTCCATATTGATCTGTAGTGCAATGACACCAAATAGTGCCAAATTTCTGTTGCCTGACCCAGAAAATATGTTCAACTGAAACATACCATCTGAATGCTTTATTATGTAGAATACAAATTACAGCTCTGCACGATCCCAAATTGAACCGGGGGGGGATTAATAACCCCAAACATTGCTGACGGGCAGAACAAACAGGCGGGCTGTCAGAACGAAGCCGGATTCTTCTCTTTAGCGCTGCCTCAGCACCACCATCCTTCAGTCGCTTTCAGCGCCAGCCATTAGCAGTGTGTGAGTATGAATGAAGGCCATTTCATAAACGGGCACGAGAGAGTAAAGCGTCGCTGGCAGGCGGAGCACAGACAATCGATGCCTTTGCCTTCATCTTCAATCCTTTATCTCTGTGATCAGAGCAACGCCGTGCTGGCACTTATTCAAACTCACAACTTCAATTTTGGAAGGAAGTTTGAAAAGCATTCCTCATAGGACACCTCACAGCGCTCATTTGCAACGGCTCTGAATCAGGATAATAGCATTTGGGCTTCTAAACTCCATCCGCCACTTCAAAGCTTTGCTTATTGAATCAGCGTCTCCTCGTAAAAGGTCTCAATTAGAAGTCAATCGTTTCAGTGACTGTTTATAAATGTTAACGTCTAATTTATGACGCACAAGATTCTAGACAGTCAAATGACCATGCTAAACTTGGATTCTCCAGACAGTTGCATATTGTCATACTGTATATCAGTTCCTCATTCAGAGCAGAACTCATCTGCCCCACATTTTCAGCTTATTGTAAACAAAACTTCAACTTCCCTATGACGAAGTTGTGTGAGTATCATGTGACACAACGAAGGTTTCTTCTGACTTGATTCTGTACTAAGAACATGCTGTATTCAAGGTTTAGCGCATCAGAGTAATGCAGGATTAAAGAGCTCTTCCTGTGGTACTTTCTAAATCTGGTGTGTTTGATCTTCAGAGGTGTGTAATGGGAATCTGAAGAGCATCCTGGGTCTGTTCTTCATCCTGTCCCGCTACAAGCAGCAACAGCAGCACCAGCAGCAGTACCTGCAGTCGTTAGTGGAGCTTCAGCAACACGTCACACATCAGACCACAGGGGCGGCGCCAGCGAGCCAACACAAAACACAAGACATGCAGTCCAGGTAGGACACGTCTTATGATATCTATTGCTGTTGCTCCTCCATTTGACTCCTGCATCTTTAATCATGAAATAAATGTCTACAGACAGACAGACAAACAGACAGACAAATAGACAGACAGACAGACAGACAGACAGACAGACAGACAGACAGACAGACAGATAGATAGATAGATAGATAGATAGATAGATAGATAGATAGATAGATAGATAGATAGATAGATAGATAGATCTATAATATAGACAGCTAAATTTTGTTCACATTTTTATTATTTATTTACTTTTTTGTTCACATTATTATTATTGATCTAATAGTAAATGAATAATATATAATATAATATATAATAATTATCTAAAGGCAGCTGATCTAAATCTTTTTAGTAAACATAAATAGGTTAAGTATGTTTATGGTGGATTTATATATTTTACTTATGCTATTGTATTTTCCAAGTGTTTATTGACATGAACAACATATTTTTCATTACATGTCATATACATATATATATATATATATATATATATATATATATATATATATATATATATATATACATATTAGGGCTGGCAAATCGATTAATCATGATTATTCACATCCAAAATAAAGGTTTGTGTACTTACATAATATATGTGGGTGTACTGTGTATACTTACATGTTTGTATAAATATACACACATATATGTATATATTTAAGAATATTTACGCACACACACACACATATATATACATACATATGGTTTATATTGTATATAAATATGTATATACCTACCATATTTTAGGGACACATTTGTACTTAGAAGTGAGCTAAACCTGACAAATGCCCAAAAACTCTCCTTTTGGGGACATCCCAAGTGCTTATTGTCAAGTACACAACATATCTATCATTAACATATGAGTATATTGCATATATACACATATATACATTTGAACTGTATTGTTAGTAAATATCTACAATAAGACAGAATAAGATGTATGTGTGTGTTTACGAATTTGGGACAAACTTCCTTTTGGGGATGTCTGTATGTAATAACAGTATCAAAATAAAGTATTTATTTTCATATTTTTTAAATTGTAAAAATAATACAGAAAGTTTTCTGTTAGAGTGTGGGTTAGGGTTAGTTTATAAATGTTTGTATATAAAAACAATAGATATTCTATACACAGTGTGTGTGAGTGCGTGTGTGTGTGTGTGTGTGTGTGTGTGTGTGCGTGTGTGTGTGTGTGTGGGCGTGTGTTGGTAAAAAAGGAAGGCCATGACTGTGATGTAAATAGATGAGTAATCTTAGCAGCAACTATGAAGAGGAGATGCCACACATGAGTGGCGTTACCCAGCCTGGCTCACGTTACCTGACCCAGAATGCATTTGTGTGTGTGGGACAGGCAGAAAAACACGAGTGTGCATTTTGTAGTGCTGAGTTCTCTATCCTGTCAGCATTCACAAGTGCAAAGAGAAGAGAAAGAGGAAGACAGTGAGAGAAAGACAACAGCTGCCCCTCATACTTGTCCAGGGCCCATGGGAGCTCGCTCAAGTTGTGTCCAGCAGTGACAGGTGTTCAGAGGGCCTTGGACTGCCAGCCTGAAACACACACACACACACACACACACCCGCACACAACTTAAGCATTCCACACACACCAAATGACATCAGCGAGCAGAACTGGGCCAGGAGGGCTGTAGATTGGCCGCACTCCTGGAGGATGTTGTAAACGCAGTCTCCTCAGATAACTATCTCAGTTCTCTGTCCAGCTCCAGACAGTCGGGTAAAAAGGAAGCTATTGTATGGCATTTAGGAAGTGTTTCTTCAAAAGTTTACTGGCTTGGGGTTACAGGTGTTAAAATGGGTGGCTGTCTGATTATCTTTGTGTGAGTGTGTGTGTTGTACATTTACAAGGGTCTGGGAGATTCATCAACTCTGGTCTTTGGCCAACAGCACAGAAACAGACTCTTGGGGTTTCTTAAAGCATTTTAGCCTACTGGCAAAAGTGTACTGCCTACTCAGTGAATAAACTCATTATGTTTAATGCCCTTGTGATGCTTTTTTTTTCCACCAAAAATAATTAATAATTAAAACGGTCTTCCTTATGCTGTCCTGAGTAAGCAGCATACGTCATATTGCTGGTGCTAAATCATTTGACTGTACTGAAATTTAATTCAAAAGCCAGTGAGTGTATATATTTCATGTTTAAATATAGTACATAAGGATTTTGGACCAATTAAATTTCACTGTGGACAGAGCTATTCAGGACTGTCTTTGCACCCATTGCTTCTCCTCTGAGGGGAAGCTTTTTAATTTAATTTAATATAATGTACTCCATTGTTCAAAGGCTTGGGGTCTGTAAGAAATTTTAATGTTTTTGAATTAATTCTCATTCTTACAAGGCATTTATTTGATGAAAAATACAGTAAAAACAGCAATATTGTGAAATATTATTAGAGTTTAAAATTACTATTTTCTGTTTTAATTTACAATTTTCAGCAGCCATGCTGAAAATTATCCTTCAGAAATCATTCTAATATGCTGATGGTGTAAACTTTTGCAACAATGTGAATGTCTTCAAGAGCAAAGAGCAAATCAGCTTCTAGCTGTGACATAAAATAAAGGCTATTGGCTACCTACCAAAAAAAGACAAGCCCTACAATATGCCCCACACCAATTTTTATAAGAAATACATTGGCACAGGAAGAAAAAATGCACCCAGACTGCTGCGTTAGTGAAAAAAAAAAGATTAAATAACTTTTAGCACTTTTTGCTAGTTGGTAAAAGAAGCTGTTGCTTTTGCTTTAAAAAGAAAAAAGAAAAAAAAGGGAAATTCTCTTACACCCAGTCAGCTGGATATCTGTTTTGTTTTAAAGATCTAAATACCATAATACAGCACTGTCTGAGATCCCTGGGAATGAGGGGTGAGCTTTTTATAACACACACTGGCTGGTTTTACCCATAGGCACTGCTCCCATTTACAGTTTTAGAGATCCAGGCTTTCTATAGCCAACACCTGCTGGAGTGACGGTCAGAGAGAGAGAGAGAGAGAGACGGATAGCTGGACACTGCGGTGCCTTTAGGTCTGGGGAAGATATGGGGGGTGAAGTGTCATCCCTCCCTCTCAGCGCACCATGTCCCGAGGTGAACAGCTCGACTCGGTGGTCTCATGCTCACGATTGCCTGCCCCCAGCTCACGGGACAGGAAGAGCCGACTGTCCTATGGGAGAAAGTCTGGCGAGAATAGGTACTGTAGTACTGACCATGTTACACATCAGGAACTTTGACGAGAAGCCATATGGTTGTTGCTCGTTTTTTGGTAGCTTTTAATCATTTATGGCACAAGTTTTTGGTCTGTGCACTGCGGTGTATTGAGGCTATTGTGTCCCACCAGATTTGATCACTATTCTGGGTCCACAGTGTGACATTTTATATTTAGGTGTTTAGTTCCTTTTTTTGGAAGTTATCTGTTCTGCTTTGAAAATGAGATGTTTCTCTCTCGGGAGGTAAGTTTAAACTCATTTTATGGGTTGTTGAGCTTCTCTCAGTTTTAAAACTTTTCTGGAGTGTGGTCATTCTCTTCCAACAGTCTTTTACTGTTGGAAGTCATATAGTATTATTGCATTAGAACTTCTGAAGTATTGCTAAAGAGATTTTTATTTTAAAGGTAAGATTGTCATATATATATATATATATATATATATATATATGGTATTTTTCACATTAGACACTGAGTAGTTTGTTAAATGTTACGAATGCAGTACTTGTTGTGTTATGTGATACATTTTTACATTTATACTTTTGTAATGCACCTTATGTCTCTGTTTGATAGGACAGTAGTCTTGAACTCCATACTGACACCTGTTGTTGTGAATGTATGTAGCCACACACAAAAGTGGTCACTGTTGCTTATATGACTGGAAACTGATCCTTTTTATTTAAAAAGTACATTTCATAAGCATCCTTATAATTTTGATGTTTTTAGATTGAGCAGGTTGGCTAACCTTGAGATTTATTGTTTCCATTAGAAACTGTATTGAGTGGGTTTGCAATCCTCACTAAACCTTATTGTTTAGATTCATTTTAAAATGTTCAGAATAGTGACCTTGATAGAGTTGTTCTGCGTGTGATTTCTCACTGTAAAGTATGTCTAGATATCCCATGGCAACAAATTTATTCTTGAGATTGTTAGGCTCACCACTGTCATGCTGCTAGGCTGAACGCTTTTAGGAGTGAGGGGAGAAAAAAGTAAGTTGTAGAGGAAAGAGTTTTTTTTTTTTATCCATCCTGTCCCAGCTGAGTTCCTCTTTGAGCTGGAGGAGAAACGATGGGCCTCATTAATCATGTGGACATGATCGCATTCTCATGAGAGAGAGAGAGTGAAAGACAGTGTTAGTGTCTCACTGGAGCTGTCTTTGGTTACAATGCTTGTTAACCTGCTGTCTTACCTCCCTGTTTCACTGTCTTCCTCTCGTTCTCTCAGTCTGGTGAAGTCTTTGTTGTTCCTCAGGGTTTCACTGGATGGAGTGTGTAATTTTAAGCCAGCTCCTTGTCACGCACTCACCATAGAAACTTGTTAAAGTGAAGCGTTCATGGTGGTCATAATGATCTCCTTCTGAGGATGCACACCCGCCTTCTCACTCACTTTGGGCAACTTTTGGAAGAATCTTATTAAAATTTGAAAATTTGTCACTCTGTATAACCAACTTTTGGAATTCAGAAGGATGCCTAACTAGATGTGGAATTACACAGTCACAACCAATCAGAACATTTTTTATATTTAATAATGTGGAACAGGTTTTTGGATCAAAGAGATCACTGTGGTTGTGGTTATCTAGCATGGAACACCAAAGAAACATTAAATCAAATGACTGAACGCTTTTTGCATCATGGTTTCCAGTTGGTTTATGATCTTTAGCTACTTCAAGATGGTGTAGGTGGTTGATCAGCTTGATTGCCACTTGTTAGACCTGGTTTTGACCTCTCTAAACCATCTTAGTCAAGCTGATTGGAAGTGGTAGACCACTTTGGACTAGCATCAAATCATTCTGCTGAAATGAGCTGTTGTTTTCCAACATGGCAGATGAGAATACCACCTAGATTTTTCCACTGTAACTGTTGATCATTTGCGAACTGGACATCCCCTCTTTCTCATTCTCTCTCATCCTTTGACTGTAATCAACTTCCATCCGTTCACAGACACTCTCATTCCATCACGCAGCACTCACAAATCTGCTATATGCCAAAGCTTGTCAAGGCACATTTCCTGCTTAGACACAGCATATCCACACAAGCGCACACCCAGAATGAACAAAGCCAGTGTCAATCAGCTGTCAGTGGCTGGAGAGAAAGAGATTTGAGACCTGTATAGCCAACTGTTCTGAGTTTTGTGCTTTGGCCTAGGGTGTTTGTGCTTTGTTTTATGTGTGTGTTGTAAGTACAAGTCCTACTGGCAGGGCCTCCATCCATCATATATTCGATCTGACAAAATGCACTCATTCATCCCAGCCTCAGGCAGAGGGTCTTCTCTGTCCTTACAGAGATCAGCTCAGAAACCTCTAGTACTTTCACCTAAACAGCCATAAAACATGTTTGCATGAAGTTTATTACAGTAATGCGTCAATTCTTACAGGAAAGCAAATCCAGCCTCTGGCTTTACATGAACTCAGTTGCATCTATGGTACTAATGACCAAACATCTTCCCAAAACACATACAATATACTGTATTTACTTTTCATTCGCTCTGAATTCAAGGAAAATGGATAAGACTTATTTTGATGTCAGCAAATCTAATGCCTTATACATTAAAGTATGTATTTTCTCAGTAATTGTATACTACATTGTGTTACTTATATCTTCATGGTTACACCTTTAAACCACACAGTGCATGTACTTCATAATATAAGCTATGTAAGTTATTATATATTTTTCCGGTTGCACTTTATTTTACAGTAAATGTACTTACAGTGTACCTACCTTCTGGTAATATAAGTTAACTATATGGGGTAGGTTCAGGATTAGTACCTAGTTATTACTAATTGTAATAACTATGATAAGTACATGACAAACAGGACAGTAAAATTAAGTTATACCATTTTTTAGTTCTAATATCTCATTGGATGAACCACTTTTGAAGCCATTAAAGCTGATATACTGTACTCTGGCCTATAACCAAACTTAATTTTATATTGAAATCTATATTAATGCACTAGCAATTTTATATATACACTACAATTCAGGATTTTGTTTGCACAACCATACCAAAGATTGATTGATTGATTGATTGATTGATTGAAAGAAGTCTCTTATGCTCACAGAGGATGCAATTATTTGACAAAATACAGTAAATGCATGAATGTTACAAGTTAAAATTATATTTATAGTATATTATAATTTTATATTAAAGTATATTTATATTTTAATATATCGTAAAATATGATTTATTACTATTATGGCAAATCTGATTTTTCAGTAAATAAAGAAAAAAGGAATGAAAATTCTTATTAACAGTTGTGCTGCTTAATGTTTTGTGAAACGCATGATATTTTTTTTCAGGATTCTTTGATGAATAGAAGGTTTTGAACAGTGTATAATTATGTACTTTTTTACACAAACGATAAAGTGTATAAACAGTGGCCACAGTATATATAAGTTTCAAGTTAAATATTTCTGGAAGAGGTGTGTTTGTGTATCGGTGAGAGAGAGTGTGTGTGAATATGTCAGTTTTTTATATTGTGACTGGAGCTACAGGAATGTCTTCTCTGTCGTGTGGGATTTCTTTCTTTGAGTGATATGTTGTTCTGGAGGTCAATCTAAACCGATCAGTGATTCACCACTATTGAGAATAAAGCCCTCACTGCATTCACACACACATACTCAAAGATACAGGTGTATGAAGATTGTGAATTGGCTTTGAACTTGTTCAGATCTACAACATCGACTGAACAGTAGGACAGTTGGAGGAAATGCACATACTTGTGGTTTGAGACAAGTGACATGTCATGTGAATCTGAGTAGGCGCACACAGAGGCCATGCTGTTTGTGTTTGCACGTGTGCGCCCAGCCCTCGCTAAGTGCCGCCCTTATTGCATTAGAGAGAAAGATGCCACAGTTTGAAAAAAATTCAATCCAATCATTAACCTCATTCCTCTCTCTCTCTCCCTCCCTCTTTTTCTCTCCCGTTTCTCTCGTTCTCTCCCACTACCTCTTTACAGTCTCACCGCACGATATACAAGTCCACCAGGTCACAGTGGAATAGCAGCCCCTCAGAAGAAAAACACAAGGTAGAGTCTTCAACTGTATCTGCCTGCTCTCGCTCTCGCTCTGTTCTGACACCTGAAACTCTCCTCAGACCTTCAGGCTAGAGACTGGGAAAGCCGATCTACTGATGTTCAAAGCTGTAGCAACAGATCTGGGTGATGGAAGTGGTGTATGATAGAAATGCTTGCTGATGGTGTCCGTTCTTCAACTGTAGTCTGGCTTTTTTACGCTTTTCTGAGGGTTTTGAGCTGAACTGATTTGAGATGAACGGATACAGAAAGTGTCGGATGAACCCTAGATCTTGAATGCAGTTTATTTCTGACTGGAGTATTTTGCCGCTTCAAGCTCCAGCAGCAGTTGTTTGGCCCTGAAAGCATTTGCTTCATCTCAGAGCTGGTGGGAAGCTTTGTGCTGGCGAAGCATTTCAAGCAACCCCTGGCTAAACTATGTGAGATATGTGATGGGCACTATGTGTGATATAGTGCTTACTCCACTGACAGCCTGATGGGTAGGGTTCGACTGGTGGCATTATTTGCTCAAAGACAACATGTGTCTGCAGGGAGAGGAACAGGAATGAAGACGTTGCAGTTTTAATTGAAGTATCTGGGATCTGGGGTCTTCTCTCAAAGCACTGATATACAAATGTTAGGAGTAGACACTCATTCGGTCCTGAATCAGCTTTTTCATGCTAGACTTTGGTCTCATCCTAAGTTCAAATGTGCTGTATACTTTATTATATAGAAGTTTAGATACAGCATAAGGATGCAGAGTGAGAACGCCTGGTTAGGAGCACCAGGAAATAGATAAATCTTATATCAAATATCTCCAAAGAGAAAACTATAAAAATGGATGAATCATTCATGGCATTTTTAGACTTTTTTTCTCCCAGATGATATCACTATACACTACCAAAAGTTGGGATCAATTAAGAAATTAATACTTTTCATCAGCAAGGAGGCATTACATTGATTGAAAGGGAGAGTGAAGACATTTGTAATGTTACAAAAGTTTTCTATTTCAAATAAATGCTGCTCTTTTTATTCATCAAAGAATCTTGAAAAAAAACCTAACAGTTTCCACACACAAAAAAAGATGCAACAAAACTGTTTTCAACATTGATAATAAGGAATGTTTCTTGTGCACCAAATCAGCATATTGGAACGATATCTGAAGTATCATGTGACATGAGAACTGGAGTAACGTGTGTGTGTGTGTGTGTGTGTGTGTGTGTGTGTGTGTGTTTGATCGAAAAAATGCAGCCTTTGTAAGCATTAAGCCCTGTTCACACAAATAACGATAACTATAAAGATAATTATAAAGATAGTGATATTAGCGTCCACACCAGCGAACGATACCGTCTGTTTATTCTAAGCACACGCTCATCTGCCGCTTTAAATTCTCAAGCTTGTTATAGCAGGATTGATTCTGATTGGCTGTCAGTGTTGAAAGTGATTCCAACAATATCGTTTCTCTGTGCCTTTATCGTTATAGCTGTGGTGTGGACTCTGCTATTCTTTAATATTAAGAATGATTTTTAGAACTTTATTGTTATCTTAATAGTTATCGTCCTTGGTGTGAACAGGTCTTTAGAGAGTTCTTTCAAAAACATTAATCTCACCGCCCAGTTGTCCAAAAATATTCCCAAATCTCGTTTGCTGTGGGTTCACAAATGAACGATTGCCAATTAATGAATTTCAGACACATTTTAATTATAGTTAATTAATATTTGATATGTTCCAGTGATAGGCTGGCGGGTTCTATTCAATTGTATTATTCATGAATAAATCAGTTTTTTGAGTACATGTTAAAATTAGTATTCATTTAATTTCAGCATTATTATGTATTTATTTGTCATTAAATTCAATTGACATTTGATATGATGCTTCAGAGGTGACTAATACACACATACATTTACACAAACGAGAGATGCATATGAAACTCTATGTCTGAGGCTTGAAGATTATTGTGCAGTAATCTGGGTTAGAGACAAAATTGTAATAACCTATAATCTTGTTTCTTAAAGGAAGAAAAGCAGGATAGATAATAATGCATAAAATTAGCTGCTCTCTAGAATCCAAAAATTTCAGCTATATTCAGTGTACTTCAATTGGAAAGATAGTATTAAGTTTCTCCCAAGAAGACAGAAGCAGTCTTATTTGATCCTTAAACATCCTGCTCTAAATTTTAATAGGTATAATTTGAAAGATTTTATCTTCCATAAGGCCTTTTTTTCTATGCCAGACACAAATTGGATAAGATGTGATGCGTTATTAAAATTCAGGGATTATTCAGAAGTTGAGACGTTTCACAGTTGAACTCCGTCAAACCTTCAAGGTTTGCATCTGAGCCCCACTGACACTTTAATTAATACCCTAATATAAACAAGAGCTAATTCAGAGATCTGGTCTTCCAGCTGACCACCTCAGATTCAGTTACTGACTTTTCAGTAACAGCCTTTAAAGCAGAATATGTCATGTCTTTACCATTAGTGTCATCAAACAAACTGTAAAAAAAAAAAGAACATTTCAAGTTTACTGCTTCCGTGCTATTGGCCAAACAAGCAGATGGTCCCGCCCCCAACTCATGCCATTGGTTGAACCAGTGTGTTGCTGTGTCGGCTTGGTCGAGGTGCTCAAAAAGAGCAATGCTTTGAAAGTGTCAGGGATTTTTCAGGCAAATCAACCTATAAATATCATACTTGTCTCTGAATATAAGTCGGGATAGAATAAAGTCTTTTAGCACAGAAAAAATGACACACCGTAGCTTTAATTCAGGTCTATTTTAGCAACATTCTCTGTCTTCGGATGCCTGGTAAGCACTAAATTTATCCTCTACAGGCATATTTGTGTTTGTGAATGTAAACATGATACACATTTATGCAAATCATAGTCTAAGGAACGTTTCAAGACCAAATTAGAAAGCCAAAAGTCTTATAAATGCTGATGTCAGATGTTGCCTGCGTCTTTGAAACAGGCCAAACTGAATCTGCTCACTTTTGATGTGTTTTGGGGATACGGGTAAGATTTTTATATGATAAAATGTGTTACTTGCAGCTGAGAGTAACACAGTCTTACTGATAGATAAAAACATGATAGAAATAGGCTGAATATTTAATAAACAAACACACATAGCCCAGTGGGAATCTGTGGTGCTCTCTACAGACACTGGTTTTGTGCTAAAACATCTAAAACTCTTCCATTTAGACCCTGTCCTCAATTCAGACACTGAAGTCCGTCCCAATTTTCATCCAAATAACCTTATCTGAGGAATAGCATCAGATATGCTTGCATATTATCATAGCTGGCGATGGTGGCCTGCACAACAGGTTAATGGGGAAAAGCAGAAGTGCCTGATGGGAAATGAGCGAGTGATGAAGCAGTGTCATTAGAGGCTTGATGAGACATGCACCTGAACTGCATGAATCATCGTTCTCCAATCCATCATTTCTAGGAAAGCTATTTGCTCTGAATCTGTGTAATAAGAGTTTTCAAAACATTTGATCAGTGATGAGAATTTCAAATGATGATGGGAATTTCAGATGGTTTTTAAAATGAAACTATAATGTCTTTATTAGGTCATCAATTTGGTTTGTTAAAATCAATTGTCTATTGCCGTAATCAGATTGGAGTAAAGTGAAACATCTCTGTTTGGTGCGAAATTGAATCAGCTATAAGAAACAGTGTCAGTGTCAAAGAATGTTAAATTTCTTCTGTTTTGTTCCTCCACGACATGTTTATGAGCCGTTCTTAGGCTGATGTGTCACAGGGTCGTGTTTCCTAATTAAAAACTGGCACTCGTGAGTCATTAACGAGCTTTGTGCGCAAGTAAATCATCAATAATATGAATACAGCACAAGACAATGCAAAGAAACACACACACACACACACACACACACACACACACACACACACTCACTCCAGGCTAGTTTTATTGCAGATTTTAGAGCAATTAAGAGATTAATGTGTTGACATATTGAAAAATGAGCTGTTTTAGAAGACACTGTATATTAGTCAAATCTTTTTGTTGAACACTATCCATTATTGGCTTGTATGTATCACTGTCAAACAAGTGAGTGTGTTTTCTGTCAAAAGCCATTACCAGATCTCTAATTTATACAGCTGAATATATGACTACCCTCCATTTGAAGTAAATATTCTCAATATTTCATCTTTTTGCAGCTGTCTAATAATAAATTATTACATAAATAAATCAATAAGTACATAAATAAACTTTCACATTGCTCTTTTCTGTAAGGCCAAATGTGTCCACAGAAGGGAGGGAGGGAGGGAGGGAGGCATAGATAGATAGATAGACAGACAGATAGATAGATAGATAGATAGATAGACAGACAGACAGACAGACAGACAGACAGACAGACAGACAGACAGACAGACAGACAGACAGATTGATTGATTGATTGATTATTTTGTTGTTTTGTCATTTTGTTTTTCAGTTTTTTTACTTAAATATAATATAACCCTAGTCTGTATGTGTGTCTATCAGAGATATAATGTAAGCTCGTACAGTTCATATTTAATAATGTCCAGTGATTTAAACCCAAACTAATTAGTGTGTGTGTTGTGTGTTACAGGTTACCAGGTCCCTCCAGAGTCCCCGCTGCAGGCAGCGGCAGTAGCAGTAGTAAAGCCCACGGATCCTCAAACCTGAACAGACGGAGCCAGAGCTTCAACAGTATTGACAAGAGCAAACCACTTCAGTATGCTAGCGGCAACGACAGAGGTGAGCAGCCTACAGAATCTTAATATTAAAATCAAGATTTCTGCATATTACTCAAATGAAACAGCAACAACTGTATTCTGTTATCCACTAGATGGTGCCACTATCACAGGAACAATAGCACTGTGGCACAGGGCAAGATGCTCTGAGGTGGTTCCCTCGTGTATTTATTATTACATTTTCATAATGAAATACAGTAAATCTGTGGAAAAACACAATTTCCTGGGAAATTAAAGTATAATATTGCACTGTGGTTCCTCTCTGGTGTGTTATTCACATCTGAAAAGGTGATCTGCCCTCGGCATTCACTGTATTCCTCCTATATATTTGGAGATGACGTTCATGTTATATTTCTGCATCTTCCACATAACCAGCCTATTCAGAGTTCACTTCAGATTTCATCTTCCTGTCAAAGCCGAACCATCATTCAAAGCTGACTTCATAAAACCACATGGCTATTTAGCCACCAGTGTGTAAATCTCCACAGGCTAGTTGGTTACTTCATAAATCTGTGCTAGACCTGATGGAGTGTGTCGATTGAAGCCGGGTTGGGAGTTCAAAGACGTGTGACCCGTATTTCGCCCCTGGTTCAACCCTCACAGCAAGAATCCGTGAACAAAACACAACCAATTTCCCTCACAGACTGTTTATTTTGGCTGTACTGCCCAGTTAGATTTATACCGGACTTTACTGGTCCTCGATCGTTGTTAGCACAGATGCTGGTTTTCCCAGATACTGGTTATGGGACAGGGCGAGACGGTACACACAAAGCCAGACAGAGGGTCTCACATGGCAGACGGGGCTTTGATGAATCAGAGAGTCCTAATAGGCAGCGTCTCTCTCGAAACCCATTCCTGCCCTTTTCCATCGGGCCTGACATTACTCAAAACCTTGATTTACAGGGCTACTGCGCTAATACTTCCACAGATGAGAAAAGCAAACTCCCATCTGCCTTTTTTTTCCCTCATCTTCCTTTTTCCTCTGTCCAAAAAGTCTGCCGCACTGAAGGAACTATGGGAGGGGCTGGTAGGGAGAGAACAGAGCTCTGTTCCAAAACCTAGTGAGCTGCCTACCTAGCATTTTAAGGCCTCGTAGGTGTACAGTTGACACAAAAGCTGTTCCATGCAGTAGGCAGAAAAATATGCTGCCTTGTGAGATACAGTGTTTTGGCCAAATTCTAAAGGTGCAGTCATATCAGTGACATTTTGCAGGCAAAACAGGTCTGTTGTCGATAGTGTAGCGATGAATGAAGCACAGCTTACACAGCAGCTTTCAAACCAATCATCTTTTTGTTGGCCAACATGGTGAATCTGTGTGACCAACTTAAACCCATTGCCAAACCTGCATGAGGAAATCCACCACCCTCATTCAAAATAGAAATTGTGATGTTTTCTACCAAAATGACTGAAGTTTGCCTGCTAAAACAACAATACACGTGACTGCACTTTAAGGCAGCATCACATGTGTCCTTCATAGAGGAGGCTATTCTGAAATGCATTTAGAAACAGTCTGGTACATATATGAATGAGAGAAATCATGATTTTTGTTGCCCTTTACAGTTAAAAAAGACAGTTAAACCTGTTAAAGAGGCATTCTAGCATTCAAAATATTGACTGTAGGAATAGAAGTTCCACCATACAGTTAAAATAGCAAATCACATGTTTTTACACCACAAAACATGCATTAGCTGGATCATCCTGAAAAAAAAAAAAAAAAGTCGTTTGAGATTAAAAAGCACGATTTTATGATACAATTGTCGTAGAATTTTAATCCTGATTTGAAATGTGCTGTTAAAGCATAATTTCTAACAACAGTTACATAGATTTCAGGCTGTTCTTGTTTAAATAGATCAGGGATTTACACATTTTTTGTTAGCCAAATTCCTTGGACCTAAAATACTTTTTGAAGACACATTCAAATGTTCACGGTTCTTTGATGTTGGTTATTTTATCAACTTTGTTAGCTTAGCAACATGCTAATATCTCAATTGTGAGTTGATCATTTGTGCTTCATTCATAAAATGTTCAAAATTGGGTTTCATGACAGTTAGGATGCTGCCTTAGTAGCCCACTAGGCAGCTCACTAGGTTTTGGAACAGAGTTAGCTTGCAGTCTTTCATTTTTATGGCAGGCTTGAATACAAATTTCATAATCCTGAGTTTGACCTTTAACTGATTTAATCCTTAACCTCAAATCTGTCAGCACCCTGTGTTACCATCACCTACGTATTTCAGCACAAAACCTCTATGTAGACGCAAATCTCACACTGTTTATAAGCCCTATTCCAAGGTAGTGGGCACAAACACTTGCATGTTAAGTAGTCTTGTATAACAAAGCTAATTTCACCATTCACACTGGCTGCAGGAGTGAGTCAGCATGTTTGCTAGCATTAGCTCAGCTTTCAAAAGCACTGTGTCCAGTTCCTGGATTACTTTAAAGGAAATCAGAGTTTATACATAGCTTCATACAGTAGCACCTGTGACTGAGATGGAAGAGATATATCAGAACTGGGCAGAAGAGATAACAAAGAGAGCCAGAGGCAAAGAAAATGGCTAATGCAATCCATTCTGGATTAGACAGTAGTAAATTAAGATGGAAAATCTTCAATGCCATGTTTTCTGTCATCACACCTGTTAATGTGTTTGTTTTGAAATGTGTGTGGCATCCTATCAGACTTCTCAGAACAAAGTGGCATCACTTTCAACATATACATTGGTGTGAAGAAAAGGGTAGCTATGGTAACCACGTTTCGATGGTCTGGTGTGTGTATGAGTGTGAGAGAGGCTGTTATTTAAGCTGCTGTTATCTCCAAAGACGGGGTTAATTTAGCTGACACATGCACTGAAGCCCGATCCACACAGTGCTCATTCGCAGTCCAATCACTGTTCACTCTACAAGATTTTCAATGGAACCAAATGAAGTCCCATCTCCTTCTTTCTTCCTTTGTGTTTAGAATTTTTCAGCTTGACTCTTTGATACATCTGGGTGCAAATCACAGTGAGGGACAGCCTGAGTTGCTGTAAGATTAAGTAGATTTACTTGCATTTTATTATGTTGTACGGCAGCAGAAGCAATGGTGTATAACTGATCTTTTTAAATACACATGAACTCATTAAAATGGTATTTTATGTACATGTTAATGGCCTATATATAAATGAGTACATAAAATATTCATATTTTAAGTCTATTCATTTTGGATATAAACACTGAATATTTTTTAATATAATATTACATTGCAAATTTGTTTATTTTTATTATTTTATTTTGTTAAAATAAACGATTATTCTAGTTGCATGAGATTCACTCTCAAACTGTAAAACATTCCGAGCTTTAGCATTCCCCTTACAAAAAAGTATTGAAAACAATGCCATGGTACATTGTTGGAATTAGATAGTAGATATTTTGGTATATACCATGGTACTGTATGGTTACTGTATTTGTATACATTGCATTCAGATCATGCAAGAATATCATACATATTTTTGTCAGTAATGTACACTGACATCTAGTCAAAAAAATCCAATTTATATGCACTAAAATTGTAAAGCAATTTAAGTCTGGGCACTGAGCTTAGCAATAGGAAGTTGGGTCCCACTTGATATTAGGTGGCCTTAACTACTATGTACTTAAATTAATCATTTGGTACAATGCACTTATTGTGTACATACATGTTTTTACTCTGTACTTGTATTTTTAAAAATACCTATATGTAATTACATCTGTAATTAATTTCTGTAATTGCATTTATAATTACACTGTTGACCCATCCCTTACACCTAAACCCACCCTTGAACCTACCCAAACCACCAAACCTGTCCCTAACCTTACCCGTATCCCACCTCAATAGCAGCAATAGTGTTTTGCAAAACAGTATGAACACAATAAGTACATTGTACTTATTTTTTGATGTAAGTATATATTAGTTAAGGCCACCTAATATAAAGTGTGACCGGAAGTTGTTGTCATTATATCATCATCATCGTCATTGGACTGATAGTCAAGGCCCAGACAAGTTGCATTTTAAAGGATGTTACAGTTCTTGATATATGTAGACCTATATTTTCCTCACATGTACATTATCTATATATATTGGATTAAGTATGTTTATGTATGTTATTCTATGAGCCATGTTGATTCTGTGCAAAACATCACTGCATTTACAAAGAACAAGAGGGTATCTGGCAACAACAAAGTATTCGAAATCCCACAAAATCAATTTAGGATCCAATTTTCTGCCTGAGTGCATTGCAGCATTGCTTGGGATTTCAGTATGCGGTGGGATTGCAGAGTAAAGATTTGGACGGAGCGCTATCTGTTCCTCATGTGTTTGTGGGACGCTTTGCCTTCCCACAATCTCTTTCCACTTATGCTAATATTTGATTATTGTTGTAGTCATATGTTTTCCTCCTCGCCCAAGACAAACTTTGTATTGCTTCTAGGGTTAGATATATCAGTCTAACAGATGTGTCCGCTGTGTGGTCTGTTTCTCTGATACAGAGTCGGTGAAGGGCATTCCTCTGCCAGGCAGCATGAACGGCAGTGGCTCGGTGCCTTCCAGCACCAGCGGGCAGCAGCTGGCCTCTGCCATCCCCTCTCCCACTGCTGGAAAGACCTGGCGCAGCAAGTCCATGAACATGAAGCACAGTGCCACATCGTCTATGCTGGCCACCAAGCCACCCAGCCCAACCGCTTCCCCAACCCCTCCCTCATCTTCCGATCGCCTCCGTCCCCCAATCACAGACTCCTCCAAATCAGCCCCCGGCAACCAGCGCTCCATGTTGGAGAAATTCCGGCTCATCAACCCTCGATCCGCATCCAGAACCTCACCCTCAGTGGCCGAAATGGCTCTCCAGGAGGAGGACGATTTGTCAGAGTTTGGAGATGAGGGGACCTGCAGTCCCACACCACCCTGCGGGATCTCAAAACAGCAGGGGAAGACCCCCGTGTCCTCTTTTGCACCCCCAAACAAGACCAACAACTGCAAGAACCACAACAATAAGTCCTTGCCACAACCCAAAGACAAAGAGGACAAGAACAAGACCAAGAGCAAAGCAAGCACACCACCCAAAGAGGAGCCAGTGATAGTGGAGCCCTCTAAGAAAGGCTCCAAGATTGCCAGCCTCATCCCCAAAGGAAACAAAACGTCCACAGCCTCTGTGAAGAAAGAAAGTGCAATCCCCGCCTCCAGCGGCATCCCCAAGCCTGGTCTGAAGGCTCCGACAGCAACCACCAAGCCTGCAGCTAGCCAACCCAGTGTACCTGCAACTAGTGTACCTGCTACAGGTGGTGAGAAAACCAAACTTAGTAAAGGTGGTCAGTCTATATATATGCAGAGATCTTTGGGAGGATTGGAGAATCGGAAGACCAGCATGGTGTCATCAACAAGTACCTCAGCGCTTTCTGGATCCGCCACATCTGGGCTGGGTGGTGGAGGAGCTCTAGGAGGTAATGGTGCAGTACAACTTCCCCAGCAGCAACAACACAACCATCCCAACACGGCAACCGTCGCCCCCTTCATGTATCGGTGAGTGATTCTTAAACACAAATGCACATGATTGTTGCATTTTCAGATCTCTTGCTTTGAAGTTGTGGGTAGTAGCTTGATGATTACAGATCTAGATCTGCACAATGCACATTTCTTAATATTAAGCCTAAAATGTGTTATAATGTCACTATTGATGAGGACTGTTTGTTCTTTGAATAATATCGGTCTTTAAATGCAATTTAAAGTATATTTGCAATAGTTCCACTTTAGCGCAATCAAATATACTTCAGTACATCTTTAGTTGGACATCAGCACTACTTACGCACAATTAAAGTGCAATAAGTACAAAATTAGTTGTTCCAATTTAGCAGACTTTAAGTACAAATATGGTATGCTAAAAGTACAGTTACAGGGTATTTTTATTAAGTACATAAATGTGTAAATGTATTTGTAGCATACTTAGCATGTAATAAATGTATTTCAAATATATTTTAATACTTTTATTTTTCACTAGGGCTGTCACTTACATTTATCATTGCATCCTGGCAAGATAATTAATGGCAGGTGGGCTTTCCTTTTGATCAGTGTACTTAGTCCCTTTGGATAGAATTATTTTAGAACTAACGTTGTTGGACAGAACAGTTAATTTGGACAGAACTGGTCATTTTTCAGACTTACTATGTCCTCATCATAGACCCAGCTGACTTCTAGTCCTGGCAGGGCTACTGGGGTCCATATATCCAATGATGCTTAGAGATCACAAAAGGGCGAGACTCAGACAAACAGACAGATCTGGGTTCCTGGGTTCTATTCTGGGATGTGAAATCATTATCATTATCCATGAGACAGCAGGACCATGTCTCTGTAATTACCCTCAATAGACAGGCAAAGATGAAACCCTCATCCCCAGGAGGTCCAGAATAATTACCTCATCTTTTACTTATTCTGCACACCACTAACAAGACAGATACTTTAAAGAATCTCTTTTGCCAAATGTAACGGGTGTAACCTATTCGTTATCATTAATCATGAAGATACACCATAAACAATACAAAAAATATAATTTCTTTTAATATAATATCTGCACGAAAGATCTTCCAAAATCGGAATGTTTTAGAGGTGACCTGGTGGGAAGTGCACATGCTCCGATATGTTGCACAGCGGTGTTTCTGTGCAGGCATTTTCGAATCAATCATTTCTTCGCTCTGCTGTCGGTTTGAAGGCAGAACGAGAAATTTGGAGGATGTCTTGTTAAATCTGACTGTGGGGGGTGATGTTAACAGAATGGATTTCTTTTCAGTATAGACAAAAGTCCTTTTTGACCAGACGGAGTGAGACCCCGCTTACACACAGAGGCTGACAGAGCATCATAAAGCATCGTTAATTACAGGCAAATATACGTTGAACCAGCAATCTATCTATAGTTTATCAAACCAGCTTCTAGATGCACAAACACACACCCACTGATCATCTGTCCCTTGCGCCGCCTATCCAATCACGCAATACTTTGCAAGAAAAAGCAGTGGGTAAATGTCTCATCTCGACAGTATTATTAGCCCAAGTGGGAACCGCTGAGCCGTTTGCCAGTCCACCTCGTTTAAGGGGCGTGGCCTCCTTCAGTCCTCACCAAGAGACGGATGACATCACAAATGATGACTAATGAGGGAGAGAGGTTAGAATGGAGGAAGAGGAAGTGGGAACAGAAAAGACAATATGTGATTGATGGGCAGAGGACATTCATAACAGTTTGAGTCTGCTTATTAAAGAGACAAAGAGAGTGTTAATGGGCCTGTGATAGACAAAAACTGACATGAAAACGAGAGTGGAAGGGTATTGTCCTTGAGCGATTGTGTATGTTCAGTAACAGGTTTAATCCTTTTCTTGAATAAAGAGCTTTCAAACCCAGTGACCCCTGTGTGTCATACCTGCACACACTGAACCTTAAGAGTTTAACAGGTCTCATAAAAACACACTCTTGCCACAGGTTCATTATTCACAGGAAGATGATGCCGTTTTCTTAAAGCTGTGTTTGGCATTCTTAGTGCCATCTCATAAGGATTATAACCTAAAGTCTTTATGGAATTTTAAACTGGAGCCCTTATCACACTCCCCTCCACCACTGCAGATCTTCCTCTTGAGAGCTTTGCTTGACACTGTAAAACCCGCAGGGCTGCGACAGCGCTTGACGGTGTACGAGACGATACACTGCATTTTGAACAGGTCCACGTGGTTATCATGCTCTTAGAGCTACACTTTTAGTCAAACTTTTAGGCATGCTTGGCAAGGGCAAGTGAGTTGAAGAACTTGTATTACCAGCCTCAAAACTGTATTTTTTTTTTTATATAACTTTAATTATATATTCCCTACCATTCAAAGGTTTCAGTTTGGTTAGAATTTTTTACATTTTTTACGTTTTTTGTTTTGTTTTGTTTTTTTACCAAGGGGGCATTTATTTAATAAAAAAAAATATATATAGTAAAATAGCAATATTGTGATATTGTTATTACAACTTAAATAACCATTTTCTATTTTAAAATATTAAAAAATGTAACTCATACATTTCAAAACTCATTCTAATAAAATAAAATACAATTTTTCAGGATTCCTGTTAAGTTCAAAATGACCATGTTTAATGGAAATAGATTTTTCATTACTGAACTACAATTGTGAAAATTTGATTTATGTTTTTTTTTTTTTTACATTAAGATAATGGGCACAAAAACACATCACACCGATTTATCAGATTATTCAGTACTTCTCTGCACTGAATAAAATATAATATACATTAAGGCCACGTGTCCAACGAAGCGTATTTAGCAAGCTGAAAACACCAGGCGCTCTGCTGAGAACGCCTAGCTGTGAGCACTTGAGAGCGCTTCTGAGGCGCATTTTTCTCAGTTGAGATGCTTTGGCTGTTATGATACAGAATAACTGCTGAACTGTGATTTTGATCTGATTTTGCAGATAGTTTATTTATGAATATAAAAATGTTGACACAATATAAAGAACTTGCTTTGGCCCTTGTTTTAAATGATTTTGTCCCATTGTTGTGCTTCTTGTTATTGTCTGTTGCTGTTGTACAATTAGGATGTGGTGGTTGGTCAGTGTGGAATTTGTCCTGCCCATCCTCCACTGTGATTGGACAGCTGACTAAGTGGCAGTGAGGAACACTGCGTTTTACCCAAAGTTGAATATTCTTCAACTTTATGCGCTGATAAAATGCGATAAACATGTCATTCCCATTGAAAAATATGCTAGCCTCTTAAAAAAAAAAAAAAAAAAAACAAACAAAAAAAACCCGCTTTGGTTGACACATGGCCTAAAAATATAAATATTTTGAATGTCCACAGTTAATTCTAGGTTTTTCTTATCCTAGTATGTATACTGCTGCCTTAGGTACTGTATAAGGCAGTCTAATTTCGCATCCTACTTTTTGAGCCTTTATGTTGGGAGTGAAGATGCCTAAAATGTTGTCTAGGTGGGAAGCTCACATGGGTTTGGAAGGGAGCTTTTGTACTTGCCTCCATCTGGCATGGAGAACAGTGGGTTGACCTCCCTTCCACTGCCTCTCCTCACATCAACACTCACAGCTTCAGTGATGTTGCTTGAAAACTGTATTAAAACGATTAAACAATGCGTTTGCTGCCAGTAAAATCTCTGTGTGTGTCCATAGTTGACCTTCTGTTGAATCTGTCTGTTTTGTTTTATACAATTTCATCACTTAATGAGTTAATTCAGCTCACCAAGCCCTGAAGTTACCTGGCAGTTTAAGTCCTCTTCCTTTCTGCATCATTTGTTTATTTGCATTTACAGGCAGAGTTTGTGTGAATTATGTGTGTGTGTTGTCACAGGTAATGCAGCATCTCAATGGCATGAATGTGGAGCACATGGTGAAACTAACAGTGTGACATGCCACTGAAATATTTGGCTGGTGAATTGTATGTGTGTGACTGTGTGTGTGTGTATGAGAGGGAATGTTTATCTGGGCGAGTGCAGGTGTCCTGGGATGGCTTTGTTGTAGGTGTGGTTGTTATGCATATACAATCAGAGTTTTTCCCAGTCTATTTCAGCTAAGTCTGAACAGCATTGTGTGTGCATGTGTTTGCCAGATTTTTGTATATTTTTGGGGGCCAGGTGTCCCCACAATGACAAACCTATTGTCAAACCTAAAAACACTATAAGGAAAACAGCTACATAAAGTCACTATTCTGTGATTTATTCCATAGAGAAAAATCATAGGGTTAGATTATATACTAAGTATTCATTTTAAAATGATACTATTTTGATTTTAATGATTGTAAATAATAATAATAATAAATTATTATTATTATAAATGAATTTAATAAACAATAATAATACAAATAATAATAATTTATAATTTAAAATACTCATAGCCACATGGTCCCAGGGTTATTATTAGTGGCAGGGATATTATTGTTAACTTGAACCTCACACTAAAACCATTGATAAACAAACAAATAAATAAGTAAATAAAAATAAAAATAAAAATAAAAAAATATATATATATATATATATATATATATATATATTTAAAAGTAACAACTAATTTTATTTCAGCTATATTTTTTAAATAAAAATCAAATGGAAAAAAAACTTAAATAAACTTAATAAAAACTATATAGACATATTTAAAAATAAACAAACAAACAAACAAACAAATAAATACTAATAAAAATGACAAAAACACAAAGAAATTACTAAAATAACTAAAATTAAAAATGGAAATATAAAATATAAAAATGAAATCTAATTGAAAATATAATCAAAAACTATAATAGTATATCAGTGTTACTAAAATGATTTTTTAAGGGAGCTTTCTTTTAAAATAAGTGGCACTTGGATTGATCTAATGCAAAATTTGTGTTGACTGTATGATAGTATTTATGCATACATGCAAAAAAAAACCTACTCTATGTGAAATGTTAATAATTCATATGTAATTTTTTCTTTTGTTTCACTCAGGACGTATTCAGAGAATGACTGCACTACTGTGGTCCCCACTGAACCGTGTCTCAGTCCCACAAAAGACCTGGTCTACAGCAAGACCGCCAAACAGTGCCTGGAGGAGATCTCAGGTACAGTAGGACGAGTACTGCCACATGTGCACATGCACACCTACACACAGTCAGACATAAGAGAGCGACACAAGCCTGACACACACACACACACACACACACACAGAGAAGCTGAAGCACAGGCACAGATTCTCTCTGCAGGCCGCTAATTCCATGTTGCTGTCGCAGCAAGAAAAGGTCAGATATGACAGGTGGACAAAGGCTGGCCTTGTTTGGGAGGCCAGGCTGCAGAATGTGTTGTTTATTTGTGCATGTGTGTAATTCTCTGTGTGTGGGACTGTGATGTGACAGCTGATAGCTGAAGATAGGTGCCTGGGGCTCAGGCACTGCTCGCACACATCTCTCAACAACCAGTCGGTGAGCAACTGTAAGAAATTAATGCAAATTGTGCCCAAATGCTGCATTTACCTGCGCTGCAGTTTCTGGAATTGGAGGGTGCACTATGACATGCGTTCCTAGTTGTTCATTTCCTGTGTGCATATTTATCAGCACAGCCACTGTCATTATATCCCTCTGCAAATGCTTTTGGTTTATTTCATTAATTCTGTACGTGATGAAATTTAATCGGTTTGGGATCTGATCATCTTGTGTGTATCCCTGAGGTTCCCTGTTGTTACTTTAATGTATTTTGTTCGTAATTAACAATCTAAAAAAGCTCAAAACAAACCCGACTGGAAAATCTTTCCTCAAACCAGCCCACTCTTCTTTAATGAGATATAAATTAGTGCTCCAGCTTGCACAAAAATGCCTGGAATGTCAAATTAAAGTGAATAAACTACAGACACGAACACATAAGCACAAAGTGGTCAGTGTTTGCACGTCAATGAGAATGCAGCCCTGCTGTGGTCATTTTGAAGGTGAGGGACATTGTTGTTTGCAAGTGGATCTAGAAGCAGCAATAGCATTCTGACTCATGGTCAGACATTTGTTTTATGTGTTGCACTGCTTTTGGAGAGTTAGGAAAGCATAAAATTGTTATTGTACCCTGAGCTGCTGAAAACAAATGAAGAAAATAAATACAAATTCTAAATGGTACATGTAGATTCAATATTGTTAGTGTGTCACAATTAATACACGTTAAGCTGTTGCATGTTAGATATAAGCAATCAAAATTTTCAGATTGATATGCATAGAAAGTATTAATTGTCCCATAGAAGTAAAATTTACAATTGAAATATTGCTTTATTACCTTAATAGTTTCACTTGTTGTAGACAGCGGTGGGATTAAGTGGAAATCAAATGGAGTCTTAAAAAATCTCATATTTTTCAAATCCAACAACTGGTGTTTTAATTTTAGAAGAAACATCTGAGATGATCCTTATTTTAAACAGAAAATCTTTCTTTCCTGTGAAATTGGAACATCAGAGAAAAAGCATTTTTCATCTTAGGAAGCATGTCTGCAGGCTTTTCTCTACATCTGTTCATGTTTGAAATGCCATGGTTTAGCCAGTGATGCGGTCAGGGAAACCCTCACATCTACTACTTATAGATGTTAACCTCAGAACTCACTTCCTGTTGAAGTGCACTGTGGGTTCCGCCCGATTATAAAATATGCTACACTCGATGCAAGTACAAAAGCAAAATCTCTGCATGCACCTGTTCTGTTCTTAGATGGCTGATTGGTTGGTGGTGTTTATGGCAAAAAAAAAAAAGATAATTATGACATGTATTTGCTGAATTCTCTGGAATCTGGTTTGGGTAATCTTTTTTGGGGAATTTGTGTTGTACTCTATTAGTTCAGTGCTGAGAAGAAAAAAAAAACTGGTTAATTCTGAAATATTAGGCAAGCAATTTGTTAATAGCTTGTCGGGAGACAGTGAATAAAAAAAAAATACTTAAAAAAATAATTAATAATGAACTATAATATAATATAATATAGGTATCTGTACCTGTTTTTTGCACAATATAATAATATTATATTATATTATATTATATTATATTATATTATATTATATTATATTATATTATATTATATTATATTATATTATATTATATTATATTATATTATATTATATATTTTTTGTATAGTTAAGCTGTGTGCTGCAGCATTTACAAATATATCATCTAAACATCCTTCTTCATTATAAAGAAAATCTAAGGAGAGATCACAGTGTTACAAGCCAGTTTTGTCTTATGTTATTTCCACGACACACACACACACACTCACATGTTTTGCTGCAAAGGTGTGTGCTAAATCGGTAGCTAACAGCAACAGGAAACCAGCCATCATTGCTGCAAAGAGAAACCGAGAGAAGAAAGAGGGAGATGGATAAAGAGAATGAAGCAGCTCACAGCATGTTAAAAGGAGCAGGCGGACCCTGGGCTTGCGTCTGAGAGTGCACACACACACTCAGTCTCTCCTGCTGTCCCTTGGAGCGAACCACATGCGCTCGCTCCAGCCGGTAATTAATAGACAGAGTGTGTGAAGAGTCTTCGCTCGCTGAAAGAGACACAGGAAGAGGGGGGGATGCCGTGAAGGACGTGTATCACAATTTCATCGTAATCTGGTGCAGATCTGCTTCCCACGAGCCTCCGTGCTACATTGAAGGAAAGAAGTGAGAGAAGAGAAAGAGAGGAGGAAGGCAGTAGGAGTATGCTCTGAGTACATGCACCTGGATGCTGGTTATTGGCTGCGGCGAGTGAGCGTGCGTGTGGGCAGGATGATATTTGAAGCTCCCTGGTGCAAGGGGCAGCTTTGCGTCTAAGCGTGTGTGCCAGCAGCCACCTGAGGCTCGCAGATCATGTGAGGAGGAACTAACTTCAACATAAGGAAGAAAAAGTGTAAAGAACGTGTGAAAATATGAAGCGAGGAGCCGAGTTTTCTGTGTTCCAGGGCGGCAGCCCGCCTCGCAAGTCACCGCAGCCTCTCCCGGACAACTTAAACCTCCGCAAGCAACGTTCTCTCGGCAATCTCGTGCTGCTTAGCGATGGGGAGCAGAGGGTTTATGCCTTTGAGCTGGACGAACCACCTTGCCCACCTTCGGCAGCCTCCGGGACATCGTCTTCGTCGCCCTCGCCCCAACATGGCCGAGGTAGCGCCCGTAGACATCCGGACAGCAGCACCCGAGCTCGCTCACTCTCGCTGTCCCTCACCAAGGTGCTTTCCCAATCCGAACACTCCCTTATTCCTGTGCCCTGGGGTCGTAAGTCCAGTCGGATGGCTCCTGCACATCAGCACCAGCGGCCCGAGATGGTGGAGAAAGCGGGCAGCTGTCGTAAATCGGATGAGGACCACCGGGCAGATCCAGCGGGCATCGGAGGAGACTGGGAGCTTGAGAGTGCCCGGGAGGAGAAGGCACAGCTGGATAAAGAGGTTATACTCACTATGTTGGGAGACCTGGAACAGGTTTTGAACCCACAGACACGCCGTAAGTGCAATGCTGCATAGAGAGTCACTCAAACTCATCAGTAACATACTGTAATCTGTTGCTGTTGTAATTGTCAGTTTTATCCTTGAACTCTGGGTCGAGAGTGTGTGTAACTGCATTAGAAACGGTTCTGGGAGATGTCTGGTTGAATTATGGTTCTCTGATTGTGCTATAGGAGAACATTTAGAAGCCAGATTCACCTGCCGGCTATTGAAGTGCTGCCTTGCTGTCTGCTGCTCTGATCAATAGCTCTATTTACCCTCCCATCGGTGTGATCCATGCTTTTATTCCTAGTCCATCTAGTGTTAACTGTCAACCACGGGGCTGTTTGTTCACAAGCCTAACACCTTATCTTATTGAAGTAATTCAGTTCCCTGTAGTTCAGTCTTATAGC
Source organism: Onychostoma macrolepis (assembly GCF_012432095.1). Taxonomy (NCBI): domain Eukaryota; kingdom Metazoa; phylum Chordata; class Actinopteri; order Cypriniformes; family Cyprinidae; genus Onychostoma; species Onychostoma macrolepis. Next base: position 21,347,595 of record NC_081158.1, on the reverse strand, counting down.
AGCATTCTTTCGCACAGCTTTTGAGTTGACTAAGACAATGCTTTAAAGGCTATTTCATATTCTTTTTATTGGTCAATTTAACTTTTGCTAATGTTTAAATGAATAGTTCAACAAAAAATTTACATTCTGTCTAAAAATCACGTCGTTCCAAACCTTTGTGCATTTCTTCTGTGAAACTCAAATGAAGATGTTTTGAAACAAATTCAGGCAAAACAGTGAAAGTCAGTAGGGTCTGATGTTGTTTGGACTCCAGCATTCTTCAAAATATTCTCAGAAAAGAGAAATACATAGAAGTTTTGAAAGACATGAGGGTGAATAATTGAACATTCAGTTTTGGCTAAACTCTCAGTTTTAGATAATCTTTATAAAGTTAGAGGTTTGTTCAAATCTCTATGCTTAAGGAACTCTGTAATGTAACTCATTACGCACAGTATTTGCTATGGAGATGAATCATGCAGCTTTTTGAGAGAAAATGTGCTATTACGCAACCTGATTAATGATTTTAGCCTTACATTCTAAAAAATGCTGGGTTAAATGCAATCTTTAACCCAACCTTCTGGGTAGTAACCCAACCACTGGGTCAAAACAACCCAATAGCTGGGTTTGTCCATATTTTACCCGGCGCTGGGTTGTATTTAACCCAGCATTTTTTAGAGTGTACAGATGACAAAAAGACTAAAAAAAGTCACAGTGACCAATATCACTAGCGAATAACAAAAAGCAACCACTCGGAATACCTTAACACCCACTTATAACGCATTAGCAACTGTATAGCAACACCCTATCAACCAACCAGTACATCCTAGCATCATGGCAGTCAAATTTGTACAACATTTTTTTCTCTAAAGTCAACTCTTAATATTAGTCAAGGTTTCTTGGACCAAAATTAGTAGGGATGCACCGAAATGAAAATTCTAGGCCGAAACCGAAAATTCTGGATGCACTTGGCCGAAAACCGAAAATGCTTTGTAATGATTATTTATTATTTTACTAAATAATGCAAAGTTATTTTGTAAGATCTTTCAATTTAACTCAATTTTAATGACACTGAATTTAAAAAACACAACATACTTTTTACTGAAAGTAACACAATAAAATTGGAGAGAATTTATAATAATATTAGTAACACATTACAATAAGGTTCATTAGTTAACATTAACTTTAGTTAACATGAACGTCATTTTACCAGCGTTGCCATGTTACAGCACAGTAGCTCTATTGCAGACAGGAACAAATATACTACAAAGAAATATCTTGTTGGCGCGTTATTTGAGTAGACTTTGCTTTTCCGGTGAGTATAGCGGTACGTGAGCGGAACGCACATTCATAGAGCGGAATATTGAGCGGAGCGTCACACTGCGCAGTGACGAGGACAGTGAAACCTCCGCACTGAACACTACTGGGCAGTGCGGCACGCCATATATATATATTTTTTTTTTTTTCCGGCTCGTTATTTTGGCCGTTTTTCTCTTTTGGCCGAAAACCAAAAATGCCATTTTTGGCCGATAATTTTCAGTGGCCGAAAATTCGGTGCATCCCTAAAAATTAGTCATTATTTACTTTTACATGACCATTTTCCAACCTCTCTCTGACACTTAGAATTAAGCAGGTTTTTGCTACTGTACCTTAACACTATATGTAAATGGCTTTGCTATGAGGGCGCACAAACCTGCTGTCACACATTTGCATCTCCATTTGAAATGAGTGATACAGTACAACACAGCTCTGAATTATGCAAAACACAAACCTCACATTCGATTCCGGATTGAAGCTGTAGACTCTGAGGCTAGCTTTCACACTTCCACAATGTGGTTAAATCAGTGCAAACTCTCAGCTACCATCTGATCAGACAGAGCCAGTGGTGTGTCCTCACGCCCTCCTTTGCTGCTGACAGGCTCAAGTGGTGCTTGCAGAAATGTGTCTGCTCACCCAGAGGGCAACAAGTGCATATTATGCCACCCAGAGCCCTCTTGATCATCAAATATCTGCGTCAGAAACTCTTGTATGGCTTGTTCGTATCCAGCATTCACATGCAATGAGAATAGCTATGCACCTGCTATGTGTGTGTGGGTTTGAAATGGCCCTGTAGCTCTATATGTGAGATGCAGGGGAGAGAAATTACTTTATTTGCCTTATACAGTTTGGCTGAATGGTCCATTACAATCCCATAAAACAAAGCCTTCTGGGTAAAAGGGAGCCTGATACATTCACAGTGACTCAATATGTGTTTGTTTGTGCTCCAGGGTCATGCCTTTCTGTGCTGTAGGGATCAGGATAGTCAACTAGTTAAATTAGTGAGGTTGAGTGTTTTTTTTTTTTTTCATTAGGTTGTCGTTTTAGCTTTAATATTTGATGCAGTGTGCATTAAAGGGATGGATTTTGAGAACGACAATTTCAGCATGGTAGCTGAAAGTGTCATTTAGAGACTGATCTTATGTGGCTAAAGCCATTCTCTTTACTTCATCACCACTACATTCATATTTTGTAATAAATCAAATCATCTGCTGTGAGGAATATAATTTTGTACAAAGTGCTCTATGTATAGTACCTATAAAAACAGACATTTTACACTGATTTAGACCATGAACTTTGCTTTTTTAGATTGAAGTTTAGCAATTTAAAACTGTTTTGATTATAATAATGCACCCAATGCAAATGTCACTGAAAGGAATATAAAACGGCTTCAAGACCAACTGTTTTGCTTTCATTCTGGCCTGGGATTGGTGGTTAATCATGACACTCTTGTACTTGGTTGTGCTCTTCATCAATCTTCTACACTCTCAGATGGCTTGAGTCAGGCTCACATGCATGATTGCTTCCGTTTGTCAGACTGATTTGACTGTTTATCTGTGTATAGGAGAGTGTCCAGTTCTTTCAGCAGCAGCACAGATGTGCTAACACACAATATGTGGTGGCGTTTACTTACACAAGAGAAAAATAAGCTTTGACCTTGAGGTGTTTGACAAGTGAGAAGTGCTGTTGGAAATAGTTGTGGGTGTAAATCTTGATGCGTTTCATCATGGTTCACATTTTATATTTCTTATTTATTTTATTTTTTCACTTTTGCTAAAGACTTCTAAAAAAATTAAGGTCACATTTAAAATTAATTGTAAAATGAATGTGTGTTGTGAAAGTAATTATGATCAGTTTTGATGTACTGTAACGCTCATTTCTAAATGCCCACATATTGTATGTCAGTTTCACTGCAACATAATCATACAAGCAACACACTTAAGATCATTGCACATATATTACATTTTTTTACATCATATGCAATGCAGGAGGTGTGCAATGCATTAGAGCCATACGTGATTGGATCAAATAAGCAGGTCTCTGATGGGATGCGGGAGCCCTGCAGACCTGCTGTTAGACCTCCTACTGCCATCATCAGCCTGTACGAGTGTCTCTATGAGTGTCTTTGTTCAATGGGTTTAATGCAGTGGAAAAGAAGCACTTAACTGAACCTCTGCAGATCCAGAGCTTGTGTTCTAGTGGCGTTGTGTTCATGAACAACTCTTTCAAGCGAACAAATCAAGATTCTTGCCTTTGATGTCTTTTTCTGGCTTTGTAAGGGTGTTTTGCAGTTTATTATTAATTAATTTACTTGTTATATTTAATTATTGTATTAAATAATAGAGAATGGAGGGGAAAAAAAGATAGATATACTTAGTTGTCATTTGAGGGGAAACAACATTTAAACAGCATTTCTGGAGTCTACTTTGTAACTCAAAGTATCATTTTTAAATGAATCAGTTGAGTGAATGACTCAATGACCATTAGTCACGAACAATAATGCCGTAACCTGCATAAAAGATTCACTAAATGAATCCAAATAATTTATATCCCTGAGATGAATCCACTTTTGTTCAGAAAACGAGTATTAAAATCTGTGCAGTAAAATGACTGTTTAAGTCTGTTTAAATTTGACATATTTCTGCTTTATAAGCAAATCGTGCTCCAGCCAAACTTTGAGCCAGGCTTAGGGGTTAAGAAGTGGTGTCATAGCGCACGGATTACTCCATGCTTCGCGGAAAAGTGATGACCGTGAAATCTGTCCCTTTATCCCATCAGCTGCACAGCAAGCTGTAACTTCAGCATCTGAGTTGACATGCAAGAGCAGACAGCCTCCGCTCACTAACCGCTGGCCGCAGCATGTTTGACTGGTTCATATGCCGAGTCCGTTCTGCCTTCCAGACTATTTACTAGCAAGCGACTTGGCGCCTGTAACAGGGTCAGTAACCAATGTTTTCTTCTTTCTATCCACCAGGGGAGGATCCAGAAACTAGACGGATGCGTACGGTGAAGAACATCGCTGACCTGAGACAGAATCTTGAAGAAACCATGTCTAGTTTACGCGGGACGCAGATTAGCCACAGGTGAGTGTTTGGTTGTTGAGGAAAAATAGTGCAAAGACAGATTTCCAGGCTAGTTAATGCTGGTTTAGCTCTAATTTAGCTGATGGACAGCAAAATGTAGATGGTGAAGCTAATGAACAAGCATGATCTTACTTGTAAAGCTTTTTGCAAAAAGTTGTCGCAGTGCATTCTGGGATTGCCTTATCCATAAAGATATATATAGCAGTTGAGTAAGACATCATGAAAAGAAAGTTCATTAGCTCCAAAACAGTGACAGCTGCACTTTCCAAAAATCGGATCTCTTTTGCCAATTTAATTTCTTTAAAGACAGAGCTCAGTTTGGCACTCATAAACAATACAAACCCTCGCTGTGCCAACATCTTTGCTAACAAAGATGCTCACCAATCTCATTGTTAAATGAAAAATGCTTAGTGAGTTAATCATTTATTAAAACCCAAATTCCCAAACACCCAATTACTGCAGAAAATACATAAGCGTAACCACATTTGTCCGGCCTATTTCAGCACCTCTCTCTTTATCTCACTCACAATGTGAACGTAATTTCACAGGAAAGTGGTTCAGAGGCAGCGCTCTGACATGACAGATGGTGTTGGCCCTCTCTCTCTCTCTTTCCCTCACGGGGAGCATCTTCTTTGGAAATCAATGCTTGGCCTTTTTGTTTTTTTCATAGCACATTGCTTCTCAAAGGAGCCAAAAAGGTGTTAGACACTTCCTCACCCTCCCTCGCTGTAAAGCTAACTAGTAAAGAGGCCATGAATCAAAAAACTCCAACCCTTGGAGTTCATAATGGTCAGATATATATTGTTGACACACGGCTGTCAGGCTGTGCTCGAAATGAATGAAGATAAGGAAAAGCTATTCTTCACTATGTCAAACTAAACAGAGTAATTCACTAGAATGTTTTATAACATACGACAGATGGAAAGAAGATAGTGATCCAGCCAGGACTCTTTTAATTGTACAGAAGAGTTCTATTTTTCACCTTTGTGACACTGTTTGGTTGTCAGGAAGTTGAAGTGTGGTTTCCTGAGACATTGGCCCACTATGTGGATTCCATCATACATACGGTGGAGTCTCGCTTTTCAAATTGACTTCCATTCACCTCCAAACATACCATATGGTATATATTCTGAAAGAGTACAGAATGTAAGTGTTCTTTCAGAAGCTTCTGCGCACACCTATTCACCGCTGTGTTGGGAACGTCACAAAGCTCTATTGATCTGAGCCTGTGTTCATGTTTTGAAGATTCTCTGAGCTTAAATATTGTAAAAAAAATCCTTCTTCAAGGTCAAGACAGCATCCCTCTAGAAATCCCTCTAGACTTAAAATCAAGAATCTCAAGAGGATTCATCAAATGTTGACTCTAATATTAACTATGTAGCATAAAAACATTTTATTAACATAAAAACTATGTAGTTACTAGGTGCTGGTCATATAATTAGAATATCATCAAAAAGTTGATTTATTTCACTAATTCCATTCAAAAAGTGAAACATGTATATTATATTCATTCATTACACACAGACTGATATATTTCAAATGTTTATTTCTTTTAATTTTGATGATTAGAGCTTACAGCTCATGAAAGTCAAAAATCAGTATCTCAAAATATTAGAATATTTACATTTGAGTTTGAATAAATGACCATCCCTACAGTATAAATTCTGGGTATCTCTTGTTCTTTGAAACCACAATAATGGGGAAGACTTCTGACTTGGCAATGATCCAGAAGACGAACATTGACACCCTCCACAAAGAGGGTAAGTCACAGAGGGTCATTACTGAAAGGTGTGGCTGTTTACAGAGTGCTGTATCAAAGCATATTAAATGCAAAGTTGACTGGAAGGAAGAATTTGGGTAGGAAAAGGTGCACAAGCAACAGAGATGACCGCAAGCTTGAGTATTAGTCAAGCAAAGCCGATTCAAACACTTGGGAGAGCTTCACAAGGAGAGAACTGAAGCTGGAGTCAGTGCATCAAGAGTCACCACGCTCAGACGTCTTCAGGAAAAGGGCTACCAAGCCACTTCTGAACCAGAGACAACGTCAGAAGCATCTTAACTGGGCTGTGGAGAAAAAAAACTGGACTGTTGCTCAGTGGTCCAAAGTCCTCTTTTCAGATGAAAGTAAATTTTACATTTCATTTGGAAATTAAGGTCCCAGAGTCTGAAGGAAGAGTGGAGAGGCACAGAAGCTATGTTGCTTGAAGTCCAGTTTGAAGTTTCCACAGTCAGTGATGATTTGGGCTGCCATGTCATCTGCTGGTGTTGGTCCACTGTGTTTTCTGATGTCCACAGTCAACGCAGCCATCTACCAGGAAAATTTAGATCACTTCATGCTTCCTTCTGTTGACAAGCTTTATGGAGATGCTGATTTCATTTTCCAGCAGGCACCTGCCCACACTGCCAAAGGTACCAAAAGCTGGTTCAATGACCATAGTGTTACTGTGTTTGATTGGCCAGCAAACTCGCCTGTCAAGAGGAAGATGAGAGACACCAGACCCAACAATGCAGATGAGCTGAAGGCCACTATCAGAGCAACCTGGGCTCTCATAACACCTGAGCAGTGCCACAGACTGATCGACTCCATGCCACGCGCATTGCTGCAGTAATTCAGGCAAAAGGAGCCCCAACTAAGTATTGAGTGCTGTACATGCTCATATTTTTCATGTTCATACTTTTCAGTTGGCCAAGATTTCTAAAAATCCTTTCTTTGTATTGGTCTTAAGTAATATTCTAATATTTTGAGATACTGATTTTTGACTTTCATGAGCTGTAAGCTCTAATCATCAAAATTAAAAGAAATAAACATTTGAAATATATCAGTCTGTGTGTAATGAATGCATATAATATACAAGTTTCACTTTTTGAATGGAATTAGTGAAATAAATCAACTTTTTGATGATATTCTAATTATATGACCAGCACCTGTATAAGCAGCTTACGTTATTGTTAATTTTGTCTTAGTCTTAGGGCCAGATTTAGTCTTAATTTACTAAACAGAGCAAATTAGCGTTAGAGCGCAATTCCATAAAAGCGCCGATGGGAGGGGAAAATTCTACGGGTGATTTACTGACAAGGTGTACATTAAAGAACACAGACGCAACATCTCATTTCCATAATGAACGGCACAATCTACCAAGAGCAGCGCAAATTACCGCCTGCTTTAAGACATGCCTTTTTGAGGCATTAAATAACGCCGCAAATACCAGTGAATTGGCGAGCGCAAATCTTGAATGCATGATTCATTTAAATACTCTCCTCCCATAAATTTACTGATCGAAAGGGAAACTCCTACAAATGCATAGTCAATAAGGTGAGTCGCAAACTGTGTCCACGCCTTTTCAGCACTAATTTCCCACTGCGTGTCTTTAGTAAATCCTGACAGTAGTTTTTTATCGCCAAATGAGGGTTTGTGTTTGCGTAAGCTGATAGTAAATCTGACACTTTAGACTTAGTCTTATTCCTGTGTCAGATGAACGTTTTAGTTATTATCATATTTAGTCAACCTTGTCCCGTTTTTGTTTAGTTTGTCAAGTTTTAGTCGACTGTCTAAGCATTTTCGTCTAGTTTTAGTCAATGAAAACTTAAAATGACGATTTTCAGATCATAGAAAATCGATGCGCTACCGCAATAAAGAGTGAGCGCAGGCGCATGGTCGGCAGATTGTAAAAATTAAGCAAAACACCAGGCAGAAAATGTATCTTTTTAAAAGAGAAGCTCTGATTTGAGTATTTTAACTCATGATATCTGGCAACCGCAAATATGAAAGCTTGCGTGGTAGGCGTGTACAGCAGTCTGCAATAATATTTTGTCTCCTTTTTTTTTGGAGGAAATAAAAAGAGATTTTGGTAAAGTTTTTTTTTTTTTTTTTTTTAATTTTAGAAATAGAATATTTATTCTTTGGTGTACCCCATAACTTTAAAAATTATATTTTGATATATTTCCAGATTTAAAAGAAAAATATCCACTGTATACATAATGCAGTTCAATGACAAATAAGATGTGTATGAAATTGCTAAAATTAACTAAACACTTATTTTACAGCGTTTACTTAAATTTCAATAAATATTTATACATTTGATTTGATTTGATTTGATTTGATAAAAAAAAAAAAAAGGTTTTGGAACCTTTGGCAAGCATGCATGACATTTTATAATCTCAAAATGTTGGCAGATTTATCAATCTAGAGCTTGTTTCATGTCTCACTGTATGTACTGTACATGTTAATCGAGATTCCAAACCATCATAAGCCATGATTTATTAATATGTGCCTGATCAGCACCTCCCTATTTAATAGGATCCCATAGGATCCCATTCATTTAATAGGAAGTTGAAATAAGCTCGAGCTCTTTTCCCACTGGTGGCTTCTGTAATTGTGTTCCCGTTTCATCAGGCCATTTGATTTCTGGCCATCCATTCAAGGGATAGCAGAGGAGGATGGCAGATTCAGAAAAATGCTGCAGTCTTACCCTTTCCCAATAGCACTAGCATGTTGCTAAGAGACGGGGGTTGTCGAGAAGCCAAGACATCAGGAATATATATAGTGGAACTGTCAGCTGTCATGAGGAGTGACATCAGAGAGGGAGATAAACGCTGGTGACTGGGCCAGAGGGGGATTCGGCAGATCAATAGATTAGACAGAGCAACCTGCCCAAATCTTCTGCATCCAGTGACGTTGACTAATTCCAGATACATGATTTATGTTCTTAGCAAGCCATAAACCCCAGTTCATACACTTCTTGTTGACTTTGATTTGTAGACGAAAAGGAAAGTCATTGTTTCTTAGTTGGTCTCTGTTCTTTGTTCAACACTATTGGGAGTAGTACATAATACCATACTGCAGGGATGCTCACATTACACAGTTCCGGAGCCACTTTTAGAAAATGCTGGGTGACCAGATGGCTTTAAACCTGACCAAATTTTTGCATCTAAATAAAATTCCCACAGATTGAAGTTTAAAAATGCTGCAAAAGGCATTCAAATTTTTTAACATTGTTTATTATGTTAGGTGTGATGAACCAACAGTGAACAGTGTTTTCACAGCATTTATTTTAAAATATGTTGAATTGTATGAATCAATTTTGTTAATTTATAGTTTTTATTAATATTTTTAATTAGCATTTATTTTCATATTTTCCGTTTTTATTTTAACTTTAATTTGAGTGATTCAATGTGCTTTGTGCATTTTTATTAGTTTGTTTTATCATTTTTAATATTTCTGTCAGCTTTATTTTTATTTTTTTTGTTTATTTAGCTTTTATTTTAAATTTATTTCAGTTGATTTCCAAAGCAACATTTCTGATTTTTTATTTTTATTTCATCTAATATTTATATTATTCTACTCCGTATTAAGTTTAGTTACTAAAATTATTTCAGTAATCATTTTTAATAACTTCAATAATAGATAATAGTTTTAATACAGATTTTTAATTTTGGCTAACAATAACAACAATTCTATATATTTTTTAAATAATATATAATATATATATTACACAATTAATAATTTTTAGTTTATGATATTTAATGCGTAATGTTGATAAACTGAACCTTATTGTAAAATGTTTCTGTACCACAATAATTAAAAAAGATTGATAAATTGAAAAACATTAGTTACTGTATCCTTGCCTTCCTACATGAATCCATCTAATCCATTTCTGCCTGTACTGAAAAAAAAAAATAAATAAATAAATAAAATAAATAGGATTTACTTTTAAACAATTGTCAGTTCTTAATTTAAAGAAATTGCTAGTAAAATTTCACAAATAACTACAAACAAACAGCAAGTAACACATTGAATTAAACATGAAATTTTGAAATATTTTAATGTTATGGTATTTTATTAAAAAATACTTCCGTAATCTTTATTCACGACTTTGAAAAATATCATTTTTACAGTGTACCCGGTCAAAGCCTCCTTCTGTTTTTTTGCTTGTATATTTGTATATGCATGCTTCTCATTTTTATTTGTCTTGTCCACATACTGGCACTATTTTAAAAAACAACTTCAACTGCATGAACCAACTGTGCTGTGTTCAGACTGCAAAATTCAATAGTACCGCTCAAATGTCCTATCTATACAAAAACACTGGTCAGCCATGTGTGTGACCATCACTGGCTTGTTATCCATCCTCCATTGCTGCTGAGTCACAAGTCTCTGGTGTATTTCATAACAAGAGCATCCACACACAAACAGAACATGTTTTGTTAGCCACACTTAGCGCTGGCGGCCACCCTTTCAAATATACCAAGCACAGCAGAATAACAATAAGCTTGAAAGCTGTTTCTGTAAATGAGAGCTTTGGATTGTTCAATACAATTCAACTACAGTATTTGAAAGTGTATCTCTTTCATAGGACCTTGTTAACCAGCTTACATGCTAGCTAACCACTAATGAGATTCATTCTGAATGGACTTTGATGGTGAGGATATTAATATACCAGCGTTGTAGTCATGACAACATCGTCTTGTGCTGATGACTTATTTGTTAAGTGACACTCATTTTTGACCCCCTGCTGTTGTCCCCTCATGCAAGTAACTGACTGTCATATTATTGTGGATTTGTTACTTGTAGAGATTGTTTAAACAGACTATTTTATATTCATGAATAATGCTGAATATTTATATTCATTCTAAGATTAATCCACACCTTAAAATTTACCCTAGAAATGGAAAATATCCCTGTAATGCGATTGTCTCACCACTAGAGAGAGCTGTTGCGAGACAGTCGTCTTGCAGGATGGGTGTGTCAAGATGGGCATCTGCATTTGAGCATCTGTCCATATGCCGTTTTCTCACAAGTTCCCGCATCAACAAGCTTGTGATGTGTGGAGACGCCTATGCACACATCAGTTCACACATTGATAGTCACGCAATCAGAGACATGGACCGAGCACTTAACAAAGGTCAGGAGGTCAAACTGAAGTTGTGTCCGTGCTAACATGCTTGTTGAAGGGCTGCTGCTAGTTGAAGTGGATTAGACATGACACGATGAGAATACCTTCCATTTTATGGAGAGCAGCAATCAAACACAGCCACATTGGCAATCTTTCTGCTTCAGCTGGGTCCTTCACACCACGCTGAACACTCACAACCTACAGATAGAAGACCTGCTGTGGAGAGAGACTCGGTCTAATATAGACATCTCGAGGATCTGATGTGGGCAGGATCTTATAAAGACACTACAGTATGTAACAGTTAAAAAGCTTATAGTTGTTATATTTTTGAATATAATTTTGTAATAGTTTTATTTTATTTTTATTTCTTTGGGGTGGCATTTTTGGCTTTTTATTGTGATAGGACAGTATTTAGACAGGAAGCAATGTGGGAGAGAAAGAGGGGGCTGGATCGAGAAAGGAACTCGAATTCAGGACGTCCGTTGCGCAACAGCGCTATATGCCGGCATGCTGCCCACGAGGCTATTGGCGCCGACATTTTATTTTATTTTATTTTATTATTTTATTTTATTTTATTTTATTTTATTTTATTTTATTTTATTTTATTTTATTTTATTTTATTTTATTTTATTTTATTTTATTTTATTAAAATACCAATTACTGGTATTTACGCCATTATTTAACGCCCAAAAAAAGCATGTCTTAAAGCAGGCGCTAATTTGCGCTGCTCTTGGTAGACTGCGCGGGTCATTATGGAAATTAAATGTCTGCATCTGTTTTCTTTAATGTGCGCATTGTTAGTAAATCACCCGCAGAATTTTCCCCTTCTGTCGGTGCTTTTATGGAATTGTGCTCTAATGCTAATTTGCCCTGTTTATTAAATCTGGCCCATTGTGTATCGGTTAGCATTCCTATTCATGTCAATGGCACATGCAAATTATTTTATTTCAAATAATATGGTTCTTTGGAACTTTCTGTTTATCAAAGAATTCTGACAAAATGGTAACAGTTTCTATAAAAAAAGATTAAGCAGCACAACTGTTTTCAAAACTGATAATAACAATAAGAAATGTTACTTGAGCACTAAATCAGCATATTAGAATGATTTCTGAAGGATCATGTGACACTGAAGACTAGAGCAATGATGCTGAAAATTCAGCTTTGCCATCACAATATATTTTAAAATATATTAAAATAGAAAACAGTTATTTTAAATCTTAATAATATTTCACAATATTAGTGTTTTTACTGTATTTTTTCTCAAATAAATGCAACTTGGGAGAACATAAGAGACTTCTTTCAAAAACATTTAAAAATCTTACCGTCCCCAAACTTTTGAACAGTGGTGGCACAATTGTTTTGTAGCAAATCAGCTCAATTGTCAATCATATTTGTGTATTCAACATTTAAGTCTGAGTCAGTGCAAATATTCAAGTCACTTGGTGGCAGTGGCGGCTGCTGGTCTTTCAAAGAGGGGAAGCTCATTTTCGGCCTACATCATAAAAATTTTCCATTTATTTATACGTAAATTCTGCCCTATGTTCCTTTTCAAGAAAATTCTCTGTGACCCTGTCGTACCAACTAGGCGTCTTTTCCAGTGACGCTTAGCCTAGCCTACTGTATGAATGAATGAATGAACAAACAATCTAAAAAAAAAGATATTAAACTCGACGGAGGAAATGTGGGAATTAGGTTAAACTGAAACAAGGAATGTGGTGTATAATAGGGTTGTCACGATACCATAAAAATGTCTTACGATACTATACCAGCTTAATTTATAATTCAATTCTACGAAATGAATCAAAATTGAATAAATAAATAGATGTAAGTGAAAACAGACAATATTATTCTCTGAATACTTAATGTGAATGAATGACTGGCTATTGTTATCCATGAAATTATCTAAACAAAACTCATCTTAGCACTGCACAGAAGCTGCATGAAGTGACATTTAGATGTGGCATTTATACATTTAGACTGTATTTATAATTGCATAAATAATGTTATGAGATTAATGTTTTAAATACTAAATTCTGAATATAGAAATATGTTGGAACATAATGTAATATGCCTACTTTTAGACGGGAAACTTAAAAACGGCCAGCAGGTGGCAGAAGTTCGTGATTGAATCACTCAGTCATTCAAATGATTCTTTCAAAATGGCTGAATCCTTCAGGAGTGAATCAAATGACTGTTTTTATGAACGGCTCAGTGAATCAGTGATTCGCCCAAGACAACGCGGATTTGGATTCAAACACAAACGAAACAAAAACAGCACTCTGAGCGTCCGTGGGCGGGACATAATCGCAGCATTTATCCAATGACCGTCTAGTTTCGAAGCGCTGAAAAAAACAGTTCAAAGCAGCCCCATTGAAGTCAATGGACGCTCGGCTTCAACAGAGAAATACACTGACGCTACGGGAGTGTATGAGAAGGAAATCGAGTCAGCGACCTGCTATATGTAGCTGATTCTGAACGAATTCGTCTTCGAGATGAACGTGTTCTAACGCATTTTTAGTCAATAAAATGTTAACACAATAGTACATATTTGACAATTAATATTTTGACATTATAGGGGAAGCCGAGCTTCCCTTGCAGTCTTAAAGAAATCCCCACTGCTTGGTGGATATTTTAAACACTAAACTTTACTTTAAAAAACAGTGCTGCATTGCAGGGTACAGATTGGTCCTCAAACTGTCAAGAAAACTCCTCACATTGGCACAGGTGCTGGATATTTATGTCTTTAAATGGCAAGTAAGCTTCTTTCGGAAGCAGGATATTGATCTAATTACCCAAATCTGCTTGCAGTCCCAAAATTCTCTCCTCTAATCTCCTTCTCTTCCTCTATTTTTTATTTTTTTTGTAGTACCCTTGAGACAACATTCGACACCACTGTAACTACAGAAGTGAACGGTCGTGGCCTCCCCGCCCTCTCAAGCCGCTCCTCCCCAATGTCTTGGCGTCTCGGCCAAGCGTCGAGCCCCCGTCTTCAGGCCGGCGACGCTCCTAGCTACGCTCCGCCCAGATCCAGTGCCAGCACCACTGCTCGCTATGGTGACCCCTCGAGGTTGTTATACACTGCCCCCCTGAGGAGAGCGGCCGCCTCAGGGGCTCGAGGGTCAGAGCCGGGAGAGAAGGGTGGGGTTTCGGAGGCGGGGCCAGAGGTGGATGTGACTGGATACGGGAGCGATGGTGACATACTCGCCAAGAATGTACACGCAGATGATATCAGTGGGTAAGAAACTATGAAATTAGAAACCATGTTGAGAAACAAACAGGGCCTTTTACATGAGATTCTTATAGTTTAATCAGGTCAGTTGAACTATCAATTAGTTTTTCTGTTGGCGTATGCAGTGTTCACAAAGGGAAGGCTGTTTGAAAAAATTATGATCGATTTATAACATTTACACGCATTCCATCAGTGCAGAGAAGCAGATACAGCAGTCTCCCAATATCCTTATATGGGTGAGAAACACAGTCATATGTCTCTGTTTGGAGGAATAGCTCAGGGTCACGTATGCATCACTGTGTGATGCACTATTGCTTTTGCCCTTGCTGTCTCTATGCTGATGAATAGATGGAGAAAGAAAATTAACACTACAAATGAAGTCTATAAAAGACTGACTCACACGGGAACTGAAGCACTGATACTTGAACCTGAAGAAACTTGCATGAAAGTGATGGATTTGGGAATACTAAACACAATAAAGCTCCTGCAGTCAAAGCTGCAGGCAGTACATCAGCCTTAAACATCAATTAGCTGAAGCTTGATGCTAATTATCAGAACATTAATGTTGTTGGTGCTTTCTCATCTGTGACGTGTTTATAACTCACTGACTCACACCTAAGAGCAGTTAAAAATTATGCTTATACACACAAAGCAGTGTTGTTTTGGTTTCATTTTTACATTTTGAATTAGCTTATATTTTAATTTTTTTGTTTTAATTTTAGTTTAAGTTTTAGTAATTTTATTTTTAAGTTTAACATTTTTCTTAGGTTTTTTTATATATATATATATTTCTTTTTATCTTTATGTTTTATTTCAGTTTTAGTAATTTTAGTACTAAAACCTATTTTGTTTTATTTCTTGTCTTATGTTTATAGTTTAGAATTAACAAAAAAAAAATTGTTTTAATAGTTAAATAGTTAATTTAATTTTAATAGTTTTAGTTTTAGTACAATAACAACGCGGACACAAAGGAAAGTATTTTGTTGTTGTTTTTAATATATATAAAAAAAATATTGCATTAAGAAAGGAATTTACCCAAAAATTTTATATCACCCTCCATTCCAAACATTACATTTTTATTACATTTATATTTCTGTGGAACAAACACAAAAATAAAATAAAATAAAATAAACAAACAAACAAACAGTTCATTAAGCTCATGCACTGCAGGTTTTTTTTTTTTTTAGATCAAACAACAACTTTGTGTGAGAAACAGGCTGAAATTGAAGTCATCATTCACTGAATATCCCTTTGTCATAGCTCTCAAATATAATTTGAACTTACAAAACATGCAAGAACCAATAGCATTTGCCCACACTGACAAACTGTTTGTTTTACCCAAAATATATAACCTATATAGAAATAAAAACACGGCTAAAAACACATCTCTTCCATCTTTATTTGACCCTCTAACTCTAGCACTCTCTATTCTAATTCTATTCTTAAAAAAATAAAATAACACTAGCTTTTTCTAATCTTTTTGTATTCTATCTATGTGTTTTCTTTTTATTTATTATACAATTAACAAAAGCAAAAAAGCCCTCTAACACTAGCTTGCTCTATTCTTTTTCTATTCTATCTATTATATAAAAAAGATTTAAAAAAAAAAAAAAAACCTTTCTACGTGTACTGCGTTAAGCTAACTGAGACTTGCTATAGCACTTGCGTATCATTGCTCTTTTGTTGATTTTGATTGCTTCCATTGTCCTCATTTGTAAGTCGCTTTGGATAAAATCGTCTGCTAAATGACTAAATGTAAATGTAAATATATAACCTCACTTTATTTGAACCCAAGACAAATTATCTCAGATAATAGTTCACTATTATTTTGATGTTTAATCACAAGGTACCACACAGACGGAGGTCTTTACTCTCGGAATGTCGACCTCTACTCTCGAAATGTTGGACACCCACCTGAGATGCCACCTGCTCGAGAGGTCGTTCAGAAAGGGGTCAAAGAGATGCAAGGGGAAGACAGGTAAGACTTCCTGTCAAGAATCAAACAAATAGAGTTCACCAGTACATTTACTTCGTTATTGATTACAGCAGGTGTTTGTGCCCAATTCCTGCAATATTCTAAATGATAGCAGTTCTGTGTCTTTAAGCAGTAGAGTTAGTGGATTTCCACACATTTTAGGTCTCTGACAGGCTATGAAACAGCCACGTGCTGACGGGTTGAGAGGAAAGCTCATTTAAAAAAGTAAGAAGTTCTGACAAGATTTAAATTAATGTGTGATACTTTCCATAACTGTGGTATATTGGCAAAATGTGTGAAAATGGAGTTCATTACATTGCTTGTCTCCTTCACTGTGTCATTTGATAATAGGACCTATACATTTTTTTAGCAGAAACTCTTAATCCGAGTGATTTATATGAATGTAAGACCATTTTGTGATGCCTAACACTTTGAAGACTTTAACAGAGTTCAGATCAGGTGATGAATGAGATTCAGTGTTTGATGGACCGGATATCACCTTTCTATGATCAATGAGTTGCTTCCTGTCTTTGTCTGTGCTGTTTGAGAGTGACTGTAACTGACGAGGTCCAGACAGTATCATAGCGGCCTGTCAGTCACATCCTAACCTGCATCTTGTCTGCTGTCAAACTAGGAGATGAGAACATATTTTTTTAGTAACTGAATATAAACAAATCTTTGTTTTATGAGACTAAAATGCAAAGCATATTTTGACTGGATTTACCTGTTGGTTAGTTTCACATAGCTGGTGCAGTCAGCATAATGTTTGGTCCACTTAAGAGCTTATTTGGACCGAGAATTGCTTGATTAAATATCAAGCAGCCTTTTGGCCAACATCCATTAGTGACCAAACAACAGTGTTTACAAGACGTTTAGGGCCGTGCATATAAAATCAGATGTAATTCTGAGAACTAAATGAAATATAAGTGTGTTAAACAACATTTTCCTAGTAGTCAAGCAAAAGATTTTTTATTTATTTGTTCATTCATTCATTCTAGCTATAACCAGTATGATTGCTAATTGTAAACTATTTTGCCTGTTTTAAAATAATAATCATAACCAATGTTAATTTAGTATAATTGAGGTACTATTGTAATATTTTGAATCAGTTTTTATTTTTATATTTTTGTTGTGTTTTTATCCTTTTTAGTATTTTTTTAATGTCTGTAAACATGTCTATTTTTATTCATTTTAGTTTTATTTATGTTAGTACGTTGAGTTAAACTAAATTAAATTTTGGAACTAGATGTTTTTATTTATTATTATTATTTTATTTATTTATTCATGTAACCTTTTTTATTTTAGTTGCATTTTTAGTTTTAGTTAACTATAATAACCTTGATCATAACCAAAACAATAACTAGTAGTAGTAGCAGTAGTAGCAGTAGTATTACTATTAGTATTATTCAAATTTTAATACGACACGATCCGTGTACATTTCATCAAAATTGCATGATGCATTGATGAAGTTTGGAGCTTACGATTTTGACAACAGTAGCCATTTCAGTGTACAGTTTTCAATAGACAGTTCCGTCCATGGACTACATGCTGCTTCACTTGGAATTATTGGCATTCAAGCTGTTTCTATTCCCCACCAGTGTCAAATGTTTTTCACAGCCTAAAATCCAGTAAACTGGCGGAGTCTCGAGCCTCAGGGAGGCATCGTATTTTGGTCTTGCCTCCAGTAACAGGCAGTCATTCTGTAGATGAGGATCAGCTGTGCTGAAGGTCCCCAGACTGAACCTTGCTCCCCAGACTAATGAACCCTACCTGTCCAGAGGGGATGTGACTGAGGAAAACTGTCAGCTCACAGCCCCTGCGACTTCAGATTGGCACTGGGAAATTTCTCTCTCACTTTCTCTCCAATCCTGATAGCTTTCACTTTATTAGCATTTTATTTGAGTAGCAGCTCATTTATTTTACTGCTGTGAATGATTACTGAATGTTTAGTAGTCAGTACCTGTGTGTTTTATGGTTAGTATTTCACAGACCCCTGACTCCCTGACCAATTACTGGCTCTAATTGGCAAGATAAACATGATCCCTGTGCACTTGTTCTCTGTGCGATGTGATGTTATAGGGTGGAGAGAGCAGAAGGTTCCAGAGGGACTCATTACAGTCGCTGCTTAATGTCGTTCCAAGTCCGAATCTGACTCTTCTGTGCAAAGCACTGATAATCTGCAGCAAAAGCCATCAGTTTGGTTCCTGCTGCAGAAATCTGAATAATACTGCAAATTAATAAAAACAAGACTAAGCGATGTGATAATATGATATCATATATCATATATGATATAATATGATTTATGATATCAAAATAAGAGTTTTCGCCAAACGTGAACTTTTGTTCTTATTTTACAATATTGGCAAATTTAAAGAAAAATACTTTAGCCCATTTTGATTGACCCTAAAGAGAGGACAGGCAACAGTGCGAAAGAAACAAGAAATGTTGCGAGCCAGACTCGAAGTAGCATTGCCTACATGAGCATCCAGGTAAAGGCTGAAGTGTTGACATATGCGGCTGATGTTAGCAACTCATATCATCGCTCAACAAGCTGGAGGCTCGCTAACTTTCATCCGTTTGAATAAAAGAGCCAGTCAGTAGCGTGTTTGCATATTGGCAGTGTGTAGTGGTGTAATTGTGGCTGTCATATGCTTTGAGCGGCCATCTGTGTGTAGTACCTCAAAGAGTGTGACTGCTGAGATTTGGGCATTTAAACAAAGCGTACTCCCTCTCTCTCCTGCTGTGGCGTGTAGCTCAGTTTGAAACCCTCAGGCTGGGGAAAATGAGATTATTTCAATCTGCTGTTGCCCTTTTAAAACTCCGACTGCTGAATAAGCAGCGATGCAACCCGGGCCAACAGCAACACGTCTCCCGTATAATGGCAATCATTTTGCCTCGTAGAAATCCGGCCTAACGTGCAAAAGTGGGCTGCTGCTAGTAAATCTCACCATAATCTCACAGTGTTGTTTTTAGTAATCCTGTAATATATTCATTAAAAAGACAAAAGACAGTGTTGACTTGCATGAAACAGGTCATTTAAAGCCTTTGCAGGCTGAATGGAATGGGAATTGGGTGTCTGTTCGACAAAAAGTTTTATATGCATCATTGTGATGATGTCTGGAAATCAGTTACCATGAGATTAATCCAATGGTGGCTAAAAGACTTTAGCTATAAATACTCTCATCATGCAACATAGATGAGGCATGGCTAGCGGCAGCTCTGAGGTTGAGAAAGCAGGACCCGTACGACAGCGCTCGGACATGAATAAGTAAAACCCTTCGCTTTCAGACTCAGAGAAAGAGCTGCTTATGACAGCTTGCTCGGCATTTTTGTGCTTGAAAGGAAAGCTTTGGGGATTGGTTTGTGTTTATTCGTGAGCAGGGAGCGAGAGCGATCGGAGATATGAGGGTTTGTGTGTGTGTGTGTTTGAAGGACTGATGTTAAAATGATCTGTGGTTTTGTTATTCTGTGGTAAACAGCGGGAGGATTTTGTAGTGATGTGATTTTACAGTCATTGACAAAGATTCGTATTAGACAAATGTGGCTTTGTGACTGATTCAGTGTTTTTATATACAAGTCTGACGGGATGAATTATTATTCTAAACTGAAAATGATTCAAACTCCTGCACCTTCATTTATCACAGTGAAATGGAGTTCTTTCAGGTTATAGATGGCCAGCGTACCATCTCATTTGGTGCAGGAAATCACTTACTAATTGAGATTCATTTACTCGCTTCATAAATGAATTACTATTCCTGCCTTGCTCCACAAAGCTGCTCTTTTAACTCATTGTTGATTCCTCCTATTGATATATATATATATATATATATATATATATATATATTTTTTTTTTTTTTGCAATTTATTTAGAAACAATACATAATCTAGATAAAGTGCATTGAAATTGCTAAAAAAAGATAAATTGCTTATTAAAAAGTTGATAGGTGCTTGTGAAACGGTTTTTGAGGGCTATGTTTTCTTTGTATTTGAAGTCTCTAGTAACACATTGCAATATCCGACCATGTTTCCCATGACTCCCAATACTGAGACCCCCTACCAGCCTCCTGGTTTGTGTTTCCTTCCCTTTGCATTCAAGACCATCCATCAAAGTCCACCAAATCAACCAGAACCTGACTCTAGACAGTTTAAGGTCAACCCACATTCAATAGTAACAGTTTCATGTTAATAACATTTTCTCTTCTCTTGAGACTTTTCTACATAATTCATCCTCATTTTCAGTATACAAACTTTGTTGGTATGTCAATGTAAATCTCTTCTAACTCCCCCAGGGATGTTAAGTAGTAACTAAATAGAGAAAGCTACTCAGACACTTATTTTGTTGTTCAGCACTTTTAAGTTTTGAACTTCAGCTTCAAGCATTTACAGAAGAGCAGAGTAATTATTGTATGTTCACCTGGGATAAACCCTTCAAAGTGCTGTCTAAGTATTTCACTATTCCCTTTTGTCCTTTATGTGTCTTTCATTCTAATTTTCTTTATTTCAAGATTTAAACACATTAGTTGTTTACCTAGACAGCATTTTAGTCTTTTTCAAATAGTAGGCAGGAAAATGATGTTGCATTCTAAGATTTGTAATCCAATTTTGATTACAAACAAACTTATATTTCATTTTGCACTGAAATGTGACAATAAAAATAGTTTTTGTGCTTATTAGTGTATTGTGTCATTAGCTTTGAGTCAAGTTGCAGTCCAGTTGACTTCAGATGCTGCATTACAAATCAAATGTATCAGATATGCTAGCTCTGACACGGCCATTTTTACCACCATTAAAGGCTTCTGATGTGCTGGTCCTGATCAATACAGGACCATCACTGAGCCATTATTGCTCTATATATGTCATAACTATCGGCTTATTTTTCTAGAATGAATGATACAAAAATCAAGCCATTCTTTCTCTGCTTGCACTGTCTGGTTTTTGGGATTCGTACTCAGTTCTTCATGCAGACGGTGTGCATCTGTTTAGATAATAGATTTAGTGACAAACACTGCTCAGAGTCCGTAAGTAATAGAACATTTGGATTGATCATTGCCCTGGGGATGTAAACAGAAACACTGTCCGCATAGACAAACAAGACGTTTCATTAGTGCCCAGGCAGAAAAATCCAGCCTACATTATATAATGGGTTTTTAAACTTTTTAAATATGAAGACTCATTTTCTACAGTTTAAATTCAGCTATATATTTTGAGACTCATGTTTACTGTGTAGCATGTAAAGTAGTAAATGTATGTTGTCACTGCACTTAAGTCAAAAGCAGTTATTAAAATGTTATCTTGAATATATTATTAATTCACAATAATATTAATATAAATAACTATTTTTGAAGTTCAAAGCAACTTTTTAAAAATCCCTGAAATTTACTGTGGGCCCCACATTTTTAAAACATACATACATATTTTAATACATACATATATATATTTTTTTTCTGTCTCACTGAAGTTTTTTTGGGTGTGTGATAACTATTTCACAGGTAATTGATTCATTTTATTTTCCCATCACTCAGACATGACATATAAACAGTGTAGAGTTCATTCTCAGACAAAATTGAGCTCATTATGCATTTTATAACTTATAACACTATTCTATACACCATCCCTGTCCCTTCCAACCTCACACAAAACATGGCATGATGACTAAATAAGTAAATAACTGTGAAATGAATTCTCAAATAATGCGAAATAATAGTTATGATTCCAGGCCTTCATGATTAAGAAGGCAGTGCACAGCCAATTGAAATGGCCCTGAACTGCCTTTTCTTCAGCAGAAACAAATGGGACAGAGCCAGATTGGGCACCAGCACTGCTGTGGTAAAAACAGAATAATAATCATTGGACATTTAGACAGATTTGTTTTAGCACAGTCACCACACTCTCAGAAATAAAGGTACAAAAGCTGTCACTGGGGCGGTACCTTTTCAAAAGGTACATGTTTGTACCGAAAGGGTCCATTTTGGTACCTTAAATGTATATATTAGTACTTAAAGTGTACATATTTGAACCTAATAGGTACAGAAGTGTACCTTTTGAAAAGGTACGGCCCCAGTGACAGCTTTTTCACCTTTATTTCTGAGAGTGCACAGTCATACTGTTTATCAGATGTCCTTTCTACATATTGTCATACAATCACTAATCAACAATACAGTTCACTGCTTCTGTGATTGTGGGTTTGTCTGTTTGAAAACTAGAGCTTCTACATCCCTGAGTGGTGCCAGTCTATTGATTTACAGAAGTAATGCGGTGTATCTGAAGCTCAGGTCTGCGGATTTAGTGTTTCGTGGCAGCTGGTTGTTGGTTTCCTCTGCAATGCAGAAGTCAAGCACATTTTTTTCGCTCAATCCAGTGGAGTGACGTTTGACTGTCCCTGATTTCATAAGAGACATTGTCATACTCTGCCTCCACAAAGTCATTTCTTTCAAACTGATTTGATTAAGCTGTAGAAATACAACCACTGATTCACTTCTTTTTTTTTTTTTTACTTTGAATGACGCATTTTGTTAAGGCCAGTATGCATTTATTTAATCAGGACCATTAAGAATTTATAAATAGGAGTTGGATATTTCCATTTGCCAAAGTTTTAGCGCATAAAGGTCATTGTGCATCATTTCCCTTGTGTTACCCAGCATGCAACTTCAAGTTTGACCCTGACTCTGACTTTGATTGGAGTCTGTCTCTTCTGGCAACGCCCCAGTTGGTTGAGGATGTCTGAAGCATTTCTCAGAGTGCATGATGGGCCCAGGGGAGGGGTGAGGTGTGGGGGGTGGGGTGGAGCTGTAAGAAGTGGCGAGATGTCGCTCTCTTCCCTCCAGCCCGTGTTTCGCAACCAAGCAGGTGGGTTGCATTCTTCCTCTATCTTCTTTCCCCTCCTTTTCCCCTCTCCTTTGCTTTTCTTCTTTTGATTTCTCCTCCCCTGGAGCTACAGCATGACATGGGCAGCTTGCACACAGCCAGACAGCATCAATCGCAGGGCGGTGAGTTAGTGTTCACCCTTTCGTCTCACTCAGTCGTGGTCACTGGTTTTGAGGCATACTTTGGTATGTTGGTGACTCTAACAGGCCTGTCACCATTTGGTTTAATGTACAGCTAAAGCTCTAGATATTAACTTCAGGTTAGTACAAAATACTGTGTTTTCATTTTTGATGAATGTTAACAAGATTTACTCGGTTAAATTGGATTATTCTTTATGTTGCACATTTGAAAAAGCTGTCAGTGTGTCGTTTTATCAGCGTCAACATTCTGAGACTGCTAAATGCTGTAAATTTTCCTTTTGGGGATCATTGGATAGCAGACATTGTTTCTGTAAATGAGTTTCTTTGAAATTAATTAACATGGCATCATGAAGAATTCAAAAGGTTTAACATGGCATCATGTCCTAATAACTTCTTATTGTAATCTTTGAATTCTTGTATTTCTTGTTTTAGGGTTTAATTTGATTTATAGAAGTGGAAATGACTGGCTGATGGCTGCATGCACTTAAAGACAGCATTTGTTCTTTATATATATATATATATATATATATATATATATATATATATATATATATATATATACCGGTATATATATATATATACAGGTACAGGACCATGCAGACAATGGTTAATTTCCTCTGAAATGTTACTTTTCCATAATTACACCACAGCATGAAACATATTTAACAGACCAATGGACACAGCTAGTGATTGGGAAATTGATTTGTTTTGATCCACGTAGGATGCAAATCTAGTTTTATTGAGTGTTATTGTTGCATGGTTCTTTCATCACTGAATATTGCATGAGAATATTACAGTATGCTTGAATGGACGTTTGCACCGCACACTCAACAAAAGTAAAGTGAATGGCTGCACTCATACTGTGAGGCATTTAAATAAAAAAAAAAAAACAATCTGTGGAAAATATTCACCCAGCCAAACACAAATGTGAGAGTCAAAAACAGTCAGAAACACATTTTATGTAAATTATGGGTGAATTATGGATGGGTTGTAACTAGAAAAGACATCTTCTTCAATAAGACACAAGTGGAGGCAAACATTGCAGGCAGTTTGAGTGTGTTTTCTCAGGCTGGAATTGCTGTCATGAATGGGCCGGTGTCTAAGGACATAGTCCAGAGACTGCATGTCACCCTGGTCTGACTGTCAGTCCCGTCACAAATACAACAGTACAGGAAAAATATTCAATAAAATATTCAGCCCATATAGGCAAGCTTCTAGGGCAGCTCTCTGGGGTCTTTATCTCGCTAGCAGCATTAGGTCTGACTGTTGTTAAAAAAAAACTATACTGAATCGTAGTGGAATCATGTTGTGCAGTCCCAGTAAAGCATACCAGATTGTGGTAATCAGCTGCTTCTTCCACAGTTTAGTGCTCAGATTGTATTAACTTGATCTGTATTGGCTTTTAGCATATAAAGCATAGCATTTTAGCATTTTTTTTCATGGGCATTGCCATGCATAGCAGCCTACAGCGTGTGAGAGGGGATAGAGAAGGAAAATTCATGGCAAGTCTTGGATAAATGTATCTGCTAAATCATGATTCATTTTAAATGAGAATGATTGGAACAGACAGCATGCATGTTCCTGTAAAACGGCAGCGGATAACTCAAAAGTGGACTGTTTGTGTAATTGTATGCGGAGCTTCCTGCCATTCTAACAGACTGCTTATCATATATAGCCTTTTATGCCCTATTACAGCCTCCACTGCTGTAATAGGGCATCACATTTCTCAAAAAAACAAAACAAAACGTATGACATTCACCCCAAGGCTATTGTGTTGAATTAACTCTTTCAAATTTTAGTCAAATGTTGAGGTAATTATTCACTACTTCATTAAAAGATTAATTGATTATTTGATATTTAGGTTTATTTCCATGTGTTCAAGAGAACAAACAATTATATTTTGCCGAATTAGCATAAGAAAATGCTATGTAAAGAAAAAAGATAATGCTTTTAAACAGTCCAACTGTTCAAATCCTAGTCATGTGCTTTATAGAGACCCTTGTAATGTTATCTTAAACTGCACTAAAGGAACTCATTTTCAGCTCATTTTACCATCATTGACAATGTGCTTCGATATATAACATTCGTCACAGTTCATTTCTCATGGTCAATTACTAGGAATTTATATTTGAAATGCTGCCCATGGCCCTGAGCATTAATTCTCAAAATTCAAGATATTATGAAATAATATGAAACAGTTTGAACCCAAAAGACATTTTTAACATAAATACCCAAAATGAGATAATCTGTTACCTACGTGCAGCTTCCTGTGAAGTGGAGTTTTAAAGTAGAGCTTTAGTCACCATTCTGGCTGCATAACAGTGACGGTGCTCTTTTCCTGCTGATGTCATTCTCTCGAAGCAGTGGACACACTCAGCGGGGACAAGGGTGTGTGGAAACAAGACTGTCAAGGTGACCTTAACCAGTGAGCCCCTGCCAAAAAGTGTCCCACTGGCGAAGGATGCCCACCTAAGCTTGAGTACAACAATTTTAGGTGTTTACTGTTACATTGTGGGAGGGCAAATGCAGAAAAAAAGCTCTCAGGCAGGGTAAGGTTTCAGCAGAGTGCATATTAGGAAATTGTCAACTGGATTGGTGCATTTGGTGGTTATTGATTTGTGTAGGTGCTCTGTTGCAACACTTTGCACTTCAACTTGCAGTATTAAGCTTGATTTAACATTTGTCTGAACTCAGGACTGCCAGCACATCATAGCACCAAGTCAATAACTCTGCCCAGGTGTTAAAGCATTAGCTGCTAATGTGTGTCAGGCCACTAGATACTGAAGTCATTTCACTCTTGAAAGGTTCCAACTAATGCACTGTTTAGACACGAGCATTAGGCACGACCATTGTTGATGTTATCAATAGACTTTAGTGATTATTATGCTTGAAAGACTGGGAGGATCACAAGTGAGGCTATCTGCCAAGAAATATAGACTGTTTAATGTTTTGTAGCTTGTTGCATTAATATAGAATTTGTGCATATATCAGCTTTGTTACATTGGCTTCAAATGCCCATCTATTGAGATTTAAGAAACAGGTCTGTTGAATAATAGACTTTAAAGTTTGGCATCTCTAATCTTTAATTTACATCATTGTATAACAGAATCAGATCTCAAGCTAAATGTGCCAAGTGCTCCTGGAGTTAAATAAGGGAGAAACAAGGATGTTGAAAAATCAATAATGATATTTTTAGAGTGATTGCGCACATACTCGCAACCCACCGAGCCTCTTTCTAATGCTGGAATCTTCAGAAACACCCACATGCTGGTGTTAAGAGCCCTGCGGGGTCTCTCACAATTATTATACTCTCAAACTTTTCTTTCCTTTTTGCTCTGTCCTGCATACATTATAAAAGTCGAGCGAATCTTTACCAGCTCGTCAAACATTTCAAGAAGACGAACTGTCCTGGACAGGCATGTCTCCTGGGTAGACGTGAATATATTGCATTTTCAATGCCAACACTGTTCTGTAAGCATTACTCAGAATCCTAGAATCGATATGAATAATTGAACTGTAGATACTGACATCAGGAAAGAGGTTTGAATATTTCAGTGGTCTCTTTTTATGTCAGAAGATGTCGGTAAACGCCAGGATGTTTCTCTTTGTTTTGTCTAAATGGATTTTGTGTCGGTAAAGCTGTCAATTTAGCCTGAAGAGCCGGGCAGCAAACAGCCACCAATCATTAGAGATTTGAACACAATATCTCTATGATCAGATCTGAAGAATTAATTAAATGAGGACATATGCGTACACACACATGATCAAACACAGTTCGCTTAGCAACACGAGAGAAAGACAGTAGGTGATAAATAACAGCATATGATTTATCTGGTGTAATAGACAGAAAATGAGTTTGCAATTGACTGGGCCAAGTCTCTACAATTCCGCTTTGGCGGTAATAATAGCTTCATATGCATTCACACTCAGCTTTCTTTTAGGATTTTCAACTGGGTCAACAAAGTCGAGGGTGTCAAAGCTACTGTTTAATATCCTTCATTAATTAGGCACGGTCTGGTAAATGGAGAGCAATGAGAACGTAAGGACTGGGGAAAAGAGAAATATTGTCAATAGTTAATGAGAATTGAAGTGGCGAAGCTGCAGAGTGGACTAATTAAGCAAATTAAAATGAATAAGATGGTGACAGTGAGTCAACAATAGCTGGCTTTGAAATATGAATGAACGTGCATTGCAATCATATTTCTGGTCCTTGTGAAGAATGTTTGGAAACGTCTAATCAAAGACAAACCTTGTGGGAATGAACTTCATATTTCCAGAAGTTAAAACCAAAGCATGATTGGGACGTGTCCACATGGGAAAAAATGCTCATAAATCAGACAAATAATGTCCTAACTGAATTCAAAAATGGCAAAGGTGCATTAGTGATACATTATTTCTTAACCAGGCATGATAAGTAATGGGTAATGCTGAATGATTTGACACAGTCATGGTTTGTCAATTAATGTGTGTTGGTCCATCAGCTTACATTAAGTATGAGTTTAATGATACTTTTTGGCTGTTTTTGTTTCTGCATATAAAGGTTATATTTTTTCACACTTTTCTCTTTCTGTCTTTACAGCTGGGATGACAGTAGTTCAGTCAGCAGTGGTTTGAGTGATACTTTAGATAACATCGGCACTGATGATCTGAATCCACCCACCTATTCTGGCATCTCATCTCGCAAGAGCAAAGCAGCACAGGTGTGCATACACTCTAGTCTTCTGTATTTCTTCTCCTCACAGACACATTTTTATAAATAGCTTTGTATCAGCAATCTGTCAGTAGGCCGCAGCAGATTGAACAGACTGAGAGTTTTAGACATTTTGCTTTGGCTAGTAAGAAAAGTTTGGCCATCTGTCAGCTGGATTGCCAAAGTGAGATTTCTGTGTGTGAGCTATATTCTGTGTGTCTGTGTGATTCACAGTCAAATAAAGATACGCACAGACATACCGAGCAGGATGCTAGCAGCTGGGCTGGTGCTGAGGATCTGAAGAAGGTTGATGAAGAGATGGAGCCAGGGATGGACAAGTGGAAGACTTCATCCCCTTCCTCTTCATGTCAGGGTGAGGATGTTGGCCAGAAGACAGGTTTGTCCATCTCTCAAACAGGCTCCTGGAGGAGGGGCATGAGTGCCCAGGTTGGCATCACGCCACCACGGACCAAAGGCACGTCCACCTCTCTCAAAACACCAGGTATCAAACTCTTATACAGTTGTATGTTGTAAAAAAATGAAAAGTAGCAGTAGTTCCTCGGAATGACTCTTTGGCTCTTTAGAAAATGTCAGTTCTCTAAAGAACTTTTAAAATGGAACCCACAAGTTTCTGCAAGGGAGCATGAAAGAAAAGGATTCCTTTTAGCTGGTTACAAAACCAAAGACTGCACAATTTCAGTGATATCTGCCAGTAGGGGACCTTTCATGCATGGTATTCCAGAAAATTGCTTACTGTAGCTTCAAAGAGAAGGTGAAATCAAGAGTAGAGGCTTTTTGGTAACTTTAAAGGACTGTTGAGCGTTTGTTTTTTTTCTTTATCTCAGCCAACTTTTGCAACTGAACCTCTGTCAAGCTACTTCTTTTGGGATACTCAGCAGGAACAAGTAACTTTGGCTGAGAGTGCCTTAACTGTGCTTTTTGCTGAGTTGCAAAGAAGTGCCATTGGCTAGAACACAGCAGTGTTTGGCAGAGTGGCTTTGCATTGTATTGGTGATGATTGATTGGGTTGTGAAAGTATTTGCAAAAAAATGTGCAAAAGCTGACCACCCATGGCTTGCAGTATTGAATGATTAAACAGGAGGTACCAGTGCCATAACAAACATCTTTGTGCTGACAGGTAAAACAGATGATGCCAAAGCATCTGAGAAAGGCAAGGCCCCATCTAAGAGTCCAAGTATTCAGCGCTCACCATCAGATGCGGGCAAGAGTAGCGGAGATGAAGGGAAGAAGCCACCCTCAGGCATCGGTCGGCCGCCTACCACAAGCTCCTTTGGCTTTAAGAAGATTCCAGGTCCCGCTGGAGCCCTCATCACAGCCAGCGGAGCCACTCTGACCAGTGGTTCTGCTACTCTAGGCAAGGTACCCAAGTCTGCAGGCATCGGAAAGGGCACAGGAATCGGCAATGGGCGGAAGACGAGTCTTGATGGTGCTCAACACCAAGACGACGCTGTTTTGTTAGGTTGTGGAGGCTCAAAGGTTCCACTCCAGTATCGCTCCCTACCTAGACCAGCAAAGTCATCTAGTGGGGGAAGCAGCGTGGTGGGCCGCAGCGGGCATCGTTCTAGCTCTAGCAGCATTGATTCAAATGTCAGTGGAAAGTCTGCGGGAGGTAGTGGAGGGGTGGTAGGAACCCCAACCAGCACAAAGAGAAGAGACCCCGGGAAAGTAAGCTCAGGACGCTCAAGTCCCATCACCATCAACCAGACGGATAAAGAGAAAGTGGCAGGGTCAGATCAGGACGGAACAGGGTTGTCTACCTCCCCCAAATCCAGTCCCACGTCCACCCAATCTGGACTCAGACAGCCAGGCTCCAAATACCCAGACATTGCATCCCCCACATTCCGCAGGTAACTGACTTTCTTTCTGAAAAAAATGACTGGGGTAATAGGAGGACAAGAAATGTTAGACAAAGATGACAAAAGGCAGACATAAGCAGAGATACGATTAAAATATGAAAGCAAAGAAGGCAGTTAGCTTGAGACAAATGGACACAGGCAGACAGCAAGAAAGAACAATTGCTTTTTGTGGTTTGGCTCACTCATGTGATGTCGTGACCTCTTGGCCAGAGCAGAGGAAACGTCCCAGCATGTTTCCTTAGTATGTGAGCTGCCTCGGGCTGCGCTGCACTGCTGAATTGGTTCGCCAATAAGTTTAAGCTTACCTAGGAGATCTAGGAAATTTTGTGATGGATCACGGAGCTCATTGTTTTAGTCTTATCCATTGTTTTAGTCACATTCTCACTTTTTGTATCTCTTCCAGCCACCATTAGACGACCTGAAATCTTGTCAGCAGCCCACAGTAGCTCTGATAAATAGACCAGGATGTAATCTAAATCAGTGGTTCTTAAACTGGTTTTGGTTCAAGACCAGATTTCACTGTGCACATCAAGGGATGACCCAATGCAGTGAGGATAGGACTGAAATAGGCTCACCAATATGCAAATTGATTAACCATGGAATAAGCTAAATAGGAAAAAATGTGAATTTGGGTTTCTAAATGTATCTAGAATTTTGAATGGTTTCGTGACAGGCTGCGGTTTACTGCACAAAACAAAACTGCGATGAGAATGAACCTAACTGATAAATGTGTATATTTAATGTAGTCTGGCTCATTTTCTTTTTTTTGTACTTTTGTTCATTGTTTATGAGGACGAGGTCTTGTTATGCAACCTGTCCATGGTGCCAAGCTAATTTGGTTAGCTTCTACTAAAAAACTGATTTTGTGCCAAAACACTGTTAAGTTTTATTGAACACAGCCTTCATATCAACAAAAGTTGCGGAAAGCCTTTAAAAAAAAAAAAAATTTAGCATTGTATCTCCCTGTTGTCTGTGACTCTGCTCTCATATTAGACCTGCAACCCATTTTTGAGAATCTAAATCACAATGCAGCTTTAGCAGTCTATCTCAGCACCTCTCTCCCACATCAGAGGACAGTTGCGCACAAGACGGTGGAGGGTCAGATTGCCACCTGGTGGTTATAGTGTATAAGTGCATATATGTAAACACTCCTCAGGGAGCACGATTTGCCATTCAGATCAGATCAATTCAGAGCTGATTAAAGCAGACGTGTGAGCGTGTTTCCAGCGCACTGATCTCTGTATTATTAGGTGTGTCCATTTAAAAACATGTCTGCGTGTTGCGCTCCTCTGCTCTGTGAAGCAGAAGTGTATAACTGGATTTGCTTGCATCACCTCAGGCTGTTAACTGTTATTGCTAGAGCCTTACAGAGATAATCATAGGCAGATCCACCACTGATTATGTTGGAGTAAAATCTGGCCAATGAAATTATGCATGCACCTGAGTGAAATTGGCTGGTTACATTTACATTCTTTCATGTGAAAACTGTTTGTGAAATCAACTCAGTTCAATGCAACAATGTACATGATTGCCTTATCACTTTGCCCAGGTTGTTTGGCAGTAAGGCCAGCAGTAAACCCAGTTCCCCTGGCACCCCTGACTCTGGTAAATGCCCATCAGCACTGGGCAGCCCCCATGGCACACTGGCGCGGCAGGCCAGCCTGGATTCACCCTCCTCAGGAACAGGTAGCCTGGGCAGCATGGGTGGGCAGAGCGGAGGCAGCAGCCCGCTATACGGCAAAACGCCCGACCTGTGTACTGACTCCCCGGCATCTAGTCCGGCGTCAGGCCTCTCTCTGCCCTCTAACGCCCGGCCTTGGCCACCAAACCTCAGCAGTTCATCTGCGGGCAGTAAAGACACACTGAGCTGCCACAGTATGACCAGTTTACACACAAGCTCAGAGTCCATAGACCTGCCGCTCCCACACCACCATGGGCAAAAAGTCACCCGCACGGGCAGCGTCAAGTCCACCCTCTCTGAGGGGTAAGTGTAGGAGTATATCCAGCAAATGGTATTCGTTGAGTGATTAAAAAGCTTATTAAATGATATGTTAATGAAGTAATGGAGCATTAAAATCTATTAGTCCTGATTTTATCTTAGCTATTTAAATCTGCCTGTTTGTCATAGATAACACTCTTATTTTTCTTCTGTTTTAACAGCATGCCTCTTGACAGAAACACTCTCCCCAAAAAGGGATTAAGGTACTAATGTAACCACTATCCATTTAATTGTCCTCATAAGTATGTTTTTATGTTCTCACCTCTATCGAGTAACTAGCATTAGAATTGTCACTACATGTGCTAATCTATGTATCAGTGGTGTTTGCTAAGGCAAGCATCACTATTATAACACTAAGTTAGTGATTTGAACAAAGCCCTAACCCTAAATATTAAACTTTGGCACCTCAACCGGTACCTCAACCAATCTCAAATCGTGAGGCTTTTTGAGGAGACTTGTGTGATTACTTTTCAAAGTGAATAAACCTACATTTTTCACCTGGTGGATGGTAAAAAAAAAAAATTTAGCAGCACAACTGTAGACTGGAGTAATGGCAACTGAAAAATCAGCATTGCCATCACATTGCCAACTTTTGAATGGTTATGTATATAGAAGGCCAGGACCTGAGTCAAATCTATAGACTAGAATATCAAGAGACTTGGGGATGAGCTCTTTTGACCTGAGCCATTAAGTAACTACCAAACAACCACTTAGAACACCTTAGCAACTGCATAGCAACATTCTGACATCGAACCACAAAGCTGGCAGTGTTGGCAAAATGTTTTGCATACTGTATCCACAGTGACTTGTCAAACCGTGTGACTCACCAGTCTTCCATTTATTAACGCTTTTAGCAAGAGACAACCACAGAAACCACAGCAGGAAAACATCACAATGCTCTTAAGAAGCAATTAAATATTCACAAAGATAAGCACAGCATTTAAATAAAATCAGACTATTGTGTTCAAACCACTATAAAAGAGACATGCAGTCACGGTGAATGATAAACTGCCTAAATGCTGCATGCGTGTGACCTTCTATTTGCAGTTAAATTGCAATGTGAGCAAATCAGTTATAGTCTGTTAGGTCACAATATGGTATTTTAATACTAAAGGCTCAGCTCAGGTCAGCAGTGAAGCAGCACTGAAGATAGTCCAGTCAGAAAGATCCACGTGATCTCTATCAGTTTTATGGAAACTGTCTTTCAAGCATGCAGATAAGACTGCCCACTGCCGAAAGCTATTACTGCAGAACAATGGATGTGAGACTGTGTGGGCTGTTATTATCATCAAGCTTTATTGCATAAATCATTTTAACACCCTATTACAGCCAGATATTTTGTGCTTTCAGTTTTATAGACTCAATATTTGGAACAGAATTTATTTTCCAAAAAAACAATCTGAAAAAGTATTGCATTTTGGGAAAATATTACCTCACGGAATGGCTAAAATAGTCTGTTTGCACCCAATTAGGTACCCTCCGTCCTCCAGACAGACGTCACATGAGGAAGGAAAGGAATGGTTGCGTTCTCACTCCACTGGAGGACTGCAGGACACAGGAAGTCCACTTTCACCACCGGGCACAACCAGCACCAACACTGGCAAATACCACTACTCAAACCTGCGTATGTTAACAATTGCAATATCTGATTTATGATTTTCAGTGGTAGAACCCCCATTTCTGATTATACCGTGGACAAATATTATAAAATAAATTATATTTTTATGCCATCGTGATATTTGTGTTGCAGTGAGCCCCACCAGTATGTCACAGTATAATCTTCCCAGTACCAGCATGAGCCGCTCCAACAGTATTCCAGCACAGGACTCGTTCGAGTTGTACGGGGAGGGACACACTTTGGGGGGCAGTGCCACCTCACTGGAGGAACGGCCACGTGGGATGAGCCGGTCCGGCTCCTTTCGGGACAGCACAGATGAAGGTTAGCATTGCAGTTACTTTACTTGATAAGAATTGATTTATTTATTTACATCTGTACATCGATAACTTTTCTATTTATGCACATGTCCATTAGAAAACAGTAGGTTGGTGCATTAAAAAAGACTTGTGTTGTTCTGTTCTGTCTGCAGTTCATGGTTCTTCTCTATCTTTGGTCTCAAGCACATCATCTTTGTATTCTGCGGTGAGTGACGTTATAGTGTTCTTACGAAAGGTTATAATAAACAGACTGACTAAACAGTCAAATTTCAATTTTGCAAGAGAATTAGCAAATCTTGGCAGTAGCTTTCTTTAGGATTTTTTACATTTGTGAATATGCATGTTTCTTCATGTTTCTTGATTTAAAAGTTGTACACATAAATAAATATAATTCATTTTCAAATATATATATATATATATATATATATATATATAGGATACAACAAGGATAAAGGCACACCAAGGTAAAATATGCGTTAAAATATGTTGATCCTTAACGCGATTGCGGGCAACAACTGATTATGTGCGAAATTGATCTACTATTTAATTTTTTTGTTAAAACATTATCAATTTATTTAACAAAGGAGAATCAGTAAAATTATTTTGAGACAAAGGTCTAAGTTTTAAGAACATGTAAAAGTATGGTATTTGATGTAAAAAAGCACCTGTTGGGGCTAAAGGCACAATAATGTATGTGATAATACATTTTGTTTATTTGCTGTATTATTAAAATGAACATATTTTATGACAATGTATTTATTGAATAAAATAAAATACAATTGTTTATCAAAACAGATTTTCCATAAGTTATGCCTTTAGCCCTGTTGTACCCTATAATGATAAAGATATTTTTGAGTGTACTGTTTGAGTACAATTGTGTATTTTAACTAATTTGTGTTTACATTTTGCCTGTAATTTGTTTTTAATAGTTATGATATATTTGTATCTCTTTATTTATTTATCTTTTCATTTTATAACTGTTTCCTTTCAAAATATAACAGATACACTTTACATTCCTTGCTTGAATCATGCTTTCTATATTAAAAATCATTTTAGTTCATAGTAGATTCATCGATATTAACTGCTAGTCTCTAAATAACAGTAACATCATACATACGGTTTCCATTTGCCTGAGCTTGAAAAACTAATAACTTTAAAGAGTCATTTCTTTGAGAAGTCATCAATTTGAATAGTTACAGTATACTTACAATACAACATCCACTATTCATCAAGGCTATGAATGAAGACTAATGAGGAGATTTAGAGTGGTAGTTTACCCACCTCAGAAGCTCATGGTGGCTCAGCATTGTGTCTTTGCCACTATTTGAACACACATTTTCTCACTTTCAGGTGCTGGCATTTTTAGACAAGGTAATAATTCATCATTCAGAAAGCAGTTTGTATTTACCTTCACACTTTAATTACATTGCAAACCCTAACAGTCTAACATTTGGCTTCAAATCAGCTGCTACTAACGGATAACCAAAAATCTGATCCAAATGGCAAAATTCTGATCATTGTTATTGTGTATGGCTTTGTGATTTACCTTTAAGTGTTTGCAAAGAGCTGGTGTGGATTTTGGCTTCTTAATTCTTTCTTCTTATTGGATCTATTAGGAGACTGATTTTGAGGTTATGTGTGCAAAAAGCTGTTGGGATTATGGTAATATTGTATTTGGATAATTTTGTGTCCTTTAACTGTTGTTTTCATCCACAGACGGAGGAGAAGGCTCACTCAGAGGTAAGAATATATTGTTTCCTTCTTATATTTGTGATTTTGGTAGAATCAAATATGTAAAAGCAATAAAAGGTCAAACAGTGATACACTTTCACAAAGTCCAACATCAGGTGTTTGACTGAATCGGACAAACAAACCAATGCATGTAACAACAAGTGTTTTCAAAATTTAAAATGTAACCATATGTTGCATTATTTCTTATGGAATCGATATCTATAATTCACTTTCTCACTGGCACACATACAGTCATGGACAAACATCTTTAACACACACATCCATAATTTCCCAGGTTCACTTTGATTTGGACTCTTGTTCATTTGATCACTGATTTTCCTTTTATTTCACTTTCTTTTGTGTTTGTGTGCCATTACTGTTCTCTCTCCTGCCAACATTTTTGTCCAAGACTGCAGAATTTTGTATATGCTGTGTCATGTAATGTTTCACATGTAACGGCTAACTTTTCCCTACAAGTGATAACAACTAATGTACTCCTGTTTCATGGTTAAATCTGCATTTTGTACGAACATGCAACATAGAGTTAATTGTACTTTTCTTTTCTCAATCAAGGGCCAAACAGTCCAAAATACGACGGTAATTTCTCATTTTGCATACACTCTTTCTAGTATAATACAAGAGAAAGCACTGGAAAGTATTTCAAAGTCTTACATGCCAGAGTGCTTACCAAAGGCCACTGATTGATATCTAGGTTCTTTTGTTACTGTTAAGCAAAGACAATAAAAGAAGTTTATTCTCCATTACTTCAGCGCACAGCTCATAGAGGTTTATAATGAGTAACCACTTCTTTTCCTACAGCAAATCAGAAAACTGCGGAGAGAGCTGGACGCTTCTCAGGAGAAAGTGGCGACCCTGACATCTCAACTGGCAGCCAACGTGAGTGTGGTGCAAAAAAAAAGAAAAAGCAGTCAAAATTCATCTCATCTAGTATTTTTCATTTAAACACATAATATGTGCCTGTGCTGCAATACAATTCGGTGTAAATAATAGTGCTTATTTTGAAAATAATAGATGCAAAATTTAATATATAATACTAAGGGTTAGAGCAGGAAGATTTTTGATTTTAAATGCACAGCAGTCACTTTTAAAGATAAAAGTTCACAGTCAGTATGTTTGTCATCATCTGAGTTGCGCATTGAAAGCACCTCAAAATCCCAGACATTTAATTTTTGACTGTGGTATTCTGAGAAGGCTTTGTGTCCCTACATTGTCAAACTAGGACATTGTATTTCACAGCGTCACATTAGATTTCTGTGTGAAGGCACCACATGAAGACAGCAAAGTTTGGACTGGGCTGAGCTCTATTCACTTTGCTGTCTCTGGAGTGATGAAGGCAGGTGTGATGAAGGGCTTTGCTCTCTGACAGTTTAGTGAAAAGTGTGACAGAGCATGAGACAGTTGCTGTCTCTCCACTCGACCTCCTCTGTGATTTGTGTTTGACAGGAATCGTGTATGGGAGAACGGCTCCGAATACGTCTATTCAAGTTGTACAATAGTTGAGTGGATTGAAATGTCTGCTCTCCAGCGAGGTGTTTTTGAAATTCTCAGTGTCAGAACAACTTTTGAAAGTTGGTGTTCATTGTTCAGGGATTCAAAAGAGATTATTTCTCTCTGTTGAATCCTGATGCTCCACGGCAAGATGGAGTATTATAAAATTGTGAATTATGAAACGTTGTTACTTTTGGACCCAAAAATGATTTAAACACTCAACACAGTTGCCTGATTGTCATTCCATTAGATATCAAACCAATATCAAACTTTTTATTTTAAAATTACTTTTTAAACAAAACACTTGACACCTGTGTGAACTTGAGAGAATCTTCCACTTAAAATCAGCTACAAATTACAATCAAGATTGGGTATGAAACCTTCCTGGTTTCTTCCATCCACAACTTTCAGCCCACCCCTCGGATAATCTCTGTCTCATGTATATTTGTGTAAGAGGGTCTGTGCAGTTCTGTAGTGTTTTAGGGTGTGAAAGAGCTTAAGGATGGCTGTGGCTAACAGTGGTAGTGCTTTAGCTAGTTCACTGTTTTGGCCGCAGCTGAACCATTATCCAGGCAAAGAGAGCCCAAATCAGTTTGCTCAGACTTCACAGCTGCAAAACCTCTGGATTTCATCACAACCACACAAGGTAGGGTGATAAAATATGATGTGGCTTTATATATACAGTATGTGGTTTAATGTTGATTCTTAATATTAGGCTTTCATTTTTGGTGAATATCATGTTTGAAAATAACTTTAATGTCAAAATGTCCACCCTGAGATTGTAGACAGGCGAGAGTTTGTTTAGAGGGATTTGTGTGCCAGGCACCTTTGTGTATGGTTTTCTGCTTGTTTCAGGTGTGCTTGACTGGGCTGAGAGACTTATAGTTATAGGACAGATAGTTGAAGGAATATAAATTGATGGACAAACAGGTCAGGGCAGGGCACGTCGTAAAAGTGTGTTTATAGAGGCGCTCTCCCATTAGAGTCACTCAAGCATTTGGCATTGTGCCTCTTAGTGTTCGCTTGGCTTCACTTCCTGGCAGGCATTTTAAATAGTATGTACCAAGAACCTTTTCAATAAAGTTCTGCTTACTGCTTAAAATATAATACACAGCACAGTAATATTTAGTTTAAAATAGTAGAATTTGAATTTATAACTGTTTATAGCTTTTATTTAAATTGTCACTTGGTTATTGTGTCATTTTTATAGTAAAGTAAAAGATATAACAAGAAATAATCAAGAGAAGGACCAGATTTGTTCTAACATGCACCATTTTTTATTTTATTTTACTTTTATTGCTAGTTTTACACCAGCTTTGACTATTGTATGCATTGTTAAAGTCTGTTTTGTTTTGTTTTGTTTTGTTTTGTTTTGTTTTGTTTTGTTTTGTTTTGTTTTGTTTTGTTTTGCTTTGCTTTGCTTTGTTTTGCTTTTTTGTTTGTTTGTTTTTGTGTGTGTTTTGTTTCGTTTTGCTTTTTGTTTTGTTGTTGTATTATTTTGTGTGTTTTGTTCTGTTTTGACATTGAGTCAAAGTTCAGATGATAAACTGGGTCATTTCTATTGCCAAAACATGTTTTTGATGTATTAAATCTAAGATTGTTACATTTTGTTGTGTGAATATTCGTATATTCTCCTTAGCATTCACTGACATCAGAAGTCTTTTCAGAGTAGCTGAGGTCAGCATTAGAGACGTCTCCTCCACCAAAGCCCTGGGGCCTTATGTTCAGACAAGCCTTAGACTTTGTGGATCCTTTGAACTCCATCGCAGAAGCTTAAACCTGAAACATGCTTCAAAGCCCTTGGCGACTGTTGAGTAGTTCACAGCACTATTCAGCTTGCCGGTGCAGTGTAGATCAGAATTACCCAGGAGGAACTCTCTGGAGGCTCAGACTAGGTGGATACAAAGTTATATACTTTTTCATGCTCAGATGCCCAGAGTGTGCTTTAAGTTTTTATACACGGAAGGATAAACTTAATAGACCTGTGAATGTATAATGCAGGTCTCACCCTTGTTTTACACCCACTGCATTCACACTACTGGCGTCATCGGTTTGCATAGCTGAAAGGAAAGTACAGGTAGGCAATGTGAGTTGATTGCTATGTTTGGAATGGAATACAAGCATACTGCACAGTATGAAATGTATTCTGCATACTATTTAAAAAAATATATATAATGTTGGAAACAGAATGCATTATCTGGTGATTAATATTTTAAACTGCCGCAAGCAATGTATGTCATTTAAATCAGCAAATCTTGACAATTTAAACTTTTTTGAGTAGAAGTGTCTTAATTATTGTCAGTTCTGTCAAATAATCAGTCAAGAAGAAGATAAAGTTCAAAATGTAAAATTTTACTTCTAGTTTAAAAATCCTGCTGAAAATGAAATGTCAAGTCAAGTGTATAATTTGAAAATCTTAAAGGTTTAGTATCAGTGAGATATATTAGAATTGATGCTTTAAAGTGTTAATTAAAACAAGAATGTATTACATTTATTTTATTTTTTTTTATATTACAAAAGATTTAAATAAATGCTGTTGTTTCGAACTTTCTATTCATCAAAGAATCCTGTAGAAAAAAAAAAATATATATATATATATATATATATATATATATATATATATATACGTAGCACAACTGTTTGCAACATGGATAATAATCAGACATGTTTAAGCACCAAAACAGCACATTAGAATGATTTCTGAAGTATCATGTGATGCTGAAGACTGAAGTAATGGCTCAAATAAATGCTGCATTTCTTTACATGAGAGAATTCTCTCAAAAATTAAAAAAACCTCAGACTTTTGAATGGTATCAGATATTCAGTGACTAAACTTTGATAACCTTGAACCTAGTTGCAAGTTTCACTTTGCAACAGATTGTCCCAGAATTCTGTCTGGATTACCCTGTGGATTTGGTGAAGTATCTTATGAGAACCTTGTATTAAACTCTGTGTGTGTTTTGACAGGCACACCTGGTGGCGGCATTTGAGAAAAGTCTGACGAACATGACCTGTCGACTGCAGAGTCTAACCATGACAGCAGAGCAAAAGGTAGGAATGGTATTACTCACAAAAATGGGTACAATAACTTAAAAATTTGAATGTTTTCAATGTTAGTTGAGATTCAATAGCACATACCGTATTCTACCAATCAGAAAATATGACTTTCTTCCAAACCTTCCTCAACAAAACCATCCAATCGTCATGTAAATGTAACCTTCAGGTTAAAACGTGAAACTGCTCCCTTAATTTGCACAAAGCACCCTCATCGACTTAATGAGTTCCTGCCACTGTTAATCCCTCTTGAATAAACCATCAGAGATTACAGAGGGATGTCTTTGTTAAAGCAGCCCGACTTTCAATTAAAGCAGAAACCCTATCACAAGCTGTAAAATCCTGAGCTCTGCATATACAGAGACCGTGTGGCGGTGAAATAGGAGGGTTGTGGGCCCGCAACACATGCTTGGTTCCTCAGATCAGCGGGGCGCTTATCTCCACATGTGCTTTTTTTGGCAGGAAACATCTGATAGAGGAATAAGACAGCTGGTGGTACGAGGGGGAGTTTGCATTTTGCATACAAAAGAGTTTGTGTAGGGTCAAAAACTGAAAGTGCCGTGTGGCTCACTTCCTGTCTAGTGATTCTGATATTAAGCTGATGTGATATTTTAATTAGCAATGTTTGCTGGCATTGCAAATATTATTGTGCATACTTAGAGTTCGGGATTTGAACAAACCGCTTACCGTAAGTGTTCGACTTCAGCCCTGCACTGTTTGAGCAACAGACATTAATCATAATCATGTGGCTTGATGGGAAGAGGTGTGCTTTTACTTTTCTAAGCAATTAAAGGAAGTGGTTCGTGTTTATATTCAATGTAACTGTATTTGTGTGATTGTGTTGTAGGAATCTGAGCTTGCAGAGTTAAGAGAGACCATCGAGGCATTGAAAGCTCAGAACACAGATGCTCAGACGGCCATTCAAGTGGCCCTCAACGGCCCCGATCACATTCATAAAGGTGCTGCTTGTGTACACTGAAATCTGTCAGAGCTTTCTGTTTTACATTATTAAATGAATATTTTGGATAAGGTGCAGCCACATTTAAGGTCATTGCACACTGAGTCTGAAATTTTCGTCCGAAGCATCCGTAGCATGCATTTTGATAGGAAAGGATGAGGAATATGAAAAAAACGGGACATTGCTACACTACTGAATAACAATGGACCTTTTTACCCACAAAATTTCATCAATGTGACTGCACCTCGACAGCACTTGTGGTATAACATCGATGAATTTGGACTTTCTTCTTTTTTAACATGACATAAAATCACTTATGAACATTTCCTGTTTAAAGGTACAGGTACATTTTTCTTTGTTTCCATGACAAAGTAACACATAAAGCCCTGAAACAACTGTAAAATAGGCAATTGGTTCGTATCTTCCCAACTTAAACAATAGACAAGTTTTACAGTAAGTGCTTTTGTAAAACTGTAAGCTTTATTTTTCTGCTCTTAAAATGATTCGCTTCCATTGTAAGTGCCTCACTGTAACTCAAAAATATGTTTATTATGCATTGACTGTTTGTGTGTGTGTGTGTGTGTGTGTGTGTGTGTGTGTGTAACAGACCTGAGGATCCGTCGACAGCACTCGTCAGAAAGTATGTCCAGTATTAACAGTGCAGCCAGTCACTCCAGTATGGGTAGCGCTAAAGATGCAGATGACAAGAAGAAAAAGAAGAAAAGCTGGGTGAGTCATTGCACAAAACTTCATCATCACACCACAAGGTTCGTCCACATTTAGAATGATGACTACAACTGTGATGAAAGAGCAAAAAAAAAATTTGTTGAACTTCAGTGCCCTCAAAATTATGCGGACACATAAGCGAGACTTAAAAAAAATATAGACGTCACTATAACAAAATATCAAGCTAAGTAGCATATGCATTCAGATTTGCTAGAACTTTACTCAAAACTAAATTCCCAGCGTCGTTTTTGCAATGAACTGGTTATTTTAGTTACCTTAAGGTTTTATAGCCAGAAATTTTCCATAAATTAATTTTGAACAGATATTTAATGATTTATATCGAATCATCACAGTACTGTGTTTTTGGCCTTATATATTAAATATGTAAGGAATAATTGACGACGGGCCATTGAATTCTTAGAAAATAATGCGGCCACGACGCGAAACGTTGTTGTTACCTCGCTTGTGAGAAGTCATGTAGTTTTTAGTTTAGTTGTTAAACTATGTTACTGATAAAATCATCAGAGTAGCGTTAACAACATTAGTGCGTACAGTATGTTAACGTGTGCAAACTGTATGTGCATCTGTGAGGGAGAGATAGACTATGTGCTTTCCGTACATAATAAAACGTCATTTTGTGGCAAAAACATGGAAATGATCTGTCGTTTTTATCCTGTTGTTTACTATATTTATTTGTTTGGCCAGTGTCGTTGTGGGTTTTGGTTCTTTTGCTGTTTTAGACTGTAAGGACCTTTGAAATAACTCAAATCATTTGGCGAAGTGATATGGACATGTAATGCGGTCAAAACCTGCCTGGAACTACGTTCGCCGTGCGTTTCCCTGAAAATAACTGCACACCTTAGAACGTTCGTCAGCCAATCAGATTCAAGCATTCAACGGCCCCCGTAGAATAAAATTTTATATTTCAATATAAAATAAAAATGCTCTTGTTTTGCATAAAATTTTCTTGTCTGTAAAATAATCACTATTTTCTTTAATATTTTTATTATGTAATCATTCACACATTTCGTTATTATGTAATGATGCATTTTTAAATACGACTTAAGTGTCCAAATACATTTAGGGGCAAATGCTCCATAAATGGCCCAATTTATGGAAAACCATCACAGTTATGACGTTGCAACCCATATACGACCCTGGACGACAAAACCTTAGTCTTAAAGTGTAAATTTTTCGAACTTGAGATTTATACATCATCTGAATACATAAGCTTTTCATTGATGTATGGTTTGTTAGGATCGGGTAATATTTGGCTGAGATACAAGTATTTGAAAATCTGGAATCTGAGGGTGCAAAAAAAATCTAAAATATTGAGAAAATGCCTTTAAAGTTGTCCAAATGAAGTTCTTAGCAATGCATATTACTAATCAAAAATTAAGTTTTGATACATTTACGATAAGAACTTTACAAAATATCTTCATGGAACATGATCTTTACATAATATCCTAATGATTTTTGGCATCGATAATTTTGACCCATACAGCGACTTAAGACTGGTTTTGTAGTCCAGGGTCACATATATTAATGCATTTAGGTATTTAGCAACTGTTTTTGCAACCTTGACTAACATTGCAGAAACAAAACAAGTAGAAAAATGTGTCTTGATCATATTATAAGGCTTTTATCAAATTCTTTTGTTAATTAAGTGATGTTAATTCAGTCATCATTCTAGTAGCGGCATCTACTCTCACTCAGTTTCGACTTTGGGAACATGAAGTACACATAGCACAAACATTTCTGTCATTTCACCCCCTTCCGGCTGTCTCTCCCTCTTTCTTGCCCTCTCTCACACTTTCTCTGTCTCTCACTTCCTCACCACACCACCAGGGCAAGGATAGAGGACAAAAGGTGACTATAACACACCCTCAAACTCTCCTGCATGCCCTTATGGAGGATCTGACATGCTCGTCCCACTTTTTTTCCCCATTACTGGCCCTTCAAACCCCTAAACTTCCTCACCCCTCAGTGCTTACCCTTTAGAAAACCAATCTTTATATCTTCTTTTTAGGAATGTACTAATTAAACATTGTTTCGCTCAAGTTGATATTTTTATGTTATTAAGATGCAATTGTGCATGTTTTACTTCTAGTCAGCTGTTCTAGTTCTAGTTCGCAGTTATTTTACAGATTTATTATCTCCTAATGCTAGGGGGCTGTTGTTTATTCTCATTTAGGGTGTGCATTAAGTCAAGAGCACTTGAGGTAAACAGCTGTTTGAAAAATTACATTGGCATTGTGTGCAGCAGTTATGGCTACTTTTCCTCGAGCTGCCCTGGACTCTTGTAATGAGAGCAGAGCTCAAACTGAGCTCATAAATACAAATCACCTCTTTATTTATGCGCCCATTAATTATTCATCTGCATAATTTGAGGCAGTGTGGTCTCTGGATTCAAAGGCTCTGGAAATGCTGCTCAAAGGTGAAAGACAGTGAGAAAACAAACTAAAAAGAAAGTTAGTGAGACAAGGCTTGCAAAATAATATATTCATAGCAGGGCTTAACAATAAGGATACATTGTGAGAGATTTGCAGGACTATCTTATGAAAAATCACCTAATATACATATATGAAAATAAATGTTATATGTTTTTTTCTTGCACATAAAAATACTAAATCTAGATGACAAAAAATTAAATTTAATACACTAGTCTTGCATTGTCACTTCACTCTATGTTCCATGATTGTTTACATTTCTTGTGTATAAAACATATTTTAATTAAAATATATTATAAATATTAAATGTCATTAATAAATACATATATGTATGTATGTACACATTATATATATATATATATATATATATATATATATATATATATATATATATATATATATATTTATGTTCTAACACATAAAAATACTTTTTATACACTGATATTTCAATACACCTCATTG
This sequence comes from Onychostoma macrolepis, assembly GCF_012432095.1. NCBI lineage: Eukaryota > Metazoa > Chordata > Actinopteri > Cypriniformes > Cyprinidae > Onychostoma > Onychostoma macrolepis. The sequence continues at coordinate 21,302,727 of NC_081158.1, read as the reverse complement.
TCACAACATCTTACATTCCTTCAGATTTTTTAATAATATATAATATATTACAATTTGAATTAAACATGAATTAATATTTGTTCCCCCGGTTTCACAGACAAGGCTTAAGCTAGTCCCAGACTAAAATGCATGTTTGAGCTGTCTCAACTGAAAATATCTTACTCTGACATATCTTAAAATATGTCAGTGTCATTGTCCTGTGTCAAGATGCACACCTTAATGTTTTCTTCTAAGGCATTTGTGTTGCTTAAATATCTTAAATTAACTAAGGCCTAGTCCTGGCTTAAGCTAAGCCAATATATAATTTATATTATTTGTGTGTGTAACACAGTTCGTAGATCGGGAAGAAGGAGGCGGGAACCGGCGAACATTTAAACAAAGTTTTAATAAAATAAACAAACATCAAAGTAAAGCGGCAGCCCCTCACGGACGACTGCCGCACATAAAATACAAAATAAAAGTCCAGGCCTGGTCCTCTCTCGTCTTCCACTGTTGTCACTCCTCCTTTTATCCTGCCGGAGCTCCTCCGTGGGACTCGAGACCGGCGAGTGGCGCAGGTGTCGCTCATTATCATTAACTCCACCGGCCTCGCTCCGTTCCCACGGCTCTCGGCCCCGCCCCACTCGCCACAGTGTGTATATGAAAAAGAAGAAAATGTTTAATTAAAAACATAAAATAAATATAAATAAGTAAATATTTAATATGTAATATATATTATTTGTGTGTATATGAACAAAAAAAGAAACTATTTAATTAAAAACACATAAAATACATACAATTTTTTTTTTTTTTTAAATAAATACATACATACATAAAAATATGATATATGATATTAGCTGAGCAAGACCAGGTCAGAAAAAAAAAAAAAAAATCCTTATTGTTGAGTGCCCTGATTTCTAAGAAAGTACAGCCTCCATGAGTCATTCAGTGCTAATCAAATGAACAATGAATTAGTGATGCCGCTGTGTCTGAATATTCTGGTCCAGCGGTGCAAGTTTCAGTCAATGGTAACAGTGAGTGTGTTTTGTCCATAGGTGGCTGATTCCATCCCCGCCCAGGTCAGTGTTTCCACGTCCCGCATCACTGCGGCCGATTGCCTCTGATAACCTTACCCCCATTAACTGCCCCCCTCCCTACAAATCCTAAGTGTTTCCAGAAACGTGTGCATGCCACCAGCATCCCCAGTCCCACTGACTGCCAGTATGTTTCTGCTGCTTAATTAGTTCTGCTCAGTGAATTATACGAGCAAACCGTTATCTCCCCTCCCAAAATGTTGCAATCAACCTTATGTTTAACCTTTATCTTAAGCTGACCGAAAAGCACCCATGTGATGTGTTTATCTAAACAGTAACACTTTATAAAACTTTATAAAAAAGTATTTAATTCTGGATTATAAGGATAATTCTGTATGTGTGTGTGTGTGTGTGTGTGTGTGTGTATATATGAATGTTTGAAATGAATGTTGTCAGGCTATATTAATTATATTGATTTGTGTTGTTTACTTACAGTTGCGGAGCTCCTTTAAGCAGGCCTTCAGCAAGAAAAAGACCAACAAGCCCCAATCATCTCACGATGAGATTGAAGAGATGACTGATTCCTCCCTTCCTTCTTCACCCAAACTACAGCACGCCAACAGACAGACCAGCACCACCCAACCACTGCGCTCATCACCCTCCACCACTGAGTGAGTACAGAGACACATATATACAGTACAATAAACACCTCTATGAAATGAGGTACATACATAAATATTTACATATTTGTTGTCTTTTTATATATTTTGTTTCTATTTCATAAAGGACCACAACACATCCAATAAATCATCATTATTCTTCATCAGTAACTTCCACTTATTGTATTGTTTAGTGATTTTTTCTTTTTTTTTAATGTACATTATCTTTTGCTTTCCTTTTTTTTTTTTTTTTGATAATCATATTTATATTTCATCTTTTCCCTTAATCGATCTGTATTCTGTCCCTGTTCCTCAATGTCATGTGTCTTTAGAAAGTGTTTTTGCGATAGCAAGTCCTCCCCCATTTGGATGCCAAAGAAAAAGTCAAACGGTCATGTGGTCTACAAGCACAGATCTCGGTAACAGGCACAGTGTGGCATGCTGGGAAGGGTTGAGAGTGTGCAGTGACTAAAATCACCAAAGTTAACAAAAGATATCCCTTCCCCTATATTTCAGTCACATTTCACATGAGCATTTTATGTTAAACTAATATGAGTTTAAAATGTAATAAGAGATGTACTAAATAGTGGAAAATTTTATTAAAAACATTTCTGTGAAAGCTAAATAAATAACTAAATATAGTCAAATAGTCAAACTAATAGTTTAGGAATAAAATCAGGGATTGCCTGAGTTTGAAAAGTTATTACATTAAGATTTTATTTAATATATGTTGCTTTAACTTCAATAATTTGCCTGTGCTTAATAATGGACAACATGTAGGATTGCCACTTCGTGTGTGTGTTGGTCATGTGTGTAATCTTTAAAGCTGCATTCCATTCAACTCAAAATGTTGGAATTTCCTACCTGGAAAAGCCTGATAGTATGCTACTAAAAGTCTGGTTTCTAAACATGAAGAAATTCACAACTGGTGGCACCCAAGGAGGTTTACACAGTTAATGCTAAACTTTGATTTGATTTCTTATATTTCTTATTTGTTTCATTTTTTTTCTTATAAATCATCTTTCAAATGTCAAACAGTATTTCAGAGATATCAAGAACAAATATCTATGTCCAGCTTTGAATGGAATGCAGCAAATACCCCTCACAAATATAAAACACAAAGCCCAGAGTGTGAATATGTGTGCATCAAAGTGTTTGTGTACATAAATATTCTGACCACGTCTAATACTCCAGGAGTTTGTTGTGCATTGAACCCGCCTGTGTTTTGTAGCTCTCTTGGATGTGTAACAGTGTTGTGACTCCCTCCTCGCTGTACGGTGTGTGTTTGTGCAGACTGTGTGAATGTACAGAGGCTGAGGCAGAGATTATCCTCCAGCTGAAGAACGAGCTGAGAGAGAAGGAGCTGAAGCTGACTGATATCAGACTGGAGGCGTTAAGCTCCGCCCACCACCTTGACCAGATACGAGAAGCCATGAACCGCATGCAGGTACGCACACAACACACACACACACACACACATACCCGCGTATACATGCTGACTCACTTCAGACTCACATTATAGCAATTCCTTGTGAATTCTTATACAGTGTTTTTTGCAATGTGGTGATATTTAGAAATCTGGGAAACATTTTATAATGTTTTTTTTCAAAAATGTCTCTCATGCTTATCAAGGATTTATTTGTTCAAATAGAAACATAAAAACAGTAATATTGTGAAATATGAAAATCAGTGTTAATAATAATAATAATAATAATAATAATAAAATTGAATATTTGCGTTTTAATATTATGGCAGAGTACACTATTAGGACCCACACAGAACACTCATAGCAGTGGTGGGTAGATCATTAAGAAGTTTTTGAAGTCCCATATACTTTTTGAAAGAGCCAGAAAGAGTTGATTTGTTTAAGAAACTGTTTGCTGGCAAATACTTATGTTACATTGTGCTACAAAGTCATAATTGAAAAGTTGTAACAGAGTGATAGAATGTCTAAGATCAGAGAAGGGCTAAATTGCTCTAATTCCAAGATAAAACAACCAAATGGAGTTGTTCATACTTTTGAAGTATCTGTCTGAGCTTCCCCTTAGCACCGGTTTGCAGAGCCTGGCACGCAAGACTAATCTAAAGATTAAAGAAATCTTTAAACTAATTTATCAGTCATTGAAAGCCTTAGAACGCTTTAGAAACTTAGACAACAGAAAGCTAGTCTTAATCTTCTTAGCATGTCACAAAAGCGTATTTAACTCAATTTTGAAGTGTGTGGGAAAGTTACTTTTTCTTTTCCCTTCTGAACGTTACCAAATGTGGATTAGTGATTTTTTTTTAGTCACCTAATATTGTGTGGTTCTGTTCAGTTAGGGAAATAAACATAAATTTGTCAAAACTGTCACTGTAGTGTTGACATTACCTGTTTTTTTTACATGCAGAATGAGATTGAGCTGCTGAAGGCCGAGAACGACAGACTGAAGTCTAGCGGCAACACCACACCTGCTGCCACACCTGCTAAAGCAGCCCGTCCCCCTTCAGAAACCTCCAGCACATCCTCCTCATCCTCACGGCAATCTCTGGGGCTGTCGCTGAACAACCTCAACATCACAGACACCATTATGTCAGGTTAGACTTTGTTATTTGGGTCTAACAATGTCTGTGTGAAGTATGCAACATCTTCAACAAGCCTTTGGATGTTCTGCAGATGTTATTATGTTACTGAAGCAGCTAGAATTCCAAAATGATGGCATTTTTAAATAACAGCAATTACATAAGCTTTTTTTCTGTACTTATCCTGGTCAAATATAACAGTACTGTATTTACATTATACAACATGGACATTTACAGTATAATACCTCATATTATACAACAAAAGTACGGTATAACAGTTTTCAGATAGATAAATGGATAGAAATCTTAATTATTAGTGGTGGATGATAAAATCATTGACAAAATCCCATAGGCTTCCCCATCTATGAATCAAAATATCATAGAGACTTTGGATTGGACTCTTTTAATATGGACCAATAAGCAACCATCTATCAACCTTCAAAAACACCCTATAACCACATAGCAATGCTCTAAAAACTCTCAGAACACCTTGGCCTTGCAAACATCTGCAACTAGCCTCATGGCAGTGACATTTTACATGGGCAAGTACAACTCATATTTAAAACAAAATGTAAAAATTTGGTTTAAAGGCCAGATTAGTCTTTAATACTACAAATGAGGCATAAAAATGGCTGTTGACTCAGTGTTTTGGTGATGCATGGTAAACAGTGCTACATTAGTGTTTGCTTGTGAGACTTCATTCTATTTGGCATATAAGGTCACCATTAAAAGCATTGCAAGCAAACTTGATACATATAATCTTCTCGCCATAACTGTCCTTGTAGATATTTTTCGAACTGATGATTTCATTTTCCACCAGTGTGCTCGGGCTCACGGAGCTCAGTGCAGATTTGCATATGGCTGTATTATTGATGATTCTACTGTGGCGCTGATGAAAACTCTGGCACGAGGAAGACCATTTCACAGCTGTGCAGGAAGAGAATGAACGCAGCGAAGAGTGAAATGGCCTCTTTTCTGTAAGGGAGGATTTGAACGCCAGGCCTGTGGCCACGTCTCGGGACGGGTTGACGGAGATCGGCTCCGGCTAATTAAAAGTAGTGACTTCTGTGCTCTCTCAGGACTTTGGGCTGCTTAATTGATGGAGAGATGTGTGGAGGAGCACTAGAGCGTGGGCAGACGTGCGGTGGAAGGACGTTATCACCCCTCTGCAGAACAGCGTGCCAAACGAATACAAAGCGCCTTCCTCCCGCCCATTCACCGAGCTCTTCGTACAAGGCCCATCAAAGCCGCACTCCTCCACTAACAGCCTTCTTCCTGTATTCAAAGCCCTGTTAAAACCAAACAGCTCAGCCCCACACACAGCAAAGCTTAAAGCAGTCGGCGTTTAACTACAGTCAAAGCTGAACGTTAGTGTCTTCGCTTGCCGAATTTGTCAGCACAGAAAAAGTTCTTCTCCCCCACAGTTAATGACTCATTAAGTCTTTTGAGTTGTTCAGGCTTTGATATTTTTGTCACAAAGTAAGTCTGAAGTTTGCGTTTGTGTGCACAGATATTCTGCTGGATGATGGCTACGAGGGCAATCTACGCAAAGAGGGCAGGAGTGTCCGTATAGTGGTCACAATCAACAGCGACTCCAACAAAACCAAGGTACAGAGTGACTTTAACTAGTCTAGTCTAGTTTTAATTTCAGTTGCTATTTTGACATATAAACAATTCCTTATAAGCATGATTTCATATCCTCTCATCATCGTAGGCTATGCAGAAGAAGGAGTATCTGATTGGCTCCATTGGCGTCAGCGGCAAGACTAAGTGGGATGTTTTGGACGGTGTAATACGACGCTTGTTTAAGGTGCCAGTTTAGCCTCTTGCTAAATTAGAGGTATATTTCAGGTGCCATATTTCAGATCTAACAGATTCATTGGCTTGCATTTAGGAGTATGTGTTCCGCTTGGATCCGTTGACCAGTTTGGGCCTGAATTCGGATAGTATAGTGTGCTACAGGATGGGGGATGTGGTCCGATCTCATGCCTCTGAGGTTCCTGAACTCTTGCCGTGTGGATATCTGGTGGGCGACAACAACGTCATCACAGTCAGTCTCAAAGGTAAGGAACCTCAGAAGGTTCTTGTAGGGTCCATAAAAGAGGTCAAATGTGAGGTCAAGAGGTCAAAATGTCTTTTTGTTCATGTAGGTGTGAAGGAGGGTAGCATTGATGACCTGGTGTTTGACACACTGATTCCTAAACCCATCATTCAACGCTACTTAAACCTGCTGATGGAGCACCGTAGAATTATCCTGTCTGGTCCCAGTGGAACCGGTAAATCCTACCTAGCCACTAAACTAGCTTACTTCATCATCTCCAAGACTGGTCAAGAGGTGACCGACACTAACCTGGCTAGCTTCAATGTGGACCAGAAATCCAGCAAGGTACATATTTCCAGTTTGGGATATGGGTCTTAATAAATCATTTTAAAGTGTGCTGCTAGTGGAAACAAATGGAATTGCAAAAATAAGTGTTTAAAATGAAGATTTTGCATACATTTCCCCCATCTGCTACTGGTTGAACCAACATATAATCCCACCTCAAACTCACGCCATCCATCAATGTTGCTGATATATTAATTATATAATAGTATTTAAGTAGCACTAGTAGCAATAGTACTTAATGTGCTTTTGATTTGCTTTAAGCAGGATCTTCGGCAGTACCTTTCAAGTCTGGCCGAGCAGTGCAACACAGAGGAGTGTGAGATCGAGCTGCCCTCCGTTGTTATTCTGGATAACCTCCATCATATTGGCTCCCTAAGTGACATCTTTAATGGATTCCTCAACTGCAAATATCACAAATGGTGAATATTCCTGTTATTAACTTTTTTTTTTTTTTTTACATATTTATTTAGCTTATTTAGGCAATAAGGTACCAAAGTCCCTTTAAGGCAAGTCATGTCACTCAGCGGCCATCTTTGAAATGCCTCTCGTGCATGCAAGTGCAGCTCCAATATCTTTGAATGGGGAATCATCAAATTCTCCAAAACTGTTTGCAAAGATTACGATTAAATTTCATATTTGAAATCACCAATAAAATCTGACAACAACTGTATCATAAGTGTTGTTTATTTTGCTCAAATAGCGTTTAAAAAAAGCTTATTTCTCAGGCTAGACCAGCCAGTGCGCATGCGCAGTCCTAGGCGCACGTCTCAGAGCGTTGACTGTTTCTATAGCAACCGGGACTTCTAACTGCAGCTGCAGTGACGCACTGACTTTACCGATTAGGGATTGGCTCTTTTGCTCAGAAGGCGGGGCTTCGTTCGATAGAGCAGCCATATTGAGCGTTGCATTTTTCCCCATTCACATCTTGGCTATCTTATATACTGTACGCTACCATTCAAAAGTCTGTGGTCAATAAGATTTTACAAAAAAATTTCAAAAAGACGTTTATAATGTTTCAAAAGATTTCTGTTGCAAATAAATGCTGTTTTTTTGTTTTTGTTTGTTTTTTAACATTCTGTTCATCAAATCATCCCAAAAATGTATTATGGTTTCCACAAACATATTAAGCAGTTCATAATTATATGAAATGTTTCTTGAGCACCAAATCAACATATTCATATTAGCATATAGCATCTCCGACACTAAAGACTGGAGTAGCTACTAAAAATAAAGCTTTTACATCATATGAATACATTTTAAAATTTCACAATATTACAATATATTTGATCAAATCTTGTTAAACACAGACTTTATTTTGGTTACTACCTAATAACAGTAAAATGGACACACATTTTTCCACACAATTTAAAATTGATTTAAAATGAAAAGATTGTGTTAATAGTTTTAGCTAAGTAGTATTCATATTTGAGTGCTGCTTTGCCTCAGAGCTTTTTTTGATCATGTATTTTAAGCTTTATTGACCAGTCAGCATCCAATACTGCAACCACAGTATGACACCCATTGTTGTGGATTTTCCTTGTCTATCAAACTGATCAAATATAAATGAATTACATCTAATAATGTGCAACTGTCCCTTCCACAGCCCGTATGTCATAGGAACTATGAACCAGGGTGTGTCCTCCTCTCCAAACCTGGAGCTGCATCACAACTTCAGGTACTGTGTTGAGATATTTTACATGTCAATGTAGCACATGGTTGTGAACAAGACAAACAGCATCTGATGATTGTTATTACAGCCTCTCGCCACATGGGGGCCATAAGTGATCATATTTTACATTTGTCGCTTATACAGCACAAAAAAACACATACACACACTGATCTTTCCAGTCATGTTCTCAGTGTAATATCAGACCTTCTTTCCCTCAGGTGGGTGCTGTGTGCCAATCACACTGAGCCAGTGAAGGGCTTCCTGGGCCGATTCCTGAGAAGAAAGCTGATTGAAACTGAGATTGATAAAAACATGCGCAGTAACGACCTCATCAAAATCATTGACTGGATTCCTAAAACCTGGCAACACCTGAATTCCTTCTTAGAGGCTCACAGCTCCTCAGACGTCACTATCGGTAATACACACAAACACATAAGCCGCATTTGATCTGGTTGTTCTGCATAGAACAGAGATGAGATATTTAATCTGTCACTTCCAGGTCCTCGGCTGTTTCTGTCCTGTCCGATGGACGCGGACGGCTCACGTGTGTGGTTTACTGACCTGTGGAACTATTCTCTGGTGCCATATCTACTGGAAGCAGTACGAGAAGGACTGCAGGTACACATGCAGCCACACACACTCATGTTTTTTGTTTTTTTTCTCTAAGTTTTGTAGCTAAAACTTTTTGTTATCTGCTTGGCTCATTGCTCCAGCTGTATGGTAAGAGGGCGGCATGGGAGGACCCGTCCAAATGGGTGATTGATACCTACCCCTGGAGCTCCGCCTCCCTGCAGCATGAAGGCCAGTCACTGCTGCAGCTGCGGCCGGAGGACGTGGGCTATGATGGCTACAGCTCCTCTAAAGACGGAGCCGCCTCCAAACAAGTATCTCAGAGCGACACAGAGGGAGATCCACTGGTAAAGATAGCTTCGTAAAACATAGTTCATTTAGATAATTACTACTGTTCAAAAGTTTGGGGTTGAATCAAAAATATAGCGATATTGTGGAATATTATTAATTTCAAATTTCTGTTTTAGTGTATTTTAAAATGGCATTTATTCCTGTGATAGCAAAGCTGAATTTTCAGCATCATTACTCCAGTCTTCATGGTTACATGATTCTTAAGAAATTATTCTGATATGCTTATTTAATTATTATTATTATTATTATTATTATTATCAGTGTTGAAAACAGCTGTCTGATAGTTTTGTGGAAACTGTGTTTCTCAGGATGAATAGGAAGTTCAAAAGAACAGCATTTATTAGAAATAAATATTTTGTTATATTATAAATGTCCTTCCTTTAACATTTGATCAGTTTAATGTGTCCTTGTTGAATAAAATAATCGATTTCTTTAAAAAAAAAAAATTGGATTCATCCCAAACTTTTAACGGTAGTGTATACTGTATGTTATAAGATACAGTGCTATATTTTTCTATATAGACTAGAAACTGCCCAAGAGCAGCAAGGTGAAACATGGGCAATATTTCAGAGAATAAGATAATATTTCATAGAAACTATGAAGTCTGCAGTGCTATCTAGATCAAATTTTCACATACAGTATTTTTCTAAAATGTTCATGGATAATAAAGACCAGGGGCTCAGATAACCTGTCTGTCAGCGATAAGCGCACATGTGTGTGTGTGTGTGTGTGTGTGTGTGAGAGAGAGAGAGAGAGAGTGTCGACCCCTCTCCTACCCTCCTGTGGACATCACTGTACTATAAGAGTCTGAATATGAACGCCATGATATTAATGTCCTCTAGGTGGCACCACTTAGATATTTAGCACAAGCAGTGGGACATATTCATGAATCATGACACATGGGCAGAACAAATGTCTTTGTAAATCATACACAAAACCATTTGTATGTAACTTTGTATGTAAATTTGTATGTTGCATTCAGTGAAATTCCACAATTTACGTGAGAATGGACTTGTACACAGACATTTGTTCTGCTAGTTTTTCACGAATATGACCCAGTGTCAAAAAACTACAAATATCTATTAGTGTTAATTATTAATAATTGGAGTGATATGATAATAATAACTTTGGCTTCCTGAGGTCAATGACACACTTTGCGAAAAGGCTTTTAAACAAACATTATTGCGCCGTCTCATCTTGCTGTCTCCTCTCATTTCTTTTTTTTCTGAGAACAGACGTTCAGAGATTATAAGGTGACAGAACTGCTGTTGTTTGTTTAAATATCAGTGATTAGTTTGATCTAATTGAGTCTGATAGCGCTTGTGTTTATAGATTAAAGGATTTTAATGTTGTAGTGTTTCTCTGTTGTCTCTTTGTGTGAATGTTGAGGTACAAACATTTCGTCTGTTTGTGTTTGATCCAGTGTTTTTGTTACACTTTATATTTACATTCCAGATGTGTTAAACTAGTGTTTAAATAGCCATTGATGTGAATTTGTGAATGAGTTTTGTAAACACCATCAGTTTTGAGCTTTGTGGCTGTGTTTTTGAACTTCACTAGCGTGGTTGTGTGAGTTCATGTGCTGTACAACTGAAGTAATGTGTTGTTTATTTGTTTGTTTGTTTAGCACAGAGTATCATTGGGGAATGTTACATTTCAAAGTAACTTGTTACACTGCATGTGCCCTTATCAAAAGGACTTAGTTCAAAAACATTTAATGTTACTTTTTGTGAAACGTGTGGAAGGTGTGGTCACATTTACCATTGTTTGGCAAATGTTTGCAGGCAAAATTTATTTTAAAAGACGAATATATGCAAGTGTGAATTTTGCATTGGAGGGAAAAAAAATCCCACACAGATTTCACAACAGGTTCAAGTTGGTTACATAACTTCACAATGTTGACCAACAGAAAGCTGCTTGGTTTGAAACTGACTTCTGTCAGCTTTGCTTCATACATTGCTACACAATTAAAGGGATAGTTCACCCAAAAATGAAAATTCTGTCATTAATAGCTTTCGGAATTCATTAAAAATATCTTAATTTGTGTTCCGAAGATGAACTTGTGTTAATTTGTGTTCTGAAGATGTCTTACAGGTTTGGAACAACATGAGGGGGAGTAATTAATGACCGAATTTTCATTTTTGGGTGAACTATCCCTCTAACAATAGACAATTGACCTTTTTTGCCTGTGAAATTCAGCTGAAAATTTGCTAATGTGACTGCATCTGAACATTCTGGCTACTCGTGTTTCTGTTTTCTTTCAGTCTGTGTTTTTTCCAGAACAATAGAGCAAGTCTTGGCTATTCATTTTTTATTTAATTGCATTGTTTACAATGATCTAGTGATCTAGAAGCCAAATTACTTTGTTTTAATTCTATTTGTTAGTAAATAAATAGAGAGCTATGTTACTTTTTGGAGAAGGTGAAAATTTAAAACAATGCATTACATACTTCTTACTCTTGAAGAGTAACTTAATTACATGCATTTGTTACTTGTAACATGTAACCCTGACTGTTACCCCTGCATGAGCTGTTGAGTAACATCTTCCGCATATATTTTTCCTTCTCTGTCCATTAGATGAATATGCTAATGAGGCTACAGGAAGCTGCTAACTACTCCAGCGCCCAAAGCTGTGACAGCGACAGCGCCAGTCACCACGACGACCTGCTGGACTCCTCATTGGAGTCTGCCCTCTAGGCCTGCCCCATTAGAAGAAGAAGTCTTCTGATCGGTTTAAAAACAGAGCAAAGGGCCCACAGGACTTGTGCTTATGAAACAGCCTGGCGCCTCCGGTGGTAAAAGGATGCAGAGTCCAGGATACGGAGAATGAAAAGGTGCTGGTGGCACACACGACACTGGCGAAAAGTGTGTGTGCCCACATAATTTATAAAACCAACTGGAATTTGAATTTGTTGGAGGTGATCTGTTAGTTACACATGTTTACAGAGGCAAGTGTTTATTTTAAATTCACTGAGGTGCAAAAAACTAAAGGGCAACATTCTGAATTCTGACCTCAGTCGATAAACTGGTGCTGCCGTGGTGCCAAAACCAACACGTGGTTTACACTCATCTCGCCAGCACCATTCATGAAACGCCTCTAGCCAACAAGCACAAACGTGCAACGTGTCATTACCGCTACTGTGAAATCATACGCAAATTCGCAAATCTCCACCACTCCTTTCACTGCCAAGCGTATAGTGACCTACAGCACCCCTGCACCACACCGTTCCATGCAGTAGTCTTTCGTTTGTCCCCATGGCCGTTTGCGTAGTTCTTTCTCCTCTCCGCAGGTACGAAGCAACCGTTTGTAGGAGAGTGTACCAGCTTTGTGAAAAAGACCAGAAAATGGTGCTTTCTTGCTGCCTTAAATGTGCTGAGCTCCGAAGACATTTAAATGTGGTGCAACTGTCCTTCTCCTCAGAAATGATGGCGTTGGACAGAACCGATCAAACATTTTCCTAAAGATGCCACGTCCACATATTTTATTTTTGTTACAATTAGTGTAAAACACGGCATTATAAAGGTCCAAATGTATAAAAGTAAAAAAGATCTTTATGTAATCCCAGTTGAGCTGGGATCACTTGAATTGAGAGCACAAATCCGACGCGTCGCTTCGCTAGCATGCCGTTTTTACTTTGCTATATGTGTGTACTTGCACGCGGAAACATTTTTCAGTCCCGTGCGCCAGTGTTCGTGTAGTCGAAGTTCATTCATCCTTTCTTTTGTTTGCTACATGGGTTTTGCACAGTTGAAAAGGTGATTGTAAATATCCAAGTCTTGCACAGCCTCTTAAAGATGCACTCTGCCCGGTCGGTATTGCGTTTCTGCTCTTCTAGTCTAGCATTACGCTCTTGTGATTTACAGAGAAAAAGAAAAAAAGCAAACCAGCAACCTGTCCAAACCGTATATGTCTTGTAATGACTGGTTATTATACAGAGCTCTAAACTGTACAGTGAGAGGTGAAGTGTTTTTCAATTTCAGAAAACTTTAGTGTCAGTTTACTGTTCAAGGGCGTAAAATCATTCAAAGCGATTCACTGTTTTATCTTCGCAATGCATCAGAGCCCAACCATATCTAACTCGCATAACACTGTTACACTTCCTGTCCTGCAGCTTTCAGAGACACTGGTCCCTTTGGACGTAAACCTCACTTAAAGACCCCATGAATGTTTTATTGTAGAACCCGACTGCCGAAAATAGCCATTCTAAAGAGCATCTGATTGGACAAAAATGTGTATGCATCCTTAAATGTGGGATAATGTTTATGAAAGATAAATACTGTACATTTTAAATGTGTATATCTGCTTAAAGTATTTTTTATCAACTTTTAAGAGTACAAGAGCATATAAATGACCTCAAAACTAATAGGCAGACAAAAAGCCACAAAACTCTTCATTTTAAATTCATGGGATTTTATTTGATCATTGCACTAGATAACCAAATCAAATCAAGTGGCATATATTTTCCATACAAATATTTCACAAAGTTTGTTAACGTTTTTGAATAATGAACCATTACAGTGTTCAAAATGAACACAAGAATTATTGGAGGACACTTTCTGATCGTCAAACGTAAACCTGTGGTTACTTTGCTCAACTACTAAATTAACAGGAGACAAAGTTGAAGGTTTAACATCATTGGTTATGAAGATGCGACTTGGTTTGGTGTTTTGCAATCTAATGTAATGATACAGTATTGGAGTTTGACTAAAGTGTCTGAATACTTCTTAGGGCCACTGTAATCACTTACGATTAAAAATTTGAAACAGATTACCCAATTTACTGTGAAAGACTTTTCATCGGATTATATTTTAAGAGTTTGCACATGTTTACAGTAAATGAATCTCTGTTTGCTTGATGTACATGGTCAGGAGATGCGAGGTGTTTCATACACGGTGCTAAAGGTGATTCATTGAAAAGCTTTGCGTCTTATACGATCAAGCCTTTACCACATCCAGCTTCACCTTCTGACTCTACTTGTCGCAAAGTAACTCATCCTCACTGCCACAGTTTTACAGGCTTTAACCTTCGAGTCTTTCCAATCTACCTTTTTGTTGATTCAGGAAACTGCTTCTTTTTAATTCCTCAGCACTACAACGGTGCTATGTATTAACCTCCAAACTCTGTGACTCTGTGCCTGATGCTTTGCTTGTCAACCATGTTCAGTGTAAAACTACTCAACAGAAACATTTATAAGAAGTGCAGTAAAGGTTTCCAACTGCCTGATGGTCCCTAACCTCAAACACAAATAGTGATTGTCCATGGTACATCAGAAATCGTCTTTTCATTTTCTTCATGTTATTGCAAACACATCTCTCGGTGAGCGCATTACATTGAACTACTTTGAAAATGTTTCTTTTCAGGTGGAACATTTGTTGGTAGATGTTTTATATTTTGTACATTTGTAAGTAACATATCATGTAAATAGAAAGAGACCACAATTTAATTCATCTGGGGGATTTTGTAGTCTTTGTAAAGCCCTAATAAATGGTATTTGGTGTCACCTGAGCATTGAGTGTTGATTCATTATTTATATATTTATCAAAATGATTTTATAATTATGTTTTGTCTTTTTTTTTTTTATCTATGTTTTATGTGTATGTCATATTTTGTGTGGCAAAATACTATTCAGTTCAGTTTTACCAATAAATGATTCACTCATGAACCTTGTTGTGCCCTCTTGTGGTTCTGGAAGTAATAGCATCACTGAATTCATTACAGTGTGTTAGACCAGAGTACATTGCTTTAGACTTGTGATGAGCTGAGGTTTCAGGGTGTCTGATTTGCAATAACCCTACTGCATGCATTAAGAAAGCAATATTTAAAATAAACACATTTTTAGACTTCAAAAGCATGCAATATTGGTATTTTTTAAGTTGCCAAGCTTGTGAAATTGCATACTGTCTTAATAGAACATTGCAAAAAAAATAATAATAAATTTAAAAAATAATAATTTGATGTGACCTATGCACTGTAAAAAAACAAAAGTTGAGAACTTTTTGTTGTATACACTGAAAACTAAAAAAACTCCTGAAGCTGGTTGCCTTAAACTGAAGTTTTCTCAACTTTTGATTTTTTTTTTTTTACTGTGTGGCATCATTTGTGTCGCTTCACTCCAATTATAATCAAATCCTCTATCGTGGCTTCATATAGTCAAGTCTCCATAGGATGTGCACTTCAGAATATCTCTACTTTTGCCTTATTTGGACATCCTGCTCTTTTCACATACTTTTTATAGTAAGGAAGTATCCATATTAGGATGCATTCTTCATGGTGCATTACTATGCATGGTTGCTAATGAATGAATCAAACAATCAATACATGTTTCAGATGATCTGCGGAAATAATGCTGGCATGATTGACCTCTGTGTGATCTGACAGGCAGGTCCGCAATAGATTACTGCATTACTATGTACAGTAAGTGCTAATAAAGATGTTGTCTAGTTTTGTCCTTAAAAGTGTGTATTACCACCGCACTTTATTCAATTAGGTGTCCTTTAATGAAACTTGTGAAGGTGTTTATTCTCTTCAAACTGAATCAATGTCTTGCTTTGTCAGAGCAGGGACAATCAGAGGCTTTTTCCTAGAAACCCAAGCAATGACCTTAAATATCAAAGGGAATGAGGCATCTCAGCACTGCCTGTTTGTGATAGCTGCAGTTTAATGTGCTAAGTAACATGCATTAGCATTAAATAGAAGTATATATGTATATAGAAGTCTTAAATATTAGCAGCAATACCCTGTTTAATTTTAAAGGTTAAAGAGGGATGGAAAAAGCCATATAAAACTAAACTATGGCATGTATATTATATTACCCTTTAAACGCATGCGCGTTTATAAACTCTCATTCTGACGGCACCCATTCACTTCAGTGGATCCATTGGTGGGCAGGTGATGTAATGCTAAATTTCTCCAAATCTTTTTCCATGAAGAAACAAATCTATCATCATCCAACTTAAAGGTAAGTTAAATTTCAGCAAATTTGAATTTATACCTTTTTTTTCTTTACTTTCCGGATTGTACACTGCTGAAGAAGTGATGAAAAACTTGAGAGTGTAGCTGTGTAGGGCTGATTGATGCTCTCTGTTCCTTGCAGCATCACCCTGAGCTTCAATCTCTCTGGGCTTTCACTTGTCAGATAAATAAATGGCTTATCAGTGTCTAATTTCATAATAGCTAATTATTGATCTGCATGAGTTGGCAGTGTAATTGAAATGAGGCTGGAACATTGTGTCTCAGAGTGCTGGGAAAAGAGACGACCTCACAGTGATTCATTCTCTCTGGTCCACAAAAGATGTCGGTAGATTTGTCCCCTCCGGCAGACGAAGAATTTGCAGTAGATTAAAACTCTCGCTATGTTGATGACATGAGGGGATTTGATTAGTGAGAACATTTTACCTGCTTACCTCAAATAGACTACACATTGTGCTGAAAAACAATTCCCATCAGCAAAACGCGAAACACCTGTTTTTGGTAAAGCAATTTCATGTTATAACAAATTGGTACTTTGTCAAAATAAGCTAAAAAAAAAAAAGTTTATGCATCAAGGAATAACGAACCATCGGATTCAAAGGTGTAAGATAATTATTATAAATTATTCAGACTCTATCTATTGAACTTTCACCACAGTCAGACAAAAATTTCTGCAGCGCTAACAAAATACACTGTAAAAAGTGATAAGTTGACTTAACTTAAAAAAATTGAGGAAACCCATTGCCTTAAAGTTAAGTAATAATAATTAAAAAAAAATAAGTTAAGTGAATTGTTAAGTTCACTTAACTTTTTTTTTTTTTTTTAATTATTATTTAATTAATTATTTTAAGGCAACGGGTTTCCTCAATTTGTTTAAGTTAAGTCAACTTATCACTTTTTACAGTGTAACTATATTTTTCATATCACACATGTATTAAATGTGCTAGGTATTTAGTTTTTTGGTGTTGCGATATCAAGTTTCTATTAAGCACAATAAATGAAAATGAAGACAAAAAAGTGAAATATGGAATGAAAACCTTCAGTATGAAGACTGACATGAAATTTTATTAAAAAGTGTATTTTAATTGCATAACTTAAATTGTCCTCTTATTTCGGGACATCAGAACATAGTAGTCAGAATACTTAAAAAATACAATATTTATATTTCTGTTTTGTTCAATTTTAAAGTGATTCTAGTGATCATCTCTGATATATGTGAACATGTTCTTTTAAAAACTACTTGAAGATAAAGTTTTCAGTTTAAGTGAATCAGTGATCTTTGGGGGGGGGACAAAAATGAAATACAAATGATTATAATAATTTAAAAAATGCTCATGATCACGACTTTACTGTGTGTTAAGCTAATCAAATGCAAAATAAATCAAGAACATTTCAAATCCCTCATTTTCAGTGGGCTGTGAGTCATAGAGGTCAGTTGCTAATAATTATAATCTACAAAGACCCATGAGATCATCTAAAATGAAAAACAGCATGCAGAGTTGCGGTGGTTGCATGAGAACGACAAAGTCTTCCCCCATTAAAAAAAAAAAATATTTTTTCAGAAATAATAAAAAGTGCCTTTGTGTGGCATAATGAGGTAAATTATAGCTTGAGCGGTCGGTGAAAATTACAGGGTGTCAGTCATTTCTGTGAGTTGCTCTTAAACACCCACATTAATTATATCGGCTTCACATCAGTCAAGCTTTTATCAGGTGGGTGTCTGAGAATCCTGCTTATTGAATACAATGTTTCATCGGAAATAGATTTTCGTGGCTTGTTTTTGTAAATAGGCTATTCACTGTATAAAATTTAGTGCAGTGTTAAAACTTTTCAGGGAAAAACGGCTGACTTAGTTGTCTCTACACTTCGGAAGTTTGGAGTCTGTAGTCCCACCCTGAGCTGAGAGATGCTTTTCTACACTAAGGAGTCTCTATTTCAGGCCCATCAGTCATGCTAGTACAATCTTTAAGGTACAAGTGTTGTTTCTTCTTCCAACAAAACTCTGAGACTTCAAAGTACATGAACTCTAGAGTGGTGAACCGGCCTCAAACAGGCAGATCTAGCTCTCCAATGCTTGGTTGGGAACATGTATAAGGGTTGATATGTGAAGTGTGCTGTTGTCAAGCAGGCCTGATCAGTGTTTGCACAAGTTCAGGTCAAAGACATTATACACAGCATGTGATCTCTGACTTCATCACATACCTCTTGTATATCTTCTAATGGTCTCAGGGGAGCTCCGAACTCAAGAGGAGAGATAAGATGGGTGAGAATCTGGATGGAAAGATAAGGCAGAGGAGGGAGGCAGTAAAATAGATCTCACATAAACATACAAGTTCACATTCTTGACCGTTAATCCCACATATCTTAAAAATAACGAGATATATAGAGTCTGATACAGTGGAATCGGAAAATAAGGGATTTTTATTTATTTATTTATTTTTTACTTGGAAATAAACTAAACCCGTAAGCCTCAAGAAGCTGTGGTGTAGGCCTATAGTTTATAATTTAGAGCAGTTAAGGGGCTGGGCATGACGTAGCGTGGAGTGCCTTAAACCCTCATGGAGGTTATTTTTATAAAATATATCCAGCCAATCAAGTCCTTCAGGCTTATTTGAAAGCTACATGGTATGTGTTTTGGAGCTGTGGCCCTCCAGGAGCTGAGTTTGACACCCCTGATCTAGGGCCTAACTATCCTTTTCATAAAGAATGTTTTAGAACTTTGAAAATGATGTAAAATTAGGAAGGGATATTTAAGATTCTGCATATGTCACTTATTCACTAATCAAATAAACAAATGTGATCTCATCACAGGTCTTTTTTTTTCTCTTCCCTGCATGATTCCCTTGTATTAACGAAAATAGCTAATACAATTGTACAGTAAATAATAATTACAATAAAGAAAAGAAAAGAAAAGAAAAGAGAAAAAGTTTTTTTTTTGACTATTTGGAATTGGACTATTTTGCTTTTCAGACTAGTGGAAAGAAAAATACACATTTAAGTGATTTAAGTGTGTATTTTATTACACTTTATTGTCTGTAGATTTCAATTCAATCAAAGCTATAATACATATTGAGTCAGAATGATTTTTTTTTTTTTCCTCCCAGAAATCTCCACGTCAATAGCACTTACATGACCCAAATTGTACAGGTTTACAGTAAATTTTATTCTTGTTTATATTTTGAATGGTTTTAATTGAGGAAGTTTTTCCATATAGGTTATATAAAGGGGTGGTCAGATAAAACAGAGTTTAATCATTATTATAGATTACTGGTATCATACAGGCTAAAATAAGCATGATAAATAGGCAATTGACAGTTAAAACTGAATATAATCATGCAAATAATTCTAGTTTAATATGATGTGTTTATTTAAAATCAGAACGACTCACGAATGAATCACTTTGTTGTGTCAATCCTTTTAATATATCGGTCAAACGAGTCTGAATCCGTTTGGTTCGCGATTCAGAATCATTTTGACAGCTCACGCGCGCCTTATAGTCTTATTGAGCGGTTTGTTTCGGCAATTAAAATGTTAACGAACGACTTTAAAAGACAGAAAACACGCACGAAACGCGCTAGACAAAGTGGAAATTCACCTAGAATCAATTTAAACCAAACCTGTAAAAGTGTCATATCGTTTGTCGGCTTTTAAAAGGCATTTATGAAGTTCAACACCTGCACGTGCAGCTTGTGAACAACTCACCTCAGGTAAACAAGTACATTAAAACGTGTAAAATGCCAAAAAGTACCTGGACATTACTTGTGCCGTGGTAGTACCATGGTATTCTTCGAAGTACCCGAGTCCCATAAGCTATACTGTAAATAAAAGTGTCATCATCTTACCGTCTGATACAGTCACGGTACTGTAAAATGATACTGTACATAGTAGTCTTTTTAAAGGAAATCGTCGCTGGTAATGTGTCATGAATAACATGTTATGCTGCAATGTGTTTTCATGTTTGTTTGTTTTGTTTCGTCAATATTTAGGCTACTTTAACAGTTAAAGTTTAACTTTGGTACCATTCTTTCATTTGTCTTGCATCATCTAGGCTAACTTAGTCATTTCAGATATCTGTTGTCATATCTGTCAAAAGTGTGCATTAATTTAAATAATTCACACAGTGAATTTAAACATACCGAAATGGCCCAATATTTATTACTAGCACAACATTTAAAACAATTTGACATATTTGCTTAAATTACATGTTTTTTTTTGTTTGTTTTTTACTTTTTCAGTGGTCCGTTCAGCGTGGGTGTAAAACTGCAAAAAACATGCAATATAACAAAACCATTGTAATCAACAAATTTGTCTGCACTGACAGTTTGCAGGTAACTTTCAAAGGTAAGTTTTATCAACGTTGGCCATCATATCCCATTATATCTTAATTTTAGTGCTTTATCACATATACCAGTTAGAAATCAAATATATAACCAGTGAGTCCCACATACTTGTGAATCCTCCAAACCATCAGCACCCATTACTAAAGCAACCCATGGGAATCTTCACGCAATACCTTGTAGCCTTATTGACTAAAGGCTTAACGGATTCTCTGTATCCATCATGCTCTCCTGCCGGTAAGCCGGTGTCTTAGCGATCATCTCCCCTCCATGTTTGGCCAATGAGATGTGCTGGAGAGATGAGCCGAATGGCCTCCCACCCCATACTTATCTGCCAGAGCCTGAGCTCCATTTCCAGGGCACAAAAGAAACTATTAGAGCCTAGAACCTGCACAGGGTGCAGTGCTGAAAAGGAAGAAGAATTAGCAAGTCTAAGTGTGTGCAGAGAGAGTGAGAAAGGAACGACTGGAGGTCTGGTTCAGGTCACCTTCATAGATTGAAGGGGATGAGAGTCACCTGGGCCCATATGCAACAGAAATCTCAGAGTGAGAGCGCTGATGTGGCATCAGCTCCCTGCTGTCCATAAGATCAGCATTTCAGATTTCTGCATTTGCACAAATTTACATGAAAAGTCACTTTTATTTCTCCCAACTCTAGTGCCAAAAAGTTTATTGGTAAATTGGAAATCTGCCATGTTAATACAGTGCTTCTGGGCATGTAATGTAACATAACATCACTTAACTTAAAGGTCACCTTAAACATTGAGGCAGCTCAAGGAGGATTTGGCATAGTTTGCTCTCTAATCACACATCCTCTTCATTGGAAGAAATCAGCAATCAAGAGAAAATCACGGGGGAATTCATGTCATATAATCATCATTTGAGATAATTGCACCTAGGCCAGTGTAAATGCAGCGACACGCCTCTTTACATGAAAAATCTTCATGACCTGCAAAGTGCTTGAACGGGCCATTATGTTAGTCAAAGTTTCTTGCAGCAAAACAGTCATAAATGAGTTTTTTTTACTCAACCATGTTTCACCCTGTCTTCCTACCTTTTGCTGCCTTTTAAGACTTTAAATATGGAAATGCATTAGTCATGACTCATGCACCTTTTTAAATACAATTTTGTCTCTTCTATGGGCACCTGGAGGTGTCAGACTGAATGGCACTCAATTAGCTGAACAGAAATACATCTTGTTTGTAAGCCTCAGTGTTTATTAGCATTTATTTATAAGTGATTTTATTTATACATTCATTCGTTTGACTTTTTTTATTAATTAGCATTGAAATAAGAATAAGAGAGGTAGGAAATATGGTAATATACAGTAGTGACCAGTTTTCACAAAATGCTAAGTAATTGGGGAAGCAGTTATTGACCTTTGAACTTTCCTGACCTTTCTACTCAGTTTTACTCATAAATATTACATTAGTGTTTGTTTAGAAGAGTCATATATATATATTTTTTCTTTGAGGGACACTTATAATGCTACTCAAAGTTTTTGTGGCAAGAACAGTTATAACTTAGTTTTTAAAGGGGTCATCGGATGCGAACTGCACTTTTACATGTTGTTTGAACATAAATGTATGTTGGCAATATGTGTACACAACCACCCTATAATGATAAAGATCCACCCAGTGTTTTTTTTTTTCCATCTACTAAAATCATTACCCCTTTCTCAAATCAAGCCGTTCTCAGCTTTGTGTCTGTGTGACGTCACACACAGGCCCCTCCCATGATAGTTGATTGACAGTAGCGTTTCAGCACAGACTGGACTGGTGTCTTACCTTAGACCTGCACTGAGTGAGCTGTCATCAGACCGCCATTGTTTCGACTCCATAGCAGATGTAGACAAGAATGTCTCCTAAGCAATTGAAGTGTTTTGTTGTTGGATGTAATAATGAACATAGCAGTCGTCGTTTACTCCCGACATCTGAGCCACTGAAGACGCAGTGGATTACTTTTGTTTTTGAAGGGAATGTGTCCCCGATCTGCCTAAATGCGTCTATGTTTGTGTGAATCATTCGTGATCCAGCCTCACCTACAGAAGAAGTGAGTATACGTTTGTTAGTTTTTTTTATGAATCTTTGCAAATCAGCCTTTCCTAATAACTTGCTAGTGATGAATGCAGCTAAAGTTTACTGTCTCTCAGAGAGCGGCTTGGAAGAGAGGGGTGGGGTGAGCAGAGCTCATTTGCATTTAAAGCGGCATGAAGAAACAGCTTGCTCTGAAAAGAGCTGTTATTGACAGGGTAAAAAGGTGTTGTTTTACACTACCATTGAGTAATTTTAATCAAAGTATAATATATACTTTTCATTAAGACCATAAAGAATCATATCAACTTGTGGAAAATGGGCACCGATGACCCCTTTAACAACCATTTTTTTACTGACCCTTAGGATTAAACGGCCATTTTTAGGTGCTCTGCTTTTAAAAAGTAACCGTTCGCATTTGAAATGATCAACAGTGCTTTTGTCTGCTCACAGATGATCAGGGATCTTGTTCAACCACTCATTTCTAATGCCGGGATCCTTCAGACGATTATGCAGAGTGTTAGGTGCTGCACACAACTGAAGGTTTGATGACATTTCCTATGCTTTATCACTTATATTGTTTCACTTTTCTGGGGTTTATTAAGAATAATAGTGTCTTTATTGCGATTTCTGCCTCAACATGACTGAACAGACCCAGTAGGTGTCATTTTGTGAATGTGGGCATTCATGTTTAGGACATGTACTGCATTCTAAAATTCAAAACTATTCTTTCACCGTCTATCAAGGCTGACCAGCTATGACTTATGGGGCTGTTCAAAATTCGATAGTCCTTTTCATTCTGACATATGTCATAATACATAAGAAACATTTTATAATACATAAGAAATGATACTACTTCCATTTAATTGCAACCTTAAATTTGACAAAAAATCTAAATCTTCTCAAGGGATTGTTGTCAAGAGACATATACAGTATAATGTAGTCTACAAGATACGTTGTCTACAGGCTTTTTTCAATAGTAAGTTTGCCTTTTTGTGGTATGACAGATTGAATAAAGACCAATATATATAGTGACTGCAAAATAAATGTTGCCCTTTCTGATCTTTTATTTTACACTAATATATTGTGCAATCTAATATTTAATGCAAACTCAACAACATCACTTTGTTCATACTTGATACTTTAGTATGATGATCATATTCACTGTTTAGACTGACATCTAGTTAATCAACATTAACCATACCAAAAGTAGAGTAACTAACTCAAACTCTCTAGCGCCACCACTTGTCCAAAGTTTCTCTCATGTTTATGCTAATAACTTTTGAACTGTAAGAAGGAAGGAAAAACCAGAAGGAAAATCCTCTTTTTTTCCCTCTGAATCCTTGGCTCATGCCGAGTCGAATGAAGTCCAAAATGTAAAAATCGTAAGGTTTAGTTTTTTTCACTATTTTTAATTGTTCGTAAAACCTACTTTTTCGAACTCGTCCTAGACGGTTTGTCACCAAAATTGGCTCAGATCATCTTCAGACCATGCTATGTTTCGGCGCTGTGCCACCTAGTGGTCAGGAGATACGAAAATGTTTTATTTTTGCTTATAACTTCTCAATGGTTTGGCCAAAAATCACAAAACTGGTCTCTTTAGATTCGGTGCCGAGTCAAACCATATCCAGTTTCCCCATGTCAGCCATTTTGGGCGTCGGCCATTTTGAATTTTGTAGTAAAATGCTATATTTTATGAACGCATTGACGTATGGTTACCAAACTTGGTATGGTTCATCAGCACGATGCCCTGAAGGAGCCTGAGAAGTTTCGAGCCAGCGCCACCTAGTGGTAAAATCAAATATTCACATGCTTATAACTTTGGGTGTGGTCAACAAAGTTACCTTTTTAGACTCCCGAACCCTTGCCGAGTCCAGCAATACCAAACTTTCCAGGTTTTGCCATATTGTTTGTGCAATGTTGCATTTTAGCGCTTAAAAAACATTTGCCAATATCTTAGAAACCGTTACTCCAATCGACACAAAACCACCGTAGGAAATTCAGAACCATAGCGTGCCGGCAATACGCTAATGACCAATTGCCAAAATTTTGATAGTAAGTGGCACAAAAACGCAAAGTCAACCAGCAGTCATTTTTTCTCTTCTCGTATATAAAAATATCTATAACTCAAAAAACAAAATGAGATATTTTCACCAAATTTGACACATATGTATGGGCACACTCTAAGGACACATAAAAAAAGGTGCAATTTTGCCCCTTGGTGGCGCTATAATTGAACAAAACATGAAATTGCCATTGACTAAAATAGAGTATTATGATATAAAAATGTCTCAAAAAGTTTTTGTTAATTAAAGGTGTTAATTAAATTTCAAATAAATGCTAATAGCTTTCTGTGAATTTTGCCTATTGTAATGAGACTGGTAGTAATAGATTCCTTGGGTCATGCTGAGAACAGTGATACCAATATTGCCATAGTCAGCCAAACTTCCTGTCTGCCATTTTGATTTATGTTGAAAACCTACTTTTTCGAACTCCTCCTAAACCGTTTATCCGATTTTCACCAAAATTGAGTCAGATCATCTTCAGACTGTGCTGACAAAAAGTTATGGATTTCGTGTCGATAGTCAAAATCATTTTCGTACAGCGCCACTACAAATTTTAGGCATGGTGCCAAAATGACTCTGAGGCTATATCTCTGCAAAGCTTTGATATAATGACAACAAACTTTGTGTGTGCCATTGTCACCTCATACAGAACACACCAAAATGATTTTATTGCATTGCCACCGGTTAGTCAAAAGTGATAAGCCATTCAATCATATTACTAGAGGTTCTAATTATGATTTTTCAGCCATTTCAATTGAAATCATCCTAAAATTGTTTTTTGTACTCATTTTGCACTTATGCTCCATGCTATGCTTAGCTCCTCATTTTGCCGCTGGAGTGCTTGGCCCCGTAATTGCTGCTTGTGGCTATATTTCATCCTGTTATGCTACATGGCAAGGTTCCCACATGATGTGCAATCCTGTTTATTTTCATAAATCTTCTTTTTGTACTGTAAAATAGTTTTAAGTTAGAAAAATGATAGGATCCTCAGGATGTGTCCTTTTCAATGTCATGAAGTAAAATAGAGGATACACTAAGTAACATTGAGAATCAGAAAGAGAGTGAAATGGAAAATTCTGCGCAGTTTATGCAAATTTGTAGCTACATTAAAAATATGCATAAAAACCTGTTTTTAAAATGTCAATTTACAGATGCAAAAGGGTCTCAGCATCTGTTCTCAGTGTCTAGTCTCAGTTCCACACATTACATTTGTCTCCTCAGTCTTTAACAGGCATCCGATAACATGAGGCTGAAAAAATAAAGAAATAAACAAATGCAATTACGCTTATAGCCACAACTGTCCAGTGTATCAGCAGCATGTGAAAAATGTGTGAAGAAATGTGTCAAATTATAAAATGGAGAAAATTGCATCTCCATAAATATGCAATAACCTGCAAAGCCAAAACATCAAGCATGCTGAAATCAATGGAGGATACATAATTTTGAGAAAATGAGGCATGGGAGTGGACACAATAAGATGTAAACAGCCTAAAAATATCACAAGCACAGTAGTCCAGGAACAGCTTCCTGAAAGATGCATTAAAGAGCTTGTGTATGTGCACTAAATCTATTTTATACATATAAAACAAACAAATGGGGCTTCGTTTTCTGTTATAAAATGTGCTGGAGAAGTTTTATTTTTTTTATTAGTGCCACATTTGGTGAAAACATAAAGAGCGTCAGTGGCAATAGCCTTGTGGTTAGTGCGCCGACACACAGCGCAACTGTGCTCGCGGCAACCTGAGTTTGATTCCCATCTCAAGGTCCTTTGCCGATCCCGCTCCCCTCTTTCCCCTAATGCTTTCCTGTCTGCACTCCACTTTCCTGTCCATTGAAGGCATAAAAGCCCATAAATATCATTTAAAAAAAAAAAAAAACCTGAAGAGCATATCAGCACAAACACCTCATACCAAAAGTGAGCTGATGATTTTGGGCTTGTTTTGTAGCCACAGGGCCTGGGCACCTCACAGTCACTGAGTCAACCGTGAACTCCTCTGTATACTATTCAAAGTATTCTAGAGTCAAATGTGAGACCATCCGTCCGACAGCTAAAGCTTGGCCAAGATTGGGTCGTGCAACAGGATAGTGATCCCAAGCACACCAGAAAATCTACAACAGAACGGCTGAAAAGAAAAGAATCAAGGTGTTGCAATAGCCAGTCAAAGTCCAGACGCCATCCTGACGCCGGTTTCACACTGCACGCGTAAGCAGGGCGTAAGCAGCGCCCATGTTAACAGATTAGAGCATTCACACCGCACGCAGAGGCGGCGTGGCAGCGCGTAGCAGGAGCAGAGCAGAAGCGGCAGTGCCGCGATAGTTTCGGCGCCGAGTCTATTTTTGCTGCGCCGCTTACGCTGAATTAAAGCCACAGTGCATTTTTCTTGATCAAAATTGACCTGATTAACATGAAAAATTACACATTACACCGTAAAATCATGTGAGGTGTTTTGTGTTTCACAATCACTGGGTAAAAGGCACACTGTATTGATAAATACTTTAGCTAAAAAAAATTTGATACTAATGTCTTAAGTTAATACTTAAAGTTAATCAATCACTTTAGCAAAGTTAGGCTATTTTCTGCTTATTTTGATAAATAATGTTCAATAAATATACTTTAAATCATTAAAATGTTAATATAAAAATATATTTTAAAATACAGAAACAAAATAAAAAATAAAGATTCTGAAAGCATTGAAGGAGATCCCATAATAAGTTAATATAGATTTACAGTAGTAACAACAAATTTTATTTTATTATATGATATGATTAATATCATGTTTTTAAATATGATGGTTTCATTATAAACATGGTGATTATCTCTAAGGTGGACACCGAACATAATAGGCTATATGATACCATATGAACCATGTCATGTCAACAATTGGAAAAGTCAGCCATCTATTAATTATCATGTTAATTATTGTGCCTTTCGCCCCAACAGCAGGGGCGCTTTTTACCCCAAATACCATACTTTTACATATTCTTCTAGTTATTGAAAAACTGTTGCTTTAATTATCTTAAACCAAACTGGTAATCATTAAGAAGACCTTTGTCTCAAAATATATTCAATAATTTTAGCGATTATCATTTTCTACTTAAATGTACAACATTAAAAAAAATAAAATAAAAAAATAAATCATCAAATATTAGATTTAGCATAGAATCAACTACACGAAAACACATCACTGCCAGGAGTTATTGCCCACTTCAAAGGCCTGTTTAAATTATTAAAACTAGAGGCATTTATTAACTTTATCACGTAAACTATATGTACAGCATGTTATACACGTGACAGAGGGGAACACGGCACTGCCCATATCAAAGCACATGACAGACAGCTGTAGGAGAACACCTGAAAAGCGTGACCGAATGAACGATACTCGTCTGTATTTGCAGTACACAAGCCGCGGTTCAGCTCACGCTCTGCATATGCGCCGCTTCTGCGCTGCCTCTGCTCTGCTTACGCGTGCGGTGTGAAACCGGCGTGACTGAAATGCTGTGGCAAGAGCTGTGCATAAACAAATGCCCACAAGCCTCAATAAACTGGAGCAACGCTGTAAAGAAGAGTGGGCCAAAATTCCTCCAGAACGATGTGAGAGACTGATAAAATCATACAGAAAATGATTACTTCAAGTTATTGCTGCTAAAAGGGGATCTACAGGCAACTGAATCGTAGGGTGCCGGTGTCCTAACTTTGTCACACATGTCTTTTCCATTTTGGCTTTATTTTTGTTAAATAAATAATGACACAGTGTGATATGTCATGTGTTGTTGTTCATCATAGGTTTTATTTTCCAAATTGTAACCTGTCGAGGACCAGAATTTTTTTTATTATGTCCTCATACAGAAAACCATGGAATTCAATAGGGTGTCCTAACTGTTTTACATGACTGCATATAAAATATTACTGTTTTAACTTTCACATGTACAGTCTTTACTGGTAAATAATCATTAAGAGATTATGTGTGGACAGTTTTCAAACCTTTTGAAAAATACTGGTAAATCATTTTTTGGTTGTAACATTACCAGTGTCATGCTGTGTGTGAACAAAGAACAGGATTATAGGTATGAACATGTACGAGGACAGAACACAATGATGTGTGAAGTCTGCTTTGGACCAGTCATAAAACTCTGTCGGAGCTGTTTACAGTAATCTCCATTGCTTTTAATTGTTTTTCTATCTAAACGTGCTAAATGGACAGTTGCACCACATTCTGTGTTTGATACCCTGCCTTCTTTTCCATTAATCTGCACTGCGGCTCTGCAGTTTCAAATGCAGACTATATTAACTGTAGTACTATAGTAACTATTCTGAAAAAAATATCACAGAGTTTACCAGTTTGTTGGTATAGTAACACTTTAGATTAGGGAACACATATTAACTATTACCTAAGGCCTTGTTTACACTAATTCGTTTTCACTTTAAAACAGTGTTTTAAAATGAATACGATCCTCGGCTACATTGGTGTTTTCACTGTGTTTCAGAAACGATCTCCGTCAACACTACACAACCGAAAACGCGTGTCACATGACCATTCATGCAGGTACAACCATAGATATGTATAGGTAGATGCCCTATTATTTAGATGGCGGATGCATCTACTTGCTTGGAGCAGTCGAATGGGGAATCTACTAGAGGACGACCGATTCATCGGTTTTGCCGATGAATCGGCACCGATAGTTGATTGCCACAACTATCGGTTTTCGTCAAAAATCCATGCCGATAGTTTTCCGGTTTGCAACCGTTGCTGGAGTGGCTGAGAAGGGTCCGTTGGCATTATAAAGTACGAGAGCGGCCTCTAGAGGCGGAAATCACTGACAGCACGTGTTGTTTATTTTGACACGTGACACTGCGCGCTGCACAGAGCGGGAAACTCCAGACTCGCATTTAAATACAGCCGACAGAAAATCCTGCCGCGGAACAGAGCGCCATTCACATAGTTTTCTATTAAATTACATTATATTTGTCCCAAATCGTTGTGAATGTACATAATGACTTCACCCTAGGCTATCAATTATGTATTGTGCATTTTTCAGCAAAACGTTTGTCTTTTTGTGGCTCTAATAAAGTCTGTATGCTTCATGTAGAGAGCTGTAATAGATTGTGCGTTCTCTTTCCGCTTGCTCTGTTTTATTTTTTTAAACACTGAACTTCAAACTAATTTATGCCACATTGTTCATTCTTGAAGCAAATTTATGTCCATTTGGTTATTGAAAAAATTGTTTTAGACCGCCACTTGATTTGAACGCAAAGCGTCTGGTGTGTGTGTGTGATACCTCTGAGTTCTCCAAAACGCAGCGCTGCGATTTTGTCCAGTGTGTGACAAATTTTTCTTTTTTTTTTGATTAGATAATATTAATAATTAATAAATTATCAAGTGTTAAAAATAGAAGAAAATAAACTGTGTGAGTACACATACAATATCCATATGTATGTAATTTTAATGTTATGGCCTTGTGTAGATATTTAAAGATGGCCATCTTTAAGTATGATTGTTGAAATTAAATGGTAACACTTAACAATAACAGTCCATTCGTAGCATTAATGAAAACTATAGAAGTATTGTTCCTTATTAGAGTGTTTTCATTCACTATTATTCATTCACGTTTCAACATTCACTATTAGCTACTAATAGGCTACATTTTTTAAATTTTAAAGTTTCTTCTTTTAACATTAGCAAACTATGAAATAACTTTAATGATCAATATAGTAAATAATATTAATATTTTTATTCATTTACAAAGTATGGCTCAGTACTGTTGCTGCTTCTTTTTCTTTTTTTTTTAATAGTAAACCACTAGCTCTCTTTCAGTATCCATTTTGAAAACTATCGGTTGATTAATCGGTATCGGCCAGTGTGGTCCAACCTAGCTATCGGTATCGGTAAAATCTACTATCGGTCGACCTCTAGAATCTACCTATACATATCTATGGGTACAACAAAGAGCATGATTTTATTGTTTACACCTACCTGGTCTCATGGTATTTACGTACCTGGGTGCTTTTTAGCGTGACATGAAATACGTACCAATAAGTACATATCACTGCAGTTTCCAAAATAAATGAACACTTTCACACAAATTTACAGAGTTGCGAATAATAAAGTGCAATTTTCGCACAATTACTTGAAGAATATCATGCTATGACTTCAAAACAATATTAATATGCTGGGAGATTTGAAAACTGATGCTTTTGAATGTTAGCATCGCACACATCCAGCTTCATATCTATGGGTTTTCATAGATGATAAGTTTGTTCGGTTGCTCACGGAGTACGGAGATGGACTTAGGAGACGACAAGCACCGGTTCGAATCCCGTGTAACTACGGTTCGACAAAGCAATTAAAATCTGCGTAAAAAGAAGTTCAAATGGCACAGTTGCATCAGCTAATACGTTGTTATATCAGTTTTGCATTTGTTAACACTATCGGGTAGGTTTAGGGCTTGATTTGGTGTAGGGCATGTTTCCAACACGATAGAGCATTAACCTTTAGCGACAGTCCCTGGATGTTTGAATTCTGAACCGCAGCAATACGTATCTGAAGCAACGTAATAAAAAACCTGCAATACGTACCAATATCTACGTAATAAAAATGTGCCAGGTTCACATATTGAACCTGTGTTTTAGCGCCACTCAGTGGACATTTCTATTTCAAACTGCGGCGAAACGTGCAGCAAGGTAAGTAAAGCGGTGTCACGCAAAAAGTGCGCAGAGGTACTTATTTTTATGAGACCAGGTTGGTTTACAGGGTCATCAAGGATACATAGAGCGAATGTGGGCAGCCATGCCATCGTTTTCAAAAGTCTCCGTTTTGGTCTGTTTACACTGAAATGCAAACCGTTTTCGAGGGTCAAAAACGCAAAAGTAGTGTAAATGACAGGCATAAATGTAGCCTTCAAAAGTTTCACTCAGTAAAGTCCTGATATGCTGCCTATTGATAGTAAGTAAGGTAGTTTTTGTAGTAGTTATGTTTAGGTATTGGGTAGGGTTAGGGGATCTAGAATACAGTGCAGATTATGGCATTGATATGTGCTTTATAAATACTAATAAACACCCAAAATGCTAGTAATATGCATGCTAAGCAACTAGTTAATAGTGATTAGTGTTCCCTAATACTGACGTGTGAATGGTATCTCATCGGAAAAAAGATGGAATGCCATTGCTTGTATAAGCAGCACATTTGTGTATTAAATTTAAATATTTGTATTGGTTTTATGTAGTTGAAGAGTCTAACGTTGGCATTGTTTTCTTGAGTGTTTAGAGTAGTAGTTATTCAAAATGACAGATTTCAGTTTTTACTTCAAAACACATGCACATAGTCATACCAAAATCTGGGTAATAGGCAAAAATCTTCCTCTTTTGTTCAGTTTGTAACTATAAAAGTAAGAAAATATCAAAGCATTTATATCGTGTTAGGTTGCTTAAGCAGTGTAAGATTGCATATGTAAATGCATGCACCAATTAGCCTGACTACGTCAGACTTCGTACTTCCGCTCAATTTAATTTCGCTTCTGTACTCAGTCTGATATAGCAGACCATCTCCCAGTTTATCTCCGGCTCCGCAGCAGCCGGGCCAATCAACGAACAGAGGGTGGGCTGAGAGCCGTGACGTAGTCACTAAGCGCCGAATTTAAGATTGTAGTTTAGGTGAGGGAAATCCAAAACGACAGCGGACATGGAGACACGGGATGCTATTCGCTCTGTTGTGGAGAATATTCCCGGCGTTTGCCAACTGAAGCCTGAATAAGAAGAGTTTGGTTCACATTTTGAATGGATTTTGTGGCCCTACTCCCGACATGTTTTGGGAAAAGTTTAATTTATCAGCTGTTACCGATCGTCAGCGAGAAACTGGGGAGGCCAAAGTTAGGCAAGGCAATAATTGTGGATGCGTAGATTTACTTCACATAATCTGCAAAAGTTGTTAACAGCCATCTTTATTCCGGTATTTCGCTCGATGGTTTTGTTTTCGCCGCATACCTGTGTTTACAGCGGAAGTACGAGGCGGCTGAGCCGGTGATTAACATACGTCATAACAAACTGTTATGTGATTGGCTTACGGGTACACCAATGATTTTAAACTTCAGACAAGCGCCCGCCCAAGAGAAAGTAAACACTTGTCAATTATGCCCTTCCAGACTCTGTCTATGAAGCAAAGCGAAGTAGCAGAGTTCAATAGCATCCAGCTGCAGCCCCACAGACTCACCTCCGGCTAGACACCAGTGGCTGGACACCAGTGGATAGACAGCCTACGTCATTTCCATTTTCTCCGTCATTTCCATTTCACCGCTGGATGGACATATATTTATTTTATATTTTCACCTCTGGATAGACAACATATTTAATTTATATTTTCACCTCTGGATTGACATATATTTATTTTATATTTTCACCTCTGGATAGACAACATATTTAATTTATATTTTCACCTCTGGATTGACATATATTTATTTTATATTTTCACCTATGGATAGACAGCATATTTATTTTCGGTTTTCACCAGTGGATAGACAGCTTCTATAAAAGCTGTGTGCAAATTGAAATATGATCTTTATCATATCTCTTTACTTAAAACAATTCTCAATAATATACTTGATATTATAACATCAATAATTCATGCAAACTGCATTCACAAGAACCACCTTGAAAATATATATTGTTCAGATCATATCACTATTTTTTGTGACTTAAATTCAGCCTAGATCAATGGACTATAACGTTTTGTCAATACAACAGACTTGTACATGTTAATTGCCCACAGTTTTTTGCCTTGCCCATTTGGATATTCAATTCAGATTTTTTTTTGTAAATGTAACCACTTCTGTTTTTAAAATATACGTAGATTCACATGATCAGACAATTTACCAAACAATCCAGATCAAATTAACAATTCATGGTTTTGCAATATTTATTGGAAATTACACAATCTAATTAGTAAAATTAGACCATCAGAATGAAGATGCCACAGTCAGGCCCGTAAGGTTGTGGGGGAAGTCTCTATTTCAAGAGAAAATAAACAGTTGACAAAAAAAAAAAATGGCAAAAAAAAAAAAAATGAACAGTTCCAAATAAACTATTGCACACTGTGCACACCACACCTCATTCCTGCCCCCTAAAACTGGCAGTCTGGGCAATGCTCAGGAAATTCAGGCTCTGTATAAAACCCTCGCAGGTCTCCACGTCTTCCGTTTCCACAGTACCCCACCCAGTCTTTGAAAAAACATCTGCAATTTCTGCATTGCACAATTTTAAAAGGGACACACATGTCTCTTACAGCCTGGGGCAGTTTTTTGACATTCACCACACCTAAAGCAAGAACAGATGTACAATATGATTAGAATGAGCATGTTTATATTTAACTATATTAGAGTAATATCTAATACCTTTAAAAAACACGACACAGTACCTTGAAAACAAGACGATTTTTTTTTACTAGCTAGTTTGTGCATTTGAATTCTGACATGACCAATAAATCATCGACAGTTTATTATTTTTTCTTACCGCTGACATCTGCATGGCGCGTCAAATTTGAAAAGTGAATGACGATACGGAAATGACGTCTGCTGTCCATCCACTGGTGTCCAGCCACTGGTGTCTAGCAAGAAGTGAGTCTGCGGGGCTGCAGCTGGATGCCTCTCGCAGAGTTTGGTATTACCAGGCTATGCATCGATGTGCAGAGCACTGAATTATATTTTCACTGTGAGCATGGCTTTTTTTTGCAGCCACATTTGGTGACATTGATAACTTTTTTATTAATTAGGAAGAGACTCACATATCAACATTGTATAAGCTGAATAATAGAGGTTGACCGATTGATCAGTTTTGCCGATTAATTGGCACCGATAATAAACTATGAACTAAGTTTAATGATATACTATACAATATAATTATTAATATTAATATTTTTATTCATATACAAAGTATGGTTCTGTGCATTTTTGGTTTATATATATATATAACCGGTGCTTATATATATATATATATATATATATAAACCTATCGGTTGATTAATTGGTATCTTTCAGTGTGGTCCAAACTAGCTAGCTATTGGTATCGGTAAAATCCACTATCGGTTGTTCTCTATTGAATATCCAGTGTTGGTACGGGACAACAGTATTTCACCATGAGAGTTCGAATTAGCATCACACAATCGTCTTTTGTAAAGTGCACAGTAATTACATTTGATTATCACATAACACAAAGCAGTAACTTTTAAGATAAACCACTGCATCATCTGGACATCTTGGAGCTTTAATTTGAACAATCACACCAGCTTCACAATCACATTCAAACGCAGTGAACATGTCTATTTGAGTCAACAGATCGATGAGGTAATAGATGACTGTGACCTAAGACGAGGCTCTGCATCCCTTAAAGAGTTCAGCAGAAGCATTTGTTTATCTTTGTGAATGATTTAGACACATGCAGAATATCAATTCATAACGCTTAAGTGTTTGAGGAAACTAGATCTTATCTAGAGCCTTATAAATGCTCTTGGAGCAGCTTGTGGGGTGGTCATTTTCTCCTATTAATCCCTGCAAATAGTGGCTGTCATGTTGAGAACTCTTCCAATAGCCCAGGTAATCAAATGTAGTGAGGAAAAAAAAATGTAGTCAAACTAATTTGCCATATGGGTGATATAAATGAATGTTTTTCAACTGGGTAAGTGGTGTTCCAAAGATGCTCATAAACAGGGAGCAAAATGCAACCAGTAAAATGCAAATAACCATATAAACAACTACGGCTACAATATCATCTTATCTTTCAGAAAGGCGTTAAAATGCTTCCCATTTAAGATATCATTAATATCAGAGTTTAACCAATCAGACTCTATTATATTGTGTTACAAATTCATCTGTCACTTGGTAAAATCTAGTTAAATTAGACAGATGCCAATATGGACAGGTTATGTGACACTCCATAAACAAAACATGAACAAAAATATAACTCAGATTATATTAAATACAGATTAATTTGCAATGAGGATAATCATTCGACTATATGTGTTTTGTGCTGTGAATCTTAGGCTGCCAGCAGCATGAAACCATCAAAATTCAAGAAACGTTTAGAAACTGAAATTATCAGTTGTCCTGCTCATGCTGTCATTAATAATTTAATAATTTACTGCAGAGGTTGTTGGACCTCTGCAGTACATGATGATTATTTGATTTTGACATTTTTGTTTACTTTGTATGATTAATATTTTTAGCGTTGTGTTGGGTATGATGTCTGATAGCAACCTGAAGCAAAACTATTTTAAATTCACTAGAAGCTTTCACAGGCACAGGTTCAATTTAACAGCATGTTTTTGTTTAGATGTCATGCGTGAACAACGGGACCCATTGCTGAGATGCCACTGTAAAGTGCTTATTTAACACAAAACCAGCAACATTTGTAGAATCGAGAAATCAAAGAATCAAAAGATTGGACTCGAGGCTGTCTTGTGTTTGCTAATGCGTTTCGGCACATGGACTTTTATCAGGGCTAAAGGGGTACAAAGGAAAAAAGGCTCATTTAAAGAGAGTACTGCAGGAATGAGACCAAAAATCTGGAAATGTCTTTGCGTCTTCTGGTGCCATCATCTTGAAGTTTGTATGTTTTTACAAACTTCAAGATGTTTGTATGTTTGTTTGTATGTTTTTTTTTTTTTTTAATGGATTTTGGTTAAATGCCTGAAATAAGGTCTGTGCTTAATAGGCTCAAGTTATTTTCATGTTTTATTCTAAAACATAAAAAAAAACATCAGTTATACTTCACTCCTGATTTTTAAAATTTTACATGATTTTTAAAACTTTTAAATTTTAAAATTTTTTAGTGTACATGTCTTGAAAAATACAGTTGCTAACAAGTGGCTAAATGAGACAAGGCAAGTTTTTCTCCTTTCCTCCTCTTCTTTCTCCTTATTGTCATGTGATTAGTAGATAGTAGGGATAGTAAGATTCAACGATCCGCATCGGCATAATAGTTAACGATGCAATGCATAGATTTAAGAAAGTGTGCATGTGATACAAGTTGGCATTTGTATCGTGATGCATTGTTTCTAACATATTTGCATCTGTAAAAGGGTAGTTGACGTACCAATGTGTCCTATGGTATGATGGAAAAAAGTAAAAAAAAAAAAAAAACTAACATTGAAGATAAACCTCTCTCATGCTATTTGTAACTCTAAGAATGAAGATACATTTTTCTCATGTTATTTGTATGTTAAGTCTTTTTTTCTCTACATTTTTGCTATGTCACACCATAGGACACAGTCCAATTTTTATTTGTCAACTACCCAAAAACAGATTCATATATAATTATTAGCAGATACGCTATACTTTTATTATTTGTCCTGAGAGTCACATAGAATATAGATTAACATGGCAGTCTGTCTGTACCAAATAAATAAAAGCAGACTATCTGTACCATACTGTATTACATAGTATAATTTTTTTCCCCCCATTGCATGGCATTGCATTGAATCGCATTGTGTTGAATCGAATCGAATTCGGATCACACGTCATCATAATAGGGGTGAATTGTATTGCATCCCATCTGATTTATTCCAGCTTTCTTATTTGTTGGCAGATAAAAGAAACACATTTTCTTTAGACCGATTTTATGTTTCTTTGATTTCTCAATTTAAGTGTTTTGTTGTTTTTTGTTTTTTTTGTCAATGAGTACTTTATTTCCATTTGTAATTTTTTCCCCCCAATCACTTGTTTTGTGAAGTTGCATCAGAATAACTACAGTACCAGATGCTGCTGCAGCAATTTGCCAGTTTAAGAAGTTGCCAGAAAAAAATGTCTATATAAATGATAAGAGTGAACAAAGCTGTAAGATTTACTGTTGGAGCTTATACAAGGCTAGTAAGCTCAGACGTTTGCTGTCAAAGAGTTCTAGTCAATCACTTCACAAGTTCTGAAGGAGCTGACACGATTACTCACAGGCTTACGCGCCGTTTAATAGTAAGTCTGTGAAGTTGAAAATCATGATTATCTACAGTATGTTGCAGACAGAAATGTCATCAAATTGGACAGATGCTAAAACGAAAGAGCTTCTCTCTCCAGTCATTAGAATTAGTCGTCAGATTACTGGAACAGTTATTATATTTCCAGCGCAGTTGTACAAAGATCAGTGACATTGCAGGGTTTTCCAGAAAGAGAGTCTGAAATCTATTGCATGTGTGATTGCAGATGTGGTGAATTTACAATTGTTGGGTTTCATATGAGAAAAACAGGCTGCTGGTGCTGGTTCATACATGATGCATGAAGATGGTTCTGTTGCCACCGCTGTCTTGGGTTTGATTGGCTGGACTTTGTGATCAGCTGCATGTTAACCATGAGGGTTACACTGTGACAGGGAGGCCGGATGGGGGAAATAGTCCAGACCCCCGCAAAGGTTAATTTCCATGAGGATTCATAGAAGCCTGTTTCTCCTCTGCTCGTCTTTCCTTTCTTCGTGTTGTTCAGCCAGCCCTGGTCTTGTCACCGGGCTCTGACAGGCAGGCAAACTGATGGACGCCCACGCACTCTCTGCAATCTAACTTAGCCCGCAGAACGAATCAGCCACATTGAAGTCACAGTACAAGGGTCTCTCCTTCTCGCTCTCAATTGCCTCTCTCGCTCTTTCTCATTATTTTTTCCTATTTATCTCTTTCCCTTAAAGGAATAGTTTGCCCAAAAATTAAATGACGCTTTTTTCTGTCATTTTGGAGCTTGACAGCCTCAGTCCTTATTCACATATTGAAAATATTGCCAAAATATTATCCCAAATTTGTTTTGTTTCCAAGTAAGAAAGAACATAATTTAAATTTGAAATGATAACAAGGTGAGTAAATGATGACAGAGTCTTCATTTTTAGGTGAATTATTCCTTTAAAATGCAGATTCTTCCATCCCGCTCTCTTGTCTTTCTCTCTTACCCATTCAGTGGCAAAGATGACAGGGTAGCGGCTGGGTGTCACGCCATCCATCAGGCACTGACAGGCGTGTGGCCAAGCCTCTGGTGAGGAACGCCAGTGATCTGTAAACCGCTGAATGAGAGACGCACGTGGGCCCCGGGGGCGAGGAGGGGCCTCCCCGCATGACTCACTCTTATGCAGACAGGGAGAAGCGTATCATTACATTCTCGGTGGCGAATGACTGACTTGACACATTACGGAGGTGTTAGCCTGGTTATATGAATAAACTTAAAGTCTCGCTTGTAGAATTACTTGCGTAAAACTTTCTACAATCCTTACAATCCTTAGTTTGACAGTTAGTTTGTCTGTGTTGGAGTTGTGTGCTCTTCTCTTTATTAGATCCTGTTTCCTCCCACGCTGGATCTCATTCACTAGCCGAGTGTGCAGATATTTGTATGTAAAACCTGTGCCCAAACTTTACTCAAACCATACATACACATGCCATGGAAGAGTTGGATAAAATAATGTGATCATCTATTATTATAGGGGTTAATATAAATTGTGTAGGACAAAATTATGACTGTGTGCACAAAGCTTTAATGAAGAAGGATAGTGGGTGAAAACTGAAAGCAGATGTTGAGCACTAAAAAGAATTGTGTCCAGACAACACAGAACTACTTCAGCAATGTGACAGCAAACCTCAATATTCACCTTGAAGACCCTGTTTGCACAAAAAAAAAAAAAAAAAACTGACCACAGAGAGCTTCACAAAGCCAACATCCATGAAAGAGCTGCAACTGTTAAACTTTTAATCAGTGGCACCAAGATAAACTTCAACCTCTGCCCTCGCCAGACAAGACACCTGACTTGAGCATTATCAAACCACTGCGGCCAGTTTTGGAGAGATGAGTGAGAAGCAGATTCTCTTCTTCAACATCTCTAAAGCAACTGCTAGAGAGACAACAATCAACAGGAGACTGCTCAAAAGTTGTATGAGTCTGTTACATACAGTGGGGCAAAAAAGTATTTAGTCAGCCACCAATTGTGCAAGTTCTCCCACTTAAAAAGATGAGAGAGGCCTGTAATTTTCATCATAGGTATACCTCAACTATGAGAGACAAAATGAGGGGGGAAAAATCCAGAAAATCACATTGTAGGATTTTTAAAGAATTTATTTGCAAATTATGGTGGAAAATAAGTATTTGGTCAATAACAAAATTTAATCTCAGTACTTTGTTATATACCCTTTGTTGGCAATGACAGAGGTCAAACGTTTTCTGTAAGTCTTCACAAGGTTTTCACACACTGTTGCTGGTGTTTTGGCCCATTCCTCCATGCAGATCTCCTCTAGAGCAGTAATGTTTTGGGGCTGTCGCTGGGCAACACAGACTTTCAACTCCCTCCAAAGATTTTCGATGGGGTTGAGATCTGGAGACTGGCTAGGCCACTCCAGGACCTTGAAATGCTTCTTACGAAGCCACACCTTCGTTGCCCGGGCGGTGTGTTTGGGATCATTGTCATGCTGAAAGACCCAGCCACGTTTCATCTTCAATGCCCTTGCTGATGGAAGGAGATTTTCACTCAAAATCTCTCGATACATGGCACCGTTCATTCTTTTGTTTACACGGATCAGTCGTCCTGGTCCCTTTGCAGAAAAACAGCCCCAAAGCATGATGTTTCCACCCCTATGCTTCACAGTAGGTATGGTGTTCTTTGGATGCAACTCAGCATTCTTTCTCCTCCAAACACGACAAGTTGAGTTTTTACCAAAAAGTTCTATTTTGGTTTCATCTGACCATATGACATTCTCCCAATCCTCTTCTGGATCATCCAAATGCTCTCTAGCAAACTTCAGACGGGCCGGACATGTACTGGCTTAAGCAGGGGGACACGTCTGGCACTGCAGGATTTGAGGCCTTTGTTACTTTGGTCCCAGCTCTCTGCAGGTCATTCACTAGGTCCCCCCGTGTGGTTCTGGGATTTTTGCTCACAGTTCTTGTGATCATTTTGACCCCACGCTGTGAGATCTTGCGTGGAGCCCCAGATCGAGGGAGATTATCAGTGGTCTTGTATGTCTTCCATTTTCTAATAATTGCTCCCACAGTTGATTTCTTCACACCAAGCTGCTTACCTATTGCAGATTCAGTCTTCCCAGCCTGGTGCAGGTCTACAATTTTGTTTCTGGTGTCCTTTGACAGCTCTTTGGTCTTGGCCATGGTGGAGTTTGGAGTTGGACTGTTTGAGGTTGTGGACAGTTGTCTTTTATACTGATAACAAGTTCAAACAGATGCCATTAAATCTTGCTTGTTTGTAGGTGACCAAATACTTATTTTACCGAGGAATTTACCAATTAATTCTTTAAAAATCCTACAATGTGATTTTCTGGATTTTTTTTTTTCTTCTCATTTTGTCTCTCATAGTTGAGGTATACCTATGATGAAAATTACAGGCCTCTCTCATCTTTTTAAGTGGGAGAACTTGCACAATTGGTGGCTGACTAAATACTTTTTTGCCCCACTGTATGTATATGCAGATTGCATTAGTATTTAAAGCAAAAGGCTCCAGAGACCTCAGATGTTGAAGAACTTATTGGCTACTAATGGCTACATGGAAAAACAGTCCTGTGCGCTTTTAATTCCCTAGCAGGCTGAGGCACAATCTAGTGCTGCAGATGGTCAAAGTCTCTCCATTAATCTTTTATTGGTTTGCAATTATTTTTTTGCCACTGCATAATTAATAACGTCACTTTGATTTCTATAGTCACGGTGTAGGATTACAGAGAGCGCGTGAACATGACATTTTTCATGGTGATGTCAGTGAAGTGTTGTATGACAGCCATCCGTGTCATTGAGACTGACATTTGACCAATGTTGGGCCAGCGA
The DNA here is from genome assembly GCF_012432095.1 of Onychostoma macrolepis. NCBI lineage: Eukaryota > Metazoa > Chordata > Actinopteri > Cypriniformes > Cyprinidae > Onychostoma > Onychostoma macrolepis. The sequence continues at coordinate 21,261,351 of NC_081158.1, read as the reverse complement.
TTGATGGGAATTCTGGGGCCGATGCCAGGCTAATGAAGCCAGCAACGGGTCAACGCTTGATACAAATCTTCTAAGCCCACAGGGAGAACGCCCAGGTCTTGGTACTGCTAACACTAGGCCAACATTAGGCCTTGGTTTGCTGGGAAGGCTGGGCAGAGGCCAGGCTTCTGCTGGGTGAGGGCTATTTCTGAAGGACACTGGGGAGGGTACAGCTGGTGTCCCTGCTGTTCGGAGTGTAAAGCAGCCAGCCTGCTGAAACAAAGCCAATCGGCTGCTGCTGAGAAACCGTCTGTCCTCAATGGAATCAAAGCCATCTCTTGTTCTTCTTTCACCTCTGTTATGTGCACTCATCTGCAGTTACTGTCTATACATGTTAAAGTACAGTACTGAATCTTAGGATATGGAAAAGATCATGCTTTCTTGGTCTTGGAACAACATTCTTAGTAGCTAGTCAGATTTGAGGGTTAGATTTTGCAACATGCTCCTGGATCAGCATGTTTTTACTGGAGCAACATAACTAACTTCAACCCTAACCATTAAACAGTTTAAGTCAAAAAGATAGCTTGATAGTAATGTTATTATAGCCCTTACTCTAAATTCTGATTGGTTGTTGGGCATGTTGTTCCAGCTCCAGCAAGGATCCGGGAACACATTTTACTTCACGGTCAATCTGGTGTATGATTGATGAATGTTGTTCTTTCGTTTCGTCATACTTGGCTAAATCGTTTAGTACTACTTACAAGGTAGGCCTCAAGATTCCATGAAAATTAGGTAAAAATATGAATTCTGAGTAAAAATGTTGATTTTCCTATCTTAAGATTGATGTTATACTCTGTGAATGTGAAATTTCTGTTTGGGTCGCAGACTGCAAGCAACATGACCAGTTTAGTGTGATCCATGAAAAAATTACTTGTGATCCAGTTCTCTTAAGTAATTCAGAAACATACTGCATTTATTTGTCATACTCGTCTTTGTACTATTATATTTAAGTCATGAAATTGTAGAATTTTGCATTTCACAACAACAACTTGCAAGCAAGACCAGTCACGTGCAAGCAAATGGCTGTTATAACTGAAATGTGCTCAAAGTAATCTGAATTGAATCCAATCAAATTACATTGAAACAGGAGTCCAATCAAATTGGGAGCTTGTGAATCATAATTGGATTTAATTGTAAAATCTGTATAGATTCCTAGCCCTAGATGGTATAAATATAAGGATTAAGTTACTTAGCATCACTGACATCCTGTCGCTGCACCAAATCCTGGTCACTTTCAATGAAAAGGTGTTCACAAATCCTCTAATTTGCTAAAATGCATCTAAGAGATCAGAACCTAAAAGTTATTGCTGACATTATTGCAGTGTGTACAGGCGCAGTCACAGCCACCTGCAGCACACTGCATACCAATTCAAAATAAACCATGATGACTATAATTAATATTCCAGTCAGCTTAAGTGCACATTAAATTACCTACGAACTGCATCAATAATGCATGATCTTCCTTTTCTATTGCTCCAAAGAAGCATAGTGTTTGGGTATGAAATCCACACGTGTTTTCTTTTTTTTTTTAAATGCAATTAGTGCTTGTTTTGCAGGTCTAGTGGTGTGTGAGTCAGGTTATCTCAAGGTAAGAGTCAGTGTGCAGACACAAGCAATGACTTTGTACTTTGCTGATCACTCTTTGATGAGGCCATTTGGAGAACAGCAAACATAGAGGCATCTCTCAAGAGACTGCGGCAGGTGCAGTCACAGCAAAGTGCAGACGAAGAAAAACATTCACCATTCAGTTGTTCATATGGGGATACAAGGTTACCATTAAGACCCTGAAGAACCCATGCAATTAACACTCTCCCATCCTGACCATTCCCTGTCATTGAAATAGGGTTAAATTCAGGAGGGTTTCCATGGTGATTCACCAGGACATGTAGAGGATCAAGATGTGCCATGTCACTTTGCAACTATTCATTTCTAGCTTCGATTTCTATAAGGAAAGAAATGAGGCAGGGAATTGCATTGGTGTGAAATGGCAGAAAAAAAAAACAAAACAAAAAAACAAGACTTGGTGCTATTTTTTGTTTCATAGATGTAAGAGTTGGACAGTGTCACTTTGGACATCATGTAAAGAGAATGATCATCAGGAAAAAGACATCATGGCAATGGTGAATGTCAGAATTGAGTTAGACTGATCTGGGAATTGCATTATTCATGACCAGTTGTTTGACTGAAGACTGAACATTGTTTAGAAGGCTGTTACGAGTTGACATTGAATCAATGGAACTTAACAACAACAACAACAACAGATTTGTTCACATTAATGGATGCTGTACATATTTCAAATACACTCCTAAATCAATGCAATACTTTCATTTTTATTTTAGAACTTAAGTATGTTTTTTTTTAAAGATTGTCTTCTAAAATGGAATGTCATGCTCTGTTTACCATTTTTATAATTAAAGTATAATTAATTAATTAATTCTTACATTAAACACCTCATCAAATCAAACAGTAATTTAATTTTCAAACACAGATACCATACTTTTCTAGCCCTAAATTTTTCTTTCTTTCTTTCTTTCTTTCTTTATTCCTCTTTCTTTTTAAAAGTTCTTTAATAATTTGTAAGGCTTTATTACAGTTATATTTTAATTGCAACATTTTAAGATTTTGCATTTCACAACCACCACTTGCAAGCATAAACAGTCTGACATTTAATTTTCAACAAAAGAGATGAGTCATTTACCCTTCTTACTTTTTATATCTTTGTTCTTATGCAACAAGCTGGCCTTTTGAAGTGGAGGCATTTCACTGTGAAATTGTCGAGCTCTGAGCACAGCAACAGTGGGGTCCACATAAGAGACATCAGGCGACCCATGGGGAACCGCTATTAGCTATATCCGCAGTCCAGATCCAGGCCATTTCGAAATTAATGAACATCGGACCGAATAATAGCCACTCTACAAGCATCCTCCTTCAAGACGGGAGGTCACGTTACCCAGAATTCATCCCATTAATTAGCACCTGCCCTTCCCTGACAGTGAGCCACCCTTGCTATTGATGGAGCACTCTCTGTGGATATCACAACCTCTACACCTAGATGGTCTTCTGAGACTTCTTTGTCTTCATAAGTGCACAAACGTCTACAAGGCACCATGCCGGGACTTGCCACGTACACCATCCAGCTTCCAACCTCCTGAAGTTCATGAACACGCTCCCAGGAGGGTTTCGTAAATGTCCTTGCTCGTCCTTGCCCTGCCTCCACCCTTTGCTTAGGATGTGTGAGGATGCTAATACTAGCTGAGAGGGTCATCTTAGTTGACTGCTGCCAGAACCATCGCCTGCTGACTGCATCATCGTCCACGGTAGCCAATCGCAGCCAAGGACTTAGTGATGCTGTGCCACTCTCACTGGAGGGATTCCGAAGGAAGCGCCTCGTGACAGCGCATGGTTAAACAGCCAAGAGTCCCTTTCTCTCTCTCACTCTCCCTCTCTCTCTCTCTCTCTCTCTCTCTCCCTCTCTCCCTCTCTAATTCAGGACTGGATGCATGCACGATCTGGTTTTTAACAGGGATAGCACATTACCATGCACACTACTCCCTGCAGGCTCAGCAGAGAATAGAGACAACAGCAGCTCTCTCGCTCTCTCTCTCCCGCTCTCTCCACCTCTATCAGACAAGACTCCTCCTCTCCATCTCTCTGTGACTCCCTCTCTCTCTTGCATATGATCTGTACTTCACTTCCTCCAAGCTGAAGCAGGAGATAACAGCACGCTACACACAGGTAGGCACTCATATTTCCCTCTCTGAAGTTGCAGGTGTTCGGCTGTTGCTGGTTTGTTTTGAATTGGATGCGATTCTGAAAGAAACCTGTACTGGGTCAGAGTAGAGCGTGCCATCATAAATGCCCGCCCCTACAGCGTGGTGTTTGTTTTCACGCCAACGCTGCTTTTGGCACCGTTTCCTTCCTCTTTCTGGCCAGCCGGGGAATGTGGTAGTTTACTGGTTGGATGGTTCCTGTGAGAAACCCATCATCTACTGCCACGCTTAGCTGAGATCTGCTTATCCAAGTAGGGGAAAATGATTCGCGCGTTTGTAGCTGGAGATTGGAGATGTGTTTTCTTAAGTGTAGGTTTGTGTGTGGGAGTGTGTGTGCGGGTGGACGCCTGAGGTTGGAAGAGAGGAGAGATGGAAGCTGAGATGCTGTATTCATCCCAGGGAAACTAATCCCACCACAGTTCTCTGTATCTGATAAACACTCTCTTCGTCTTTTCTCCCTCTACCCTTCATGTGTGATGGGTTTATCTGTGGCGGTGGATAGTTATTCCAGTGGAGGAAATTATTTCAGAATGGCAGATAATTCCCACGGTAAAGAGCTTTTTTCTTACCTAGAAACCATTATTTGTTCTGCTCTGGGAATCACGACCGCCAGTGTATATTTGGAGACAGATGTTCATCCTAGAGTGGTGGCCAAAGAGAAAGTAGGTTTGCCTTGCGTCGTCCCTCAAGATTTTGATCAAACCGCACTTGACTTTCCTTCTCAACTCAAGCTCTTCTTTTGTTTGCAATTGTTGGATTGAGGATGGATTGCATAACAAGCTGAAATCTCTTATAGTCATTATGTTATGAAGGACTTGGTCCATTGTGGCTAGCTCCTGCCCACATCAACAAATGCGCCTGTCATTACCTCATATCTCTGTTGGGCAGATCAGCCGTTGCTATGCACGCCTAGTGAGAGCGAGGAGCAGGGATTGCTCGACTATAGCCTCGGGCTTATCCAATTCAGTTGTGCAGATCCTCCTCTGAAATACATTAGTGCTTGAGGAGCTGTGGTAAAATAGTTGCTAAGTGATACCATAGAAATAGCTTCAAAACCTCATCAAAATAGACCACCACTTCAGATGCAGGTAGTGCACATGCTGTAGTAAGTTGTGGTTCTTATGAACTTACCAACAGTGTCTTATTTAGATTGTACTATCAAAATGTTCTGCAGCAGAATTATTCAGGTTCACTGGTGCATTGATTTAAAACAATTAAGTCATCAACGAGTCGGCATGCAAAATCTGAAAGCACAAACAAGTAAACAACAACAACAACAACTTTTTACACTTGTTGATTTAATCACTAATTTGTTTATGCATTTATTTTAATTAATGTATTTTTGATAAACAAATTATAACCATGGACGACAATTATTATATGATTTTGTTAAAACAATTATTTTTTTTTAATTATAATTCTGTAGCATTTATTATATTTATGTTTTATTATAATAGCATATTTTATTGGTAACACTTTAGTATAGGGACCAGTTCTCACTATTAACTAGTTGCTTATTAGCATGTCTATTATTAACATATTAGCTGATTATTAGTACTTATAAAGCACATATTCAGTATGACCATATTCTACATCCCTATACTCAATACCTAAACTTAACAACTACCTTACTAGCTATTAATAAGCAGCAAATTAAGAGTATATTGTGGCAAAAGTCGTAGTTAATGGTTTGTTAATAGCGAGAATTGGACCTTAAAATAAAGTGTGACCGTTTTATTATATATATATATTTTTTTTGTGCAGATTCCTTGTGACTGATGACTTGTAATGTGCAATAATGCATAAATGTGAACTTGAAATTCTTCTTCCTTAAAAGGAAGTTAGTTGTTACTTTAAAACAATATTCTTCACCTGAGAGAAACTGTTAGCTTGAAGTTCCATTTTGCCGAGGGTCTTAGATGTAATATCGCCCCACGTGAGATTTCCTAAAAACCACAGCAACACGGCATGTGATTTTTACTTTTCAGGGCAATATGGGATGGCAGATGTTGGCCCAAATATGTCACGCCCCCTGCAGTTGCCAAGGGCAACGTCGTGCATTATCAGCCTTGTTAAATATCCATTAATGAGGTGAGATACAAGCCTGGTACTGCCGAAAGGTGGAGTTATCCATCCCTTCTACTGTCGCTTACGCTCAGCAGGCTGTCTCTGGAAGTCTTTAATGTCAGCCTGTGAGATTAGGATCAGTCACCTGGATGACTTTTTTTGTCATTCGCCTACACAGTTCCCTTGTGTGTTGAAATTGAAGGTGGAGAAATAAATGTGAGTGAGTGTGTGTGTACATATATGTGCGTGTCTGCAGAGGCCAACGCGCTGTTGTTAGGAGTAATAGCAGACAGAAGATAAAAATAGCGGCTCTATTATGATTTGACCTTGGACAGCTGGCTGGTTGGCTGCAGATACCTGGGCGAGGGAAGTGTACGGATCACTGACATGCTCCGTGAAGAGTCTGGGGCAGCCATGATAAATGTGTGCAATAACGGAGCGGTATGTTCTTGTTGAATTACACCACAGCAGGCACAGTCACCATCTAAACAACACCCACTGTGGGTTTGAGTAACTGGGACAAATTCAAAACCAATAATATATTACAAACATGGAAAATTGAAGGTGATCTCATCTTTTTGTATGCAATTTAACTTCCAGTGACGAGATTAAACAGTCTAAATCAAAAGGAGATGTTATCATTTATATCCATTAGATGGTATCCATTTATATCCATTGGATTGAGTATTAAAACTTAGCAGTGTCTTTTTGGGACCCACACCAACAGCAAGGAAGCAATTCTTCACCCAGTGACTGAGATGGATAACAGAAAAACAAGCCTGTGTTTGTACAGGCTAGCAGCAGGGGTCATACATATCACAAGCAGCAAGGACTTGTGGGAAATGTGGGTGAATAAATATTGTTTGATGTATCAGAGAACAGGAACACTTTCAAGGTCAGTAGGAGAGCCATGAAACATTATGTTTGACAAAGTGCTTTGACCTAATACAATATAGACCCATATATCCATCTATCTATCCATCTATCCATCTATCTATCTATCTATCTATCTATCTATCTATCTATCTATCTATCTATCTATCTATCTATGTTAATAGTATGCCAAGTACCATAAATTGATTATTGCATATGAATATGCTTATTCTTAAATTTGACATGCCTAGTCCACCACTAATGGAAATTAATTTGTATATTCCCAAAATTAGCCTAAAATATGATTTTTATATTACAAAATATAGAAAACATATCATATATATTAATCATGTGAATGCTAAATTGCTAAATTCTGTTTTATTTCTCCACATTACTGCTAGGGAAATACAGTTGATGCAGTTGCCTTATTGGGGCTGCTCACTGTTCCACTTATTGCTAAGCAACGGAGGAGAGGTCCTTAGAGAATGTAGCCAGCCTTCTGACTCCATAACACAGCCTTGGCACATGCACACATACACACACAGATGGTGGTGAGCAGATCTCGTTCCATAGCGTTTGCTACGCCTGTGTTACCATGGAGGATACATATGCACATAGATAGCGGAAGTGATGTAATGTTCTTCTTTTTAATCAGTGCACAAGGGGGCAATCAAGTGGTGATGCCTCACCTTGAGCCCTGAATGCACAGACATTTATTGGAATTAACCATGGTACCCTTCCCAGTCTCCATAGCAGTTTAGTACTTCTGTATATTTTTATTAGGGCTGTCAACTGATTAAAAAGTGTCATCAGATTAATTACATTGTATGCTGATTAATTAATCAAATTAATCACATAGAGAAAAGTCCCAAATGACGATAATTCACAGACGTTAGATTGTTGTGGTGAAACTATTGAAAATACATCATATAGACATAAATCAACATGCATGTTCTATAATTCTATAATTGAATATAAGCCTATTACTTGCCCACAGCATACCACTTAAGAGTCATTCACATGAATGATTTTAATGAAACTGCTGCATCTCTTGCAGTTTTTATAGTGTCACTGTGTTTTTAAGGCACCATGTCAAGTTTAAACTTCAAAAGAATTGTGTCAGTTTCATTCAGATGTCTTTTGAAGAGAAGAACACATCCTTTGAGAAAAACTCTTTGCTTATTTTATGCTGTCTGTAGCTGTGTCATGAATTAATTATATAGTTGTTTTATATATTTAATATCTACTTTTTTTTATTTATATTGAGGTATAAGTAATTGCTCTAAACCAGCACATTCAATTTACAGTCCAATTTTGTTTACTTGTATGCCCTTGGTCAAGCAACACCTTGTCTTTGCCTGGTTTTAGAGGGATATGGCATTCTTAATCGCAGTGGACCTACACTGATAATACTAGGATTACATGATCAATACAGACTTGATCAAAACAGAGAGGAAAAGCATTTTGGCTTTACAGAAATCCTCCTTAAGGTATACAAATATTACTCCTACATTTAAAAACTCCTACCAAAACCAAAAAGCAGAGCAGTCACACTGTATGTAAAATTAGGTCACTTCCATTAGCAAAATTTAACAAGATGAATTCATGAAGAATGCTATTGAAGAATGTTAAAACCAATGACAGACAGCAATTTAAGAAGGGCTTAATAAATTCTCTTTCTGCATGGCTTGTCTCACTTCAATTTTAGCCACAACAATTCAGCATGAATACACTCTAGTGACAATTAAGAATAATTGAATGCTTTCACAGAAGTCACAGCTAATAAGCATCAGCATTTCATTTGGGTGAAAACAGGGCTATGAGTCATCAATTTGTCTTTCAGGTGTCACCACCCACAAATGGAGGGAAAATCCACAAATTACAATGCAGAATGTCCCTTTAATTTGACATGTCACCACACCTTCATTTATTAAATGTACAATTTTTTTCCTTGTGAGAAGGTTATGAAGGAGATTGCCTCCCACATTTTCAGGTCCTGGTATTCCTGCTACAAGATGACATCCTTCACAAAGTAACTGATTTTAGCACTCTACACGTCACATGCCAAACATTACTACAGATAAACCCATGCCTATATAGACGCCCCAGCTGTGTGCTCTAGCACCCCACTGACGCCCCCTACTCCCACACCACTGCTTGAAGGTGAGTGTGTCAGAGTCAGGGGGATTAATTATTACTAAAGGGCAGACTCTGCCACAAAGGTGGACTGGAGGACATTTTGAATGTTTTATGAATCTAATAAGAGAGGAAAGAAGAGAGCAAGAAAAAATTCTCCTGTGCTACAGTTTACTCGCCGCTCATGTGCCATTATGGGAAAATTACAGTATCACAGGATGCATCAATGCATGTTACATTATCTAAGGGTCTTATAGCACTGTTTAATTTAATGATCTTTAGAGAACGGTAATTAAATTTTATGGGTACTTTTTTTTTTTTTCAAGTGTGACAATCCCTGACCACAATTGAGAAGCAGAAATACATACATAATACAGAAATAAATAGAAGCAGATTTAAATATGAGGGGTACAGATATCTTAGTCAAGACTGAGCGTAAATAAATAATTTTTAAAAATGTTAAATTAAAAATTCAATACACTGAAAAAATATTTTGTGACTGTTTTGACTGAATTGTTAAAAGATATGGCTCATTTGTTTGTGAAATGAGCTGTACTGGTAGCACTGCATGATAGTTTTTGAGCTCAGCCAGTGAAGACAATGCAATAGAAAGACGTGTTGTCTTGACATTATTTCACAGTGTGCTGTCTTTTTATCTCATCACATTTGATTCAGAGGAGCGCAACTCTGGTAAAATATAATTTATTTTGCTGTGGCGCTGGAGATTTAGAAAAGTAGTGCAGGAAACACTATGTGCAAACTCTCTCTTTAACTGTAATCAGAAACATGAGTCAAACAAAAACATGTGTGGGGGTGCATGTGATTGAAGGAGCCGTAGTTTCCCTCTAGTGTGGACTAGTTATTGCTTTTGCCCTTATATTGAACAGATCCCACTGTCTTTTATTACAGTGGTGAATCCCCCCTACTAGGCTCCACTGAATTCACATGGGTACTCAGATTGAGTTTGAACACCTTGTGATGGGGAGAGTGAAATATATCTGATCTCTATTTTTAATCTTCAATCTTGAAGGATTTTTTTTTAATAAAGAACAGTTTTGCACATAACTAGAATTGTGTGTAACACATTCAAAAATTCAGTCACAACAAAATACCAAAATGCCTCTATCTATCTATCTATCTATCTATCTATCTATCTATCTATCTATCTATCTATCTATCTATCTATCTATCTATCTCTGTCTGTCTGTCTGTCTGTCTGTCTGTCAATAACAGAAATCTTTATGACTTTTTTGGTGTTCTTTGACAATAGTTTTTTTTTTTTGAAAAAGTGGTATATTGATTCTTAAAAATGCTGCTTCATCCATTGAAAGTGTGACAGTATTGTCATATTTTTTATTAAAGGAGGCCTATTATGCCCCTTTTTACAATATGTAATATAAGTCTCAGGTGTCCCCAGAATGTGTCTGTCAAGTTTCTGCTCAAAATACCTTACAGAAAATGTATTATATCATTTTGAAATGGCCTATTTTGAGTGGAAGCAGAAACGTGCTGTTTTTGTGCATGTCTCTTTAAATGCAAATGAGCTGTTGCTCCCCACCCCCTTTTCCAGAATAGGTTGTGCCTTTACAACTCATACCTCAAAAACTCTGTTTGGTTTTGATTATCAAGTCTATTGCGTTGAAATCATGTGTTTTAAATCATATTAGTTTAAACTTCTGATATACGGTTTTCTGAATGCACATATCCGAAGCACATGCACAGAAAGCGGCTGTCACATGGCATGTGAGTACTATTTCTCAATCTATTTTTTAAACAAATCCCGTTCTCTTTCATGTCTTATTGCGCTTAAACTGTTAAATACACACAAGTTATGTTTATAAAAACACACGAGTTACATAAAAAGTCGGTCATGTCTATGAAGGTAAACAACTGGGAAAGAAATTGCATGTTTATATTAGATTTGTGTGGCAGCACTGCTCTCTTGTCTCCTTTGAGGCTGGGACTCTAAACAGTGTTCTGTGTTCATCAGTGCAGAACATTTAGCATGCTTTGCTCGAACTTTCATCATGGCATTAGAATTGGTACACAGTTACCGCTTGCGAAAACACAGTGGTGGCGCAGTGGGTGGAAATTTGCAGATTAAGGGCCGGTAATATTATAATAAGATCCCCTTTCTACCTCACAGGGGGAGCGAAATCTGAGCAGCTTATTTTTTTTCACAAGCTTGCTGAGAAAGTCTTTCCAAAAAAATGTATTGGGTGTTATTTATTTATTTATTTTTTACATTCTCTGGGTTGGTAGATCCACCGGGGACCCGATTATAACACTTAAACATTGAAAAAGTAAGATTTTCATGATATGTCACCTTTAATAGTATTAGTATTTTATTAATGTTCTGAAATAGTTTGTATCATAACAGGAGCAAGGTGCACACACTGGCCGCCTCTTTCTAAATGCCTGCCATGATCTTCCTCTCATGCAAACAGACTTGCTGTCGCTATGGCGACCAAGTCTCCTGCCCACCGTAGCTCGTCTCCATGAAGATTTACCATGCTCATTCCCTCCGTGTGCTGTTGGGCTTCTAGTGTAAAATACTGCAAATGACTGTCCACATTTAACTCAAGCAAACATTAAAAAGTGTGTGTATTCTGCATCCCTTGCAGTGCCGCATGTCCCTGTCTCCTTTTTAATCTTCCATCTGGTTTTGCTTCTTGCGGTCAGTTGTGAAGTCAAGTCAGTGCTTTTTTGACACAAAACTAAATTGTTTGCTAGCTCAACGCATCCCAATTGCTGGAATAATAATACGGTACAACAGACCCACGGCACAGCTCTCACTGTGAAAAAGTCACATCAACCGGCCTCATGCTCTGCTTCTCTCCTTTTCGTCTCCTTTTTGATTGTCTCTTGCTCATTTAAGCGCCTGACAAATTTGGGGCTCCCTTGAAAGACGTACCATTTGAAGCACTCGCGGTACTGTCTGTGCACGCTGTGTCGCGCCGAGACTAAAATGAGGCTTCCCCTAAAACATGTCCACCCAGCCCCATGTAAAAACACTCATTATCCACTCGCCTAACGGGCTGCTCTCTCCAGCGGGGAGCCAGGCCAGTCCTATTATTGGCTAATGTAATGATTTATAAAAGAGAGGCAGGCACAAAGATTATCTAATGAAGAAAATACAAGACTGCGAGAGATTAATGCCATGCTGAACTCCACGCTACCCCTCCATGATTGAATCACACTCGACAATCTTAGATGAGTCTTCTCTATTTTCTGTATTACAATGACAATTTTGTAAATTAACTGTCATGATGGGGAGAGCTAAGCTTGTTTTGTGACTGTGAAAAAAAGGTTTTTGTGTTGTTCGTGTCTTGTTTTCTTGCAAGTAAGCATCTTTGAGGGACGTAGGGAGTATTTTTTTGGGTTAAATGCAACCTTAGATCTATCGATAACATATTTGTCTTGCTGGTGATTGCCTTAAAAGAATTTCGACTCGTCCCTCTGTATGTGTAAATGAAGGAAAACATGTTACCAGCACTTATGATGAAAGTTTATCAAGCTAGTACCTTTCAAACCTAAAAGTTTTAGATTAGAAATGCAATGCTTCAGTAAGAAATGCTTTGCTGTTTGTCATGAAATGTAGTCTTTTAAACTTTTAATTAGACTTTTCTAGGTGGAAGCATTGTCCATTATTGTCAAAATTCTGGTGAAGTTTATCCCATATAATAGGTGTTTTACTTTTGTGTCTCTTCCATGCCCCTTTGTAGAATCCCAAGCTAAAGCATCTAGGTTTACTTTTTTACATGGTCATGATTTGAGTTGAAAGATTGTGTTGATGCAATCTCTCAATCTCTGTGCAAAAGCCAGTTTCATGTGGTATACATATAAGTGTTACGGTTGAACAGTTGAAACCAGGGTTATAGCTGCCTTTTTTAAATGTTTATTTGTGGGTGCACATTTGCTTGCTGGGATTTCATTTGTAAGTACATTACTGTGAAGCATTTTCATTTTTATGACCCGAAGAATGATCCAAAATCATTGTCTGTTGTTCTTGAAAGCATACTGCATGCCGATTGAGCTTAACTTGTATTTAACTGAAATCTTTTCTTTAAAGACGATGTTAAAGCCGGCATGAAATGTAAATTCAATTCAGTATATTTTTATAAAATCTTATTGATCTCATTGTGAACAATTCATCCATGCATATGTTTTTTTGACCTCGTAATTTATTAACAAGCGTAATTTGATCTTCTGCCCTATATTTTTTTTTCCAGTAATCCTTTTCACACAGACGTACATCACAATACAGAATAAATTATCTGTGGCTACTCCAGTTACAATGAGAATATAAATTGGACCAGGGTGAAGCAGTGGTGTAGGTGTTTTCCTCATATTATGGTGTATTAAAAAAAGTATTTGTCACAGCAAAGTCAATGAAGATAGGTAGGTCGTCAGACATTCTTTAGTTGGAAGTTGGAACAAATGTGTGACCTTCAATACAGATGACGGAAACAGAACACACTGAGACCTGTCAGCCAACGCCTTTCTGGAGACATATGTGAATCCTCTCTGAAGTTTTATATCAGTGAGTAAATCACCTCTGTGTTGACAAGGCAAAAAAATCAGAGGAAGTCAAAGTAGACGTGCCAGGTAGATATGGGTTTGTGCCAAAGAGTTGTGTGCGTTTGTTGGATGGATGCATCACGAGATGCCAAAATGAGAGTAGCTGGTCCTGCAATTTTTCTCCCTTTACTCGAATTTACTGAGGCATATGGCAAGAAAATTGAGAGTGGAAGAGAAAGGTTGATGGAGACAGCGAGAATGAGAGGTCAGGTTGTGATCTCAGCAGGACCGACTGCTTTCTGTTCCTTGCTCTCTTGTGTCCCAGCATGGGGTACATATTCACACATACACAAAAAATCACGCACAGTGTCTTGTTTCTCAGTGAATTGAGCACAACAGTCCCTCGTACACTTTGCTTTAATGGCGTCCACACGATAAAGACAATCACTTTTGGTAACCTTAATTAGTTATGCATATTTGACCGTGATATACTTGCCAACTGAGTTACTGTTGCGCTGAACTTAATGAAAAAAACATGCTAATTACAAGTGCATGAATCCTAAACCTGAGATCATTAATGACAATTATCCTCATCATATATTCAAATGAATACAAGCCTTGCAGCCAGAGATGATGAACATGGATCTAACAGATGTTTCATGTAATCCACGTGAGGGGTGATAAATGGCATGATGGATTTGCTTTTGTCTGTAATAAAGGAACTCGCATACGAGACGTGATGATGTGAAGATAAATTGGGAGGATGCTGGGAGATTTGTCAGGAAGAATGGGGTAAGTGGTTGCTTATTTAACCTTAGTGTTGTAAATGATGGGATCCCATGAACAGAATTCTCTTGAACTTTCTTGAAGAACTTCATTAACAAGTTACGCATTCATCAGGATAGTCACTAAACTGATGCTCATGTGAAATATCATCTGTCATTGCAGTGCTTGTTCATTTAATTTTATATTGTTGAGGTTTCATTCGCGGCAGTATTTGCCGAATGCTTATCTACCCCTGCCGTCAACCTCTGAGAACATAAGAGACCAAGATCGATCTTCGGCAGCATAAAGCATGAAGGATAGACAATCCAACGGATATGATTATACTATATCAGTTCTATTTGCCAAAACTACATCAATAACTCCAACTCTCTCCGACCTGTGAACAGGTTATCGGCATAAGGAGGAGTAATAGGTATGTGAACGTGAGAAGAGGTAGAGGGAGAGTGACTGCATTTGTGATAAATGTTGGGTGAGACATAAACGTCAAGACACGGTGTCCCCTGGTCTCTGGCGATAAGCAGCGTGTTAAAGGGCCCACTTGTGTACGGAGAAGGAATTTCAATCTGTTTCCATTTAGCGAACTCGTCAAGGACAGCTTCAATGTCATGAGAAACCCACTGCACTGAGTCCCACTCACAGATTACCAGGCTCTTCAATCAATAACCTTGCGTCTCCTGTCTGCCGTTGTACACACATGCCCACACGTAAACACATATAGCATAATGCTTTCAAAAATACAGCTGATCTCAGTTGAATACAGAATAGGACGTTGTTCACATGCACAGTGTAATTTACAGAGGCAGGATCTGTTCCTATAATGAAACTGAGAAGAAATATATAAGACTAAACATTTAGATGCATTAAAATGAATCACCTTGACCTGTCCATGATGAGGTTATTATCTTCACTGTAAGAAAATATATGCAAAAATAATACCTTTTGGGGTGCAACAGTTTGTCACTGGGGCAGTACCCTTAATGGGACAACTTTGTACCTTATAAGAGGTGCATATTATTACCTTAGAGAAGTTATATTTACTAGTGTAAATAACCATTCTTGTACTTTTTTCCCTAATGTTTAGTATACAGAATGCTCCTCCTTCAGTTAATCAATTACTGGAAAGACTCAATGTAGGCAGGATGCTGCAGTGAAGGACTACTGCCACTAGATACTGCTCCTACCTGACAACTGAAACTCTCCTCTCTCATGACACACAGGTTGGCACCCAACAGTCAGGCGACTTGGCACACATGTGCTGTGTTCTGAGGGGCTGAGGGAAATCTGTGTTAAGCAGGTGGTATTTGTAGCTTTAAATGGGTTTTCTGGGCAATTTAAAGCTGAGATGCAGAGGAAATATGCCTTATACAGATGGTTGATCATAAAAAAATAAAACCTATAACCTTTGTTAATTCAGAGATAGAGTCTTGATGGTATATTTGTTTGGTGGGGCTGCTGTGATCAATATTTCACCATTCCCATCTCTAAACCAAGTGTCCAGCCCATTCTCTCTCTCTGATCCAGTGGATTTCAACTTTGCCCACTGACTCCAAATTGCCTCAGGTTGGGCAGCTGCATATGTGTGTTTTTTTTTTTTTTTTTTTTTTTGGGATATCAAAGGTTTTCTAAAATCTGGTGGTGTAACATAAGGTGCTGTACAACCTTCTGCATGTCGAGCATAGATGCGTGCAGCATTATTGACAAAACAACCCCCACCGGTTTCAGTAAGTCAGCCTTCATATAGTATTTTGTAGCCAGACTTTTGACTGTGGCATAAAGTATGGTCTGTACTGGAGCATATTCTGGCCTTCTAAGAAAGAGATTGTCTGATAAACATGTAAAGTACAAGTTGATTTGTGACGTTTAGGTCTGGTTCATCTGAAATAGATTTCAGATACATTTTTAGATTTTTACATCACAGTACAGGCTGTACCACGGTAACAGACTTTAAATAATTCTGCTGCAGTCTCTTGAAATGAGTGTACAGGAAATACCAAAAAATACTGCCTAAAAGAAAAAGTGCATATACACTGCTGGTCAAACACTTTTGGTCTTTTATGTTTTGTTTTTTTAATGAAAAAATGTTAAAAATGCTTTTATACATTTTGATCTAAAGTGACAGTAAATATATTTGTTGCAAATTATTTCACTTTCAAATAAATGTTTTACAAAATGTATTACAAAAATTTTAGCAGCACAACCATTTTCAACATTGACAATGATAATAAATATTTCTTGAGCACAAAATCTGCATACTAGAATGATTTCTGAAGGATCATGTGACACTGAAGACTGGAGTAATGGCAGCTGAGAATTCTTTGCCATGACAAGAATAATTTACATTTTAAAATGTATTAAAATAGGTTAGATATTAGTTTAGATATTCATTTTTATTGTATTTTTGATCAAAGCCTTGGTGAACAAAAGGGAATTATAACGATTCAAAAAAAGGTCGTGTAACTCCGTGTCGTGTAAGGTCGTATAGATGAAAACCTCATCTATTTTCCATCAGCCAATAAGATTAAAGCTTGCAAGGTGGAGGAAGTACGGTCAAATTTGTGATTTAATATGCATCGTGTGGACTGCGAGCAGCAGTACTCACAGCAAGAGCTCAGAGTATGAGCAGTCTCTCATCATTTCGTGCTTCATCTCCTCCTCTCTTCCTCAGTATGACAGTGGGGCTCAGGTTTGACCTCCCTCTCACTGTGTTGGCTCTCTATGCATCTGTCTCGCTCTCCTTCCTGTCTCCATTTCTCTGTATCCCACTGCCTTCAGTTGTCGTATAATCAGTTTTACTTCAAAATGCCTCGCTCTGATCCTTATGTAGGCCCTGCTTGCACATAGCCATCGGCATGTTATGCAGCCTTTGTCTTTCATCTAATTTACAGGGACACCCACAAAACAAATGGATGAGCCAAGGGAGGGGATGTTGTCAGACCGGAGACATTGTTCCACTCATTTATCGTCTCTTCTTGTTGCCGTTGGTTGCAATAGTATCGTGGGTAATGCCAGACTGCTTCGGCAAACATCCTTTGACGTTTATTTGATAAAGTGTGTTTGTTCCAGCTGCTGTTATATCTGAGCCCGGGGACAGAGTGGAGACAAACGTTTGGTAACTGCCATCCATGCAGCGAATGTCTCTAAGCCTGGAGCTGTGGCTTGAGACAGGTGGAGTCATCTGGGGGGGAAAAATGTTTGGAATTATAATTTCATGTTGCTGTAGTTTTAAAAATAATACAAATGTATTGTTCTAAAATGGATTTTTAATCCATTTCATCCATTGGATTTTTAATCTAATTTCTAATCTAACGAGCCATATAATAATAATAATAATAATAATAATAATACAACTATTTCATAATATTTAATATTAACAAAATCATGGAGTACAAAGTATCTTTATTAAAATGGCAATAAAGAGCTTGATTTAAGAACAGCATTAAGCCAAATCAAAGTCTGTTGCTGCAGAGTCCTTCCCAGACATACAATAAAGCCTCAACTATGACTTGGGTGCAAGTTATGTCCTATAACAAATCACTTTTTTCCCCCACATTTAGTCTCAGCAGTAGTGCTGTGTGTCATGCTGACAGTGTCAGAAGGTGCCGTGTAAATGGTGTCAGGGGTGGAGGTGGCACTAGGAGGTGTCTGTTCTTAATCATGGAGGTTTGACGTCAGTCTGGGGGTAATGAACACTCAGTGGTGACAAGATAGTGCTAGTTACACCATCATCTTATTCATACCCTCTAAAATTCCCTGACTCATAGCAGATCTGTGCAGGTCAGGCTGTGTATGAAGGGGTGGCAGTTTGTGGCCCCAAAGCCAATGTGCAACATCTGGACATTTCTTTGTTTACTCTTTTTTTTTTTTTTTTTTTTCTGTAAATAAATACACAAGAGTGACTATATCTTTTTTAATTATTTCAACTGATTAATTAGTCTGATTCTAATTAGTCTGTGTGCACATTCAGTCAACATTTTATCATTATCTGTAAATTAAATGATCTAGTTGTACTATAAATTCGCCAGAAATTAAGCATTTTGATAGTTCCTTTTTGGGTCTGGGGCTTAGTGGTTGGTTTTTGACGTGCTCATGTGGGTAAAAAGATTTCAAGTCTGGGTTTTTGTAATTTCCCAATCCTCTCTCTGAAATAAAAAAAAGCCAAAAATGCCACACACAATGTAGACTACTTTAGTTGCTTTTAATTATTTTGGCTTCTAGTGGGTCGCAGGATAACAAGACATCATATCAAGGTTGAATAAGGAGTTATACTCTCTTTGTGGGTATTCAGTGGGGTGAAGAATTTATGAATGCAGAAATAATGTTTTTGCAGAAATTTGTGTTTATGCGTGACCATAAAGACATATAGAGAGCTTAACATCACTCCTAATGCTGAGCTCTACTGCTACTTAAGAAACTCTGACAGCTGTCTGTAGATCTATAGTATTACTGTCATAGAGGTCAAACTCAAGCAGTGAAATTCAGCACCTGCCTTGTGGACAGCTCCCTTTGAAATAGACAGCCAGATCATGTTACAAACCAGTGAGAGGGAAAATAGGTATAAATATAAAATGAATGACTAAAATTTAGATTTAAAAATTACACAAAAGAAAAACCCCCACTATTTTTCAATAGCAACAGTATTATTATGGTGTCATTTTCTAATCAGATAATCTGATAGCATGAGCATATGTTTATTTTTGTGCGTTTGCATCTGTGCCGTTTTTTTCTGCGTGAATCATCATAACCCTCGTTGTGGTCATGTCAAAACAGTCGTGCAAACGGCCCACACGCCAGCATATGCATAGATCAAACACAGACACACCTGTTCCAACAAGCTGTCAGTATACACGTGTTCTTTGTGCTTTGAGATACAAACCGCTCGGGGGTGAAAAAAAACTGGGAAACCATATCGTGACATCAGCAGTGTTGAATGTCATGGGGCAATTTTAATAGACTTTAGGTCATACAGTATGGTCACTGCATGCTAACAGGTCATCTAAAAATCTTAAACTCCAGAATTGCAGTGCAATACTGGATCAGTAACACTCAATTAGATTTACTACTGAGTTTTTGTTTTGTTCAGACTTCCATAGTCCTCCTTGACTGTGCTAAAGTGAGTGCCCGGGGGTAGACAGTTCCATTAGAGCAGATGTCAAACCACTCGCCTGCTCTTGTATTGCCGGCTATCTGTCTCTTATGTCACTGACACAAAGAGAGAGGCAGTAAACTGTGGAGCAACTTGATGACTGTTCAGTCAATAATGGCTCTTTCAGCGTTTCATCCTCTAAGCAAGGAAAAGCTCTCTGTTTCACACCATCATCCTTTTTTAATGCCGGCAGCCGTTCAAAGCATCTCTAGCTATTTGGACTTTACTTGACTTAATGGGATTTGACCATAGATGGCGGAGTTTTGTGGTGTTGCTCGTCCCGTTCTTCCATTTAAATGAAGTGCCTGATGGATGTAAATTCTGGTTTTATTCTAACAACTTCTGAGATTTTTGCATCTCTTTGATCCTTGCCACATTGTGATTGCCGTATTCTAATAAGCAGTCACATAGAAGCTAAAATCGAGAGAGGCGAATTTAAATGTGATAAGGTTCAAAAGGAAAGGAAACCACTCATGCCCAGTATTCACCATAGCATTGTGATTGCACTTCGAGTGAGCTATATTTTTCCACTATTTTTGACCTCAGTAAAAGGCAGTGCCATCACTCACAGAATACAGAGCTGCCAGAAATGTCAGAATTTACATCAAAGAGACATGGAGTCAACAAATGTGACTGTGTGTGTGTATAAAGTGATACCTCAGGGACCTTTTTTCCGCTCCCTTCACTTCCTCATGTCTAAAGGCAGGATGTGCATATTTATGCAGCCAATGTCATGGCTGATGGGTTCATAAAGCCTCTTGCGTTCTAAAACAATGACTTGCCAGCAAATCCAGCAATCAGCTTTAGGAGGTTTTTGTAATTGATATTAAACACCGGCTCTGTTCTTAATCTTGTGAGCTGCCCCACTGCCTACATCTTCCAACTGAAATGAAACCATAAAGTCTGAAATGCTCCAGGTAGGAATCAAAATAGCATGGAAATTGGTGAGCTTGTTGCAGTGCATTCTGGGATCGCATTATCCACAAAGGATAAAGGTTATGCTGCTATATTTGCTGTATTGGAACAAGTGTACAGTGTAATTATACATTTAAGTACTGAGTAATATTAATTAACTAACTACATGTACTTACTTTATGGTTAGGGTTAGGATTTGCCTTAGGGTTACTTGCATGTAAAATGCATAATTTAATAGTAAGTACATGTAATATGTGTAACAAGGACACCTTAAAATAAGGTGTTACCAAATTTGCTATAGAATAGGCCTATTACAGAATTATCTGGTGTTGGTCTTTTTTTTTCATACTATACAGTATTATTTTGTGATACCCAAATTCACTTGTAGTGTTAATATTCATATTATCTGCTTCAGACAGAATTTTAATATAAGTGCATACCAGATAAAGTAAGGTTGAAGTTGTTACTTAAGATACCAGCAGATTGACTGTAGGCAGCTCATAAAGGTTTGGAATTAAACTGTGTGCGGGAATTAACAGCACCCAAATGTGCTTTTTATGCAGTGCCAAAAACAGATATTTTTTGCACTTTATCATTCTGCATAACTTCACAGACGCCACTGGGCAAATCATTGAATTCTTGACTAATAGATTGTGGCACAGGGCATCAATAGGTGTCCATATTTTTGTATTGTCTGAGTGTGTTTGTGCATATCCCCTGTGTCAGGCTTATCAATTTGGAGTGAGCTTTGTCCGTTGAGCTGGAGGGAATGACCTTTCACAACGCGCTACATGCAGATTAGCGTGCTTTGCTCTGCCACTGAGAATCATTTGCACATTGTAATAAACCGCAGGCTTGCCTTTGAAAATTAATTAAACCTACAAATCTGAAAGCCCTGAAGTGAACAGAGACCAAAGCTGAAACTGTCCACCCAAAATCTCTTTGTTCTCCCAAATAAAACACAGAGGTAAATTTGCATAACAGTTGTTGTTGGTGAGCTGCCAGAGAGCAGTCACATTGGCCTGAACGTGCTCGTTCAAAAAAGGCGAACAATGGCGTGAACAGAGAAATACGGCGATATGCCGTGAAATGCGGACAGGGCATTGGTTTTGGACAGCGTTTGAGGCGAGGCGATTGTGTACCTTTAACATGCCGTAAAATTATGTCCTTGCCTTGAGTCGGCAGCTAGCCTTCAGGTGAGAGAACAAGTCTGCAATGTATTCATTAAATCCTAAAATATGAAATCACAGCCATTTAATGGCACTTTGCACCTTTAGCCCTCCTGATTTGAATGCGTGCTGCATAAATAATTCATAATTCCTCAGTAATGGCAACGTGCCAGAGTTGTAGTAACCCCTGATAGTGTAATAGACTGAGGTTTCTTTTAATACTGTGGCTTCACCGCCAGTCACCTTAATGACTTACCCCAGTCTTCACAGAACACCCTGGACTTCCTATTTTCAGGGCAGGTTGTCATTTAAGTCCCAGTAATGAGTCTCCTCTGAACATGAAAGAAAACCAGCCTTTGCATTCACTTTCTTAAGTGTCTTGAATACGTGGAGAATGCTATCTGTTAACCTTGCTATTTATCTCAATGGTTGTTGCTCAGCTGGCACAGGACTCTTCTGAAGTTTGCAGTTTGAAAACTGTCGTCTTTCCTCATGGGTGCTCAATTCTGCAGACAGGTATTTATTTATTTATTTATGAGCCAATCACCGTAAATGCCATTTGATTAATGAAATTATGACAACACTGACTGTCTGATGGCACCACGTTACTGTGGACAACCTGTCAAGTTCTACAGCAATATATAGGTTGCTTGATTTTGAATGGCTATCAGTAGAGAAAGATGCTTTTTGCAACCAGATGGTGGACCGTGCTAACAAGCCAAACCTTGACCCCTTTTGACCACCCAGATGCTGTTGTCAAATTGTCCCTCTTCGGGCCTCTATTTAGTCTGCACAGCAAAGAGGAACAAAGATAGACTGTTAAAATGGAATGTGTCCTGTTAAAAAATTGACAAAGACAAGTGCTGCCAAATTGGAAAAGATGGTAGAAAGTGCATTAGCAGTGGACAATCCTCTATTATTTTGTGATGAGTTGTAGTTAAAAGCATGTTTTTGTTTCTATTTTCTATTGATGAGACAATGTCAGAGAAGCCACTGAGAGTCCCATGTTGGCCTTTCATCTTCTTTCAGACAAGTCTGAGTGCACTAACAGTGCTCACAGATCACAGGACCTCTCATGCCCCCAAAAAAACTGTGTAAAATATCCTGCTAATATCAAATTCCAATCGGTACTTTGTGTTAAACTTCAAAAAGTTTCACTTTGAAGTACAAAAATCACATCGCCCCAAGCTGCCTTCTGAAAGAAACAAAATTTAGCAAACATACTTTTAATAATCTTTTTCATTACAATGCTCATGTTCCATTCAATATTGCATTTAAGTGCCCATTTTAATTTGAGACGCTGAATAACTCAAATATTATTTCAGTACATAATTAAATGTGGCACACCACAAACCAATTCAATTGTGATCCAATTGTACAATTATCTTTCACTTAAGCTGTAAAAATAAATGCATTACATTGTTGGAATGCTTTATTCATTTTGTTATGGGAGCCTCAACGGATTGTGTGTTTTTGCTTCTCAAATTGTCAATGAAATATTGATAACTGGCTACTTTCAACTGGCCTAGATCCATCGGACCATCCTTATTGTTGATCCCTGGGCAGTTAGGGTTGATGCAGAAAGAAGTGAATTAATGGAACTGTGTGATGATAAATTGTCCAGCAGATGGTTTGATGAGCAGTTTTATGTGCTCTGAATGGCTCCGGGAAGGCTTCTAATTGATGATTTGTTTAAGGACTGGTGTGTTGTTTATGGGGATGATGTGCTCCAGTATGTGATGAGCTCATGGACAGGAGAGATTTAAGTTCTTCATGATTTGCAGGACTGTCTTCTTGATCCTAAACAAACCAATCTTTTATACTTTGGACATACCGTGCACCATATCAGGACGCAAGAGGAAAGAACCAATGTAAATGTTCCTGTTTGGTACATTCTGTTCTCTATCTCATTTTTGTTCTCTCATTTTTATGTCTTTGCTGGGTAAGGTATTGTAAGTGCTTCAAAGTATATCAAGTACAGATCCCTCTTTAAGACATTATTGATTTTGGTGCAAAATAGCCACCTTTGGATCTTGTGAATTACATGCCCTCTGAGAGGTCCAGCTACAGTTTATACTATGAGGTGCCATAGGATTTTATATCTGCTTCTGAATGGTCTTGAGGACATTGACACCAATTATGGATGGATTTCATAACTGATTGGTACCACACCAACCTCTATTTCCTTCACATTTATTAAAACATTAGATGTATTTAGGATTAATGTCAAATGCCTCCCACAAACTAATCCACTGGCATATGATGAAAGGAAATTAAAGGATTAATTAAGTTGTTTAAACGGCTCATGATATTGGCATACAACCTTTGAGCTTAAAATGGGATGACATCTCTCTTAATGAAAAAATTATAGGTTGCACTCAGTAAAATTGTGCTTTCCAAGTCTGATCACGGAAAACAATAATGTAATAATAATAATAATAACAATAATAATTAATTACATTGTATTTCAATACTGTCTAAATTTCTACATTAAAATTTCAGTGATGACATTCTCAGTTAAATATCCCTCTGGTTTGTATATACATAAAGAAATGAAATTCAGACAATGACAGTGCAAATCAACTCAAGCCAAATAAATAGTAAATACCTACAAAGATGAAAAGGAAACCAGGCATTTAATCTGGTTGTATATTTGTGTGCATTTATGGGTTTGTGTGTTTGTGTGTGTTTTTTGCCAAAACCCATTACCGTCTCTTTGTTCTAAAGCACAGTCTCAGTCAACAAGCAGACACACACCAAATGCAGAACAGAACAACATTAGGGTGGCTAATATCTCCTAGTGTTTCCAATGAAGCCACTCATTCTTCTGTGGAATCTGCCGACCTTTGGCTAATAGGTCCTGATGAATGCCGATGTACCAAGTGTTTCTCCCTGCACCTCTCAGTACAAAAGAAGCTCCGTTTTTTTATGAAAGGGAGGAAGATATTGACAAATAAAACCAGGCCCAATTTGGGGATATCTAATGGGGAAGTATTAATGTCTGACTGCTTCCATAGGAGACTATTTGTGGCATAGGAATCTATTTGTAGATTTCTGAAAGAAATCAATCCAAGATGCTTGGAATTGGAGCTGGTGCCTCATGTTAGTTTCTGTGATTCATTGAACCTGGTTGGACTTGCTTTAAAATCATTGCCTTACCTTCATCTGCTCAAGAAAACTGCAAATCTTGCTTTAGATCATATGGGAGAATCTAGCTTCTATGTTGTTTTCCAGT
Source organism: Onychostoma macrolepis (assembly GCF_012432095.1). Taxonomy (NCBI): domain Eukaryota; kingdom Metazoa; phylum Chordata; class Actinopteri; order Cypriniformes; family Cyprinidae; genus Onychostoma; species Onychostoma macrolepis. The sequence goes on along the minus strand of NC_081158.1, from coordinate 21,236,697 downwards.
GAGTTTTTCAAGCCTACTGCAAGGTTTTATTTGAATAGGAAAAATACTCATATCAGGATTAGCTTGTGAAACCAGAACTGGAGTTGGCACATTTATTTTCAGCTAGTTTTACAAAGAAAGCGATTCATTGTGGATTTAGCAAGATTTATAGCTGTTAAGCCCCAAAAGTAGACTCGTGAAAAAGCGGCAGCGCTAACACAGATTTGAATGTTCCGATATGACTTTGTCAAAGGTTTAACAGGCACAGAGCTATATTGTCATTTATAAGTAAGATCGTGTGGGTATTTGAATCGAGATCACGATCTTTTAACGAATCGTGCTGCTCTAGATGAAAGCTTGCAGGTTGAAGTGGATTAAATGATTGAAGAGGTGTGGCATAAATCACCAGAGAGAAGTTGTTTTCACTAGATCAAATTTTGACATTTTGATTAAACATTAAAAAAATTAAATAAATAATAATAAAGAAACAAGCAAACAAACAAAACATACATGGATGAATTGTGCATTTACAAAATGGATGTATGTGAATTTTCCTTTCATGCTGACTTTAAGTTCTTTCATCCAGCTCTGTGTAGCTTTTAACAGTTGTTGTTGTTCTGAGAAATGCTTTCTTTTTGTTGATTTAGTCGAGGACTAAAGACCATTGTTTATTGCAGTTAGTAGTCATAGTAACTGTTTTGAGTCACAAGATGGGGCCAATTAGCTTGATTCAAATTCAAACTTAAGAGGATACAGAGTGAAATGAAAGAGATTTATGTAGCCACAGGTATGTTGCCATGGTCAAAAGTGAAATATCCAGGTTAGCAGTCATTATACAGAAATATCTGACCACTGAATGCCACAATCAGCTGATCAGAATCAATCATTCAGAGATATGTTATCCAGCTAAAAAGGCTGTTGTTCATATGCTCATCAAGGCTAACACATCTTTCCTGACTGCTTCATCATGCCTTCTGTTCACTCTCAGAGGACACAATCGCTGGAAACACCATCTGACCGACTACAGGTGTTCAGGACTGTCCATTTGCATCTTAGCAAGGTGAGGTGGCATCCCCACCTGCCCTGAACAATTGCACTGTGATACCCAAATAAGCATGCTGAGTAAATTAACAATATTGCCTGGACCCTAACAACATCTCCACTGATGATTCAGTGTACTGTAGTTGTGCAATGCTATAATGGCCCATTACAGCAAGGTGACTGGTTTGCGTCTGAAAGAAGGCCCTGTTCTTGGCAGGCACAAAGCAGAGCACCTTGCATGTATCTCTGGGACCGTGGTTTTGAATTTTAAGACGCTTTAAAGAATGCAGGCCTCGTACTTGACGTTTTAGAGGTATATCATGTGTCCGTGGCGCAGAAAAGTGCTTGTAACACTAAATGTGCTCCGGGTCATGTTCGGATCTGCCCTTTTCTGTTCTCTGTGGTGACATAAACAGGAAATGACACACACTGCTCTGGGAAGGTGAGGGAGAAAGTGGCCAGTGTACAGGCGCACACGTTAACACAGACACAAGCCCATATGCTCATCCTCTGTGAAACTGCTATGAACACACTGCTGTCTGTTTGATTTCCCCTGGTAGATACAACACTTTGGAGTTTTGAGGCAAACTCCAGAAAACTTAATTAAAAGAATGATGTCATTATAAGCTGTTACAAAATACACCTAAGACATTTTTGGACAAATGTAGCACAGGTGCAAGACATACAGTGCTTTTATGCTGATGCTTTTTCTCAAACCACTTCCTTTAGCAAGAAATGCATGCCACATTGTGTATGTAATGCGATACCTTCAGTAGTACACATTGTATAGCATGTCACTGATTCCTCAAATATCTACTTGCATATGCTTGGACATATGCAGTAGCGTCCTGATTTACCCAAATCAAACACTATTTCGGGTGAAAGTTACAGAAAGTGAAATGCTCTGGATCCAATAATGTATTCACTACTCAGAAAACACATGTGTAAAATTATATTGGGCAGCTCTTAAAGTGACAGCAGTCTAATATCCCTGCTCTCTGTCATTCATGTTAATCAAACAACATAAGAGAGAAAATCTCTCACTGCTCTTGACTAAATCACGTTTGCAACTTTAATAAGAAGACATATATTTAATTTACACAGTGATGAATATGCAGTGTTTTTATACTTTTGATTATTTCATACAGTGTACAGTGGGGGAAAAAAATATTTGATCCCCTGCTGATTTTGTACGTTTGCCCACTGACAAAGAAATGATCAGTCTATAATGGTAGGTTTATTTGAACAGTGAGAGACAGAATAACAAAAAAAATCACGAAAAATGCATTTCAAAAAAAGTTATAAATTTGCATTTTAATGAGTCAAATAAGTATTTGACCCCTTCGCAAAACATGACTTAGTACTTGGTGGCAATCACAGAGGTCAGACGTTTCTTGTAGTTGGCCACCAGGTTTGCACACATCTCAGGAGGGATTTTGTCCCACTCCTCTTTGCAGATCCTCGAACCTTCAGCTCCCTCCACAGATTGTCTATGGTATTAAGGTTCTGGAGACTGGCTAGGCCACTCCAGGACCTTAATGTGCTTCTTGAGCCACTCCTTTGTTGCCTTGGCCTTGTGTTTTGGGTCATTGTCATGCTGGAATACCCATCTACGACCCATTTTCAATGCCCTGGCCCTGACGGTACATGGTCCTGTCCATCGTCCCTTTGATGCGGTGCGGTTGTCCTGTCCCCTTAGCAGGAGAACACCCCCAAAGCATAATGTTTCCACCTCCATGTTTGACGGTGGGGATGGTGTTCTTGGGGTCATAGTCAGCATTCCTCCTCCTCCAAACACGGCGAGTTGAGTTTATGCCAAAGAGCTGGATTTTGGTCTCATCTGACCACAGCACTTTCCCCCAGTTCTCCTCTGAATCATTGGCAAACTTCAGACGGGCTGCACATGTACTTTCTTGAGCAGGGGGACCTTGCGGGCGTCCTTCACGGCGTAGTATGTTATCAATTGTTTTCTTGGTGACTATGGTCCTAGCTGCCTTGAGATCATTGACAAGACCCTCCCGTGTAGTTCTGGGCTGATTCCTCACTGTTCTCATGATCATTGAAACTCCACGAGGTGAGATCTTGCATGGAGCCCCAGACCGAGGGAGATTGACAGTTATTTTGTGTTTCTTCTGTTTGCGAATAATCGCACCAACTGTTGTCACCTTCTCACCAAGCTGCTTGGCGATGATTTTGTAGCCCATTCCAGCCTTGTGTAGGTCTACAATCTTGTCCCTGACATCCTTGGACAGCTGTTTGGTGTTGGCCATGGTGGAGAGTTTAGAATCTGATTGAATGATTGATTGCTTCAGTGGACAGGACAAACTGAGATTCAGTTCTCAGCTCCTTATCTGTATAAAAGACACCTGAGAGCCAGAAATCTTGATGATTGATAGGGATCAAATACTTATTTCACTCATTAAAATAACTTTTTTTAAATGCGTTTTTCTGGATTTTTTGTTGTTATTCTGTCTCTCGCTGTTCAAATAAACCTACCATTAAAATTATAGACTGATCATTTCTTTGTCAGTGCGCAAATATACAAAATCAGCAGGGGATTAAATAATTTTTTTTCCCCCACTGTATGTAGCATTTCTTTTTGTTCTACTGTATTTTTTTTTTTTTTGTCCTTTTGCTTGTAATTAGTTTCTTATTATTTTTTAAGAATAAGATGACTGTTTACTTGTCTTCAGTGAGCTTTAGGTTTTTTTGTTGTTTTTTATTTATGTATTTTTTTGATATTGACTCTGGTGACACAAATTATGACATTTCTGTGGTATCAAAAACTGGTCATATCACCAGTTTTATGAGTACACATTATATATTTAAAAAAGTAGTGCACTACATTGTTGCACTTGCTTTGTTACTATGTTCAACTTGGTGAAATTGATATAGTCTATCCATCTATCTATCTATCTATCTGTCTGTCTGTCTGTCTGTCTGTCTGTCTGTCTGTCTGTCTGTCTGTCTGTCTGTCTGTCTGTATTTAAATTAAGGAATTTAATTGGAATTTTAAAAGGCATTCTTAATTTCTGAATGACTCAACCCTGAAATAGTATTCCACACAATCAACTCTAATTAAATACTACACACTTTAGTATATGTAGTAGCTCATCTGGGCATTCCATGCATACAGATGACTTGCATTCTGTGCACAGTATACATACTGCACATGCTCAAAGGATGGCTGATCCATCCTGTCATCCTGTATAAATGTCCCACTAATCTAGCGTGGGCTGACCACCCATGAGACCAGCACTTCTGACTCTAAACTATCAAGTCTTCCTCTCTGTGAATCTGGTACTGGCTGTGTTGTGAGCAGGGAAAGGTCATAGCATCCTCCTTTCGGACCTCCCCCAAGTACGCTGCTGTAATCTCTGTCCTTGTGCCAAACCTCCCACTGCCCTCCAGTCTGTCCCCACAACACACACACACCTCTCATCCTCTGTTAGGCCTCTCGTCTGTCCCTTCCCTTCTGTTTCATCTCAATTCTTCCCACCTTTCTATCACATTCAGTTTGCCCTTTATTAATTTCACACTTTAAACTAATCCTAACAGCCCCTCAAATTACAATGGAGCGTGACTGGCCGCATTGGACCAAATCAAGTTGATTATTTATTCCCTGGGCGGTGCTTGAGAAATGACTCTCTAAATTTTTCATCTTGTGCTCTTCGGTTATTTTTCTCTGTCTAAAATTTGAAAAGAGAAGAAGCTTTATTATCATTTTAACAAATAAATCCTTTTCCAGCTAATCCAGCTAAAACCAGCTTCTGATGGATGCTGGTTTACAGGTGTTCTAGCAGGTTTAGGGTAGGTCCAAACTAGTTAATTAGCAGTATTGCCGGCAAGAAGAAATTATTTTTCCATTCTATGACCGCCTGATGCTTATTGCTTGCAGAAATGGAAAGCACCTGCCAAAATCACAAGCTCCAATCAGGTGGCCGGAATAAGGAGCAAAGCGGATCAGATGCTGTCGATGTTCAAAATAGCCTGTCAATTCAAGAATAAAAGTGGGCCAGCTTGTTTCAAAAGTGTTCCAAAGCCTGCTTGACCACCGCTGGCTGTGAATTCTGAAGTTTCCATAAAAATTGTTAGTTATCTTAATATCAAAATATTTTGTGATGGTTTTATATAATAAAAAACCAACCCCTGGCATTGTAACTCTTCAAAAGTGAATATAACGCCAGAAAATTCACTGCAGGCATTCCAAACCGACTCTAAACTCTAACGTTTTCAGGCTTCGACCCGTCATTAGACATGTAAGTGGCACAAAGTTATTTATATTTAGGTGTGTCTGCACTCCTGCATTTCTCTGTCGTGCCGGGGCTGTTTTTCTGGGTCAGAGAGAGACAGAGTGAAAGTGAGAGACGCAGGCAGGCGGATCTTACAGGATGCATCTCCTGCACAGAGGGGAAGCAGGCTTATTCAGTTGGCACCTCTTCCTCCTCCTCTTCCTCTCTGGCTAAATATAAATGTGACTGGCTGTCAGCAGGGGCTGTGGCTGTCGCTGCTGGTGGAGATGTTGGTCGACCTTGGGGAGTTACCAGTTCAAATAGCTCACTACAGAAACAGTAGGGCATGGGTAGTGCTGGTAATGAGAGAGAGCATGTGTGAGAGAGACAGGACAGAAAAAAAAACAAAAAAAAAACAAGACAATGTACAGCATAATACAAAAGCATTTTTCTTGCTTTCTCCTGTCACTCACTGGCATATAATTGCAGGGTGCTTTGAATAATGCAAACAAAAACTTGCAGGTAACATTGCAACTTTAGAAAGGGTTATTATATTCTGTTGATATACTGCATCTGCATTATTTCCACATTTACGGTTTATTTACGGATAAGGCTACACTTGTATATTTTGTGTTACTTTTTAACATTTATTTATTACATTTTATTATTTTAGTTTTTTATATAGTTTTCATATTTTAAGCATTCTATTTATTATTAATGTATTTTCTCTGCTTTTTAACATTTTTATATATTTTTCCCTACATTTACCTTTTCTGATTGTATAAGGCTGAAGTTATATATTCAGAATTCATAGTAAATGGTTTCCTAAAAATGTGTTATGTTACTATTTATTAAATGTGATATTTTTTATACTTTTAATATTTTATACTTTTAATATGTACTTTTAATAAGGGACAGTTCACCCAAAAATGAAAATTTTGTCATCATTTAATCACCCTCATATCTTTCCAAACCTGTATGAGTTTTTTATGTTGAACATAAAAGAATATATTTTGAAGAATGCTGGTAATCAAACAGTTGCTGGTCCCCATTGAGTTCCATAGTATTTCTTTCCTTACTATGGAAGTCAATAAGAACAACTGTTTGGTTCTTCAAAATATCTTCTTTTGTGTTAATCATTAGAAAGAAACTTCAACAGGTTTGGAACGACATGAGGGTGAGCAAATGAAAACAATTTTTTCATTTTTGGGTGAACTATTCCTTTAAGCATTTTATTTATTGTATATTCTATTTGCCTGTGATTTTTAATCAATTCATTTATTTATATATTTATTTATTGGTTTACTTAATTTTTCCTACATTTACAGCTTCAAAGTTGATAAGACTGCATGTCTATGTTTTCGAATTGTATTAAATGGTTTAACTATTTATTAAATGTTATACTTGAGAAATTATATATATATATATATATATATATATATATATATATATATATATATATATATATATATATATATATATATATATATATATATATAATATTTTAAACAAAACAAAACATTAACATATTTAACAAATTTACAGGTTAACATATTAAACTGACAATATATATATATATTGTCAGTTTAATATGTTAACCTGTAAATTTGTTAAATATGTTCATGTTTTGTTTTGTTTAAAACCCTGGCCCAGTAAAACTGAGGCTAAAGGCAACTTTCTATAAAAACCCACAACAAAACAGCTGTATCTAATGAAAAGTTGAACTGACAACGTGAGAGACAGGTCCTCACCCCTCATTTTCACCAGTCTTGCTAAAGCTGTAAGAGGTCCAGTGCTGAGTTCCTGTCTTCCCCAGACGAGCAGACGGAGTAGACACAGAATACTGAAGCCTCATCTGGGCGTGGAGACTGGCGGCTGTGCTGCAGCCTAGGGTCTTCACTTTGTCACCCATATCAATCATTCCAACTCCTCTGCCAATGCCTCATTGGTCATTGTTTCAACCTTGAGCATTTTTTTCCCCACATTGTCTTCATCGCTGCTATCAATCACCCGCTGCACTTTCTCACTTTTTGACATGTTCAGGAAAACAAAAGAGGAAATTCCTTTTGTTTAGTTTTTTTTTTTCTTGCCTCGTACCCTCTAGTTGTCATTTCATTACATAGTCACTTTAAATAATTTCTGTTTTTGAGCATTTGGCCACCACTACTCAAATTGTGCTCCAGTTGAGAGGAAGGTGGTGTACTAAACACACTGTGTTTAAAGCACTTTGTTCCAAATTTGAGGCAATGACTTTCAAGAGCTTGGTGAAGAGAGCTGCGGGTGGCAGAGGTGGGCGGCTGCAAACATCATGGTGCAACTTTTCTTTGTTTTGTTCGTGCCCTCTGCTGTGCCTGGGTTACATCCTGTCCCAGTGAAAAAGACAGATCCCCAAAGGGGACGTAAAGGTCAAGGGAAGATGAACCCAGCAGCGGTGACCCTCTGTCACTCCCTATTTTCCTGAGAAGTGCAGCAGTGGGCAGCATTAGCGGAAACCCTCAGGACAGCACTTCAATGAGGTATTGATCTCAAGCCTTGATGAAAACAAAACTTTTCTTTAGCCTGAAAAATTACAAAGGGGACTTCAGCCACAATATTAGGTTTTTTAGATTAAAAAACAGTGAATCAACATGAACTATGACAACCTGCTGACCTTGATATTGTAAGGTCTTTTTCATCTCCTACTGGTGCAATCAGTTTGAGTATCTTCTGTAATCGACAGTTTATTTGTCCACAGCTGCAAAGCCTTGACCTGGATTAAATGAGAGCATCAAGCAGTGGCCAGTCGGATAGTGATGTTCGTAATGATGCAAGATGACAAACTCAAAACTTTCATCCACGAATGCTGCAAACCCTTCACCATTTAGGCTTGATGAGACAATCATGGCTCCTTATTGGCCTTGCTATTGAGTGCCTGTCTCGAGGGGCAAGCTGTCAGACAGTTGTCTCCAGACCTTTTTAAGGAGCATTTGCCGTTTGGACTGCTATTAGCTGAATGCGCCTCAAAAGGACACTTCCATTGACCATTAAGGTTAAGACCTAACTAATCAAACTGAAGCTCAACGAAAAACATTTTTAAATGAATGGGAGTGAGACTGGGCAAATGCTCATGAAATACTGATGTTTTTCATGAATAATTAATAAAGAGGTTTATCTGGGATTCAGACGTGAGCATTTACTTAACGCCTTGCTGAGCAGTTGAGCTTGAGGTACAGGAACTGAATACGCTTTCCAGATGCTTTGTTTTCTAAGCACTGCAGACTTCAAATCCAATTGCTGTGCTGTGTCAATCAAATGAATGAAAAGAGCAACATGTTCTGACAAAATGCCTCGTAACAAGTTTGTGTCTAAATATACATTGCACTGCAGAAAAACAGGGTTTTTAATAACTATCTGCTTTCTTTTTTATAGCAGTGTTTGTGTTATGTGAAGTTGTTAGATTATAGCGTGGATCATAATTTTTTTAAATGTTAGGTGCAACAAAACTGAATTAAATATGGTGCATTTATCTTCTAATTCCATATGTGGCATTAAAAATACTTAAAAGTGCAACAAATTAAGTTAGGAGACAGAAAATTAGTACAGGCTGCAGAGATAAAAATGTATACACAATAAGCTCCTTTGAATGATACGTTTTTTCATATGCCATTACATTATTATTTGTATGGGTTTGAAAATGTTGTACCAAATATTTGGGACCATTAAGCCTTTGCAATATATGTATAGTATGATTATTTTGATTGATTATTATACTTTGTTTTGTCTGGTTCTGCTTAACATCCATATTGAAGAGAACGCCTGCTGTGGCTTGTTTCATAACCTGTCTCTTTCAGCGGATACACAAACACACACTTCAACACACACATATTCCCATCACAGGAGTGAGCCGTACTGACATGGAAGGCACAGACTAGTTTACACGACATAAAAAGAAAGCTTACATAACCAACATCCCTGTTGCGACTAGAGCACCGATCCATGCAATGAGAAATTGAGAGAGCCTTAATGCGCTGTGGTCGAGATACTGACTGTGCAATATTCACACAATCTAAATGTCATAATGAAATCAGACTTCTAGACATCCAAAGATGGTACTGCCTATGGAGTGTGAAATTCTCTAGCAGTTGGAAAACTGATCTAATCACACAGACATATTTGATACCTTCTGATCAAAAGATTAGACATAACTTTACAGTATAAAACCCACGTCAGCTCACGGACAGTGATGAAAATATCGAAATGCTTTTCATTTATGGGTGATTACATTTTCATTAGGCTGTAATGAGCAATCAGTATGTGATTTTCCTGAAGAGGGCTCCATCGCACAACACTAATTACAGCATCCAAACTCCAGACGTGCAAATAGGATACGATTGGTTCAGACTCGCTTGGCTTTGCCTGAGCTCAGTAGAAACCCAGGATCCTTTGTTTACCAAGCATTTATAATGAATGTAATGTGGCATTTGGAAATTACAGTGTTCATTTTGCTTTTGCCAATAGACATTAAATCCAAATTACAGCTGGAAATTGAGCGTCGTCAAATGAAAGGATTGTCTGACATTGGTTTCATGCACAGGATACAGCCAATCAAACTCAGAGAAAATACATGATTGCATATTGCATAATATGTTAAATAATAGAACAAATATGGGAAGAAATAAGTTGTACTTCACTTTGATCAATTTAATGCATCCTTGCTGAATAAAAATATTAATTTCTAACTCATAGTAATATCTCTACTGCTTTTAAAATGATAATCCTGTATTGCAGCATTTTTTAAAGAGAAAAGTGAAAGTTCATGCTATTGTATCACTAGAACTCTTAACATTCTAGCAAAATGCCTTTGTGCATTATGATAATGAGAGTTTGGTGAGGGCACGTGCTTAATTGTCAGGAAAATACAGAAAATTTGAAAATTTAAAACTCGTGGTTTTGATCATATGTGACCCTGGACGACAAAGTCTTAAGTGTCAATTTTTCAAAATTGAGATTTATACATCACCTGAAAGCTGAATAAATAAGTTTTCCATTGATGTATGGTTTGTTAGGATCGGACAATATTTGGCTGAGATACAACTATCAGATAAAATCTGCAATCTGAGGGTGCAAAAAAATCAAAATATTGAGAAAATTGCCATTAAAGTTGTCCAAATTAAGTTCTTAGCAATGCATATTACTAATGAAAAATTAAGTTTTGATACATTTACGGTAAGAAATTTACAAAATATCTTTATGGAACACGATCTTTACTTAATATTCTAATGATTTTTGGCATAAAAGAAAAATCTATAATTTTGACCCATACAATGTATTTTTGGCTATTGCTACAAATATACCCCAGCGACTTAAGACTGGTTTTGTGGTCCATGGTCACATATTACATTTTTTAAGTCATGGATCAGATAATTTTTTCGGATCATCAAGATTTTCAGGGCAAATTTAACTTTGTTATCCATATAATACTTGTGGCACACTTCAGGTACGTCGATACCGCAGAAAAAAAACTACTAGCCTAATAATAAAGTTATAATAAAGTTAATATCAAACATTAATATCAACATTATTAAAGGCAAATGAACAGTCAGTAAAAATAAAAAAATAAAAGAACAGACAAGTAGAATATAACAAAGTTACAAATAAAATAAGGTCTAACATTAGTATTCAGATACAGAAATGTAATAATTAGGCCTAAATGAAAAATAACTATATATATTCACTAGGGCTGGGTAAAAAATATTGATTTCTCGATTTTAATCGATTCTCATTTTAATGAAACAATATTTATTCCTAAATCCCAAGAATCAATTAGTCTAGCCTGTTTTCAGGTAATCGCAATAAGCTTTGTGCTTTGTTACTTTTGATATGAAACAGTCGAAGATTTCAAATTCTGTCCATTTTGTTACAATAGTCAAACAATAAATGTATACAAATCCGTTCAGTTTAACCTTCAATATTATAGTAATGTAGTACCAACTGACTCTCATGTATATTTTATAGCATTACTTGAGAGGTTTTTTTTTTCTTTGAGAAAATTTGCCATGTACTGTACCTGATTTATATCCAAAATAATCTATATCAACTCGAATCGCAAGGTCGTGAAGCATAATCAAATCGAACTGTGAAATTTGTGTCAAAAGCCCTTGTGTCCACTGTATAAAGTGAATACAGATTAATCTTTGCTAAAGCTGTGTTTTGTTTTTTGACATTGACAGCAGCAGGAATTTATAGGCTGCTGTCACTTTAAGACCTGATACAATATAATCATACACATCCCATTTCTTTCTCAACTCTTTACTTTACTTAAGACGACTGTATTTATGGGAATAATTGCAGAGACAAGTATTTTGATGTGTGTGTTCAAGTACAAGGACATGCGAAAGAGGAATTTTAGTGAGACTCATTTAGAGCAGTGGTCTTCAATAGCAGTCTGATAATTTTTGTTTGATCTCAAACTGTTTATTTAATTATGTGTACATCAACAATAGTTATTTTAATTGTTTTTAATGGTTTATTGGCAATGTAAACTCTCCCAATCCTCTTCTGGATCATCCAAATGCTCTCTAGCAAACTTCAGACGGGGGCAGGTGGACACGTCTGGCACTGCAGGATTTGAGTCCCTGGCGGCGCAGTGTGTTACTGATGGTAGCCTTTGTTACTTTGGTCCCAGCTCTCTGCAGGTCATTCACTAGGTCCCCCCGTGTGGTTCTGGGATTTTTGCTCACAGTTCTTGTGATCATTTTGACCCCACGCTGTGAGATCTTGCGTGGAGCCCCAGATCGAGGGAGATTATCAGTGGTCTTGTATGTCTTCCATTTTCTAATAATTGCTCCCACAGTTGATTTCTTCACACCAAGCTGCTTACCTATTGCAGATTCAGTCTTCCCAGCCTGGTACAGGTCTACAATTTTATTTCTGGTGTCCTTTGACAACTCTTTGGTCTTGGCCATGGTGGAGTTTGGAGTTGGACTGTTTGAGGTTGTGGACAGGTGTCTTTTATACTGATAACGAGTTCAAACAGATGCCATTAATACAGGTAACGAGTGGAGGACAGAGGAGCCTCTTAAATAAGAAGTTACAGGTCTGTGAGAGCCAGAAATCTTGCTTGTTTGTAGGTGACCAAATACTTATTTTACCGAGGAATTTACCAATTAATTCTTTAAAAATCCTATAATGTGATTTTCTGGATTTTTTTTTTTTCTCATTTTGTCTCTCATAGTTGAGGTATACCTATGATGAAAATTACAGGCCTCTCTCATCTTTTTAAGTGGGAGAACTTGCACAATTGGTGGCTGACTAAATACTTTTTTGCTCCACTGTATATTATATGCAGGCCAGGCAACAATCAGTTTTATGTGGTATGTAATCGTGTTCCTGCTCTGGCTCTTTCCACCAAGGGGTCCTTGGTTTCAGAAGAACTGTATGAACGTCCCAGTAATCACAGGTTTGAAATAAACAGCCTACTTGTGTTCCTGTGATTCACTGAAACATGATCCCTTTTGAATCGGTTAAACAAAAGCTTATTTACAACAGATGTGAGGAAGCCAATCAAATGCCACCCCTTTTGCTTATTAAGTCGGAATGAGGTCTGACCAGGAGCACTCAATTACCTGAGGTATCTTTGTAACACACTGCCAACCCCCAGCTGGGAGGCAGCAAGCACTTCCATTAAAACCACTATCTCATGAAAGCAGTGATGGCTGGGGACCTGGGGACGAAGAATGGAGATCTACTTCCTCTTCTCTCAAACACCACTTGTTTTTGGGGTCTCAAAGGCAGGAAACGCACATCCTCCCCTCCTCATGCTCGTTTGCTTCACTCTCTGGAGAAATTCTGTCTGAACGGCCAAGGATGACGATAACAAATGCTCTTGCTGAGGCAAAACAATATAATGTGTTCTGGGTATTTATCTCATTAGTCAACTCACACAAGAGCGACAACACACCCAAATGAAATGGCCAAACGGCGGGCGACACTGTGATATTGAGTTAGCATGCTAATGCTAATTCCTTCACAATGTTTGCGCTGGTGAGGACTGTAGTGTGAGCTGTGTAAGTGCTGGAGAGTAATGAGCTGATAATTATCCGCAGGCCCTATGGGACCCCTGCGGTACAGACCCTGCTGAGGACCGTCTGCGTTATGAAAAGCATCCGTGTGCTAAGGTCAATCTGGTGTAATGAGTGTGTACATGGCCTTTAAGGTGTTCATGTTTCACTGAGCACCTCAGCTAATATTCACTAAAGTGAAAAAAAACAGCACTTAAAAGAGTATTACCTGACATTTACACATGCTGCAAATGTATGCAGCAACGATATTGCAAATACATTCATTGACCTCAAAAGCGGGCTACATAAACCTGTCATTATATGTAACAGTAATGTTTAGTTTCAGTAATGTAAACACAAGCATAGATGCTCGTTCATCTAGGCCACTGAAGTGTATCTTGTGAAATTCAGTTGTTAACAGAGACTGGGCCTAGTTGTCACATGAGGAATATGTCACAAGGGCTGTATCTAAGTAGCCTAATTTTAAAATTTTAAATTAGAAATCCAAATATGAAAATGCTTGTTTTCTGAAGCAGAGGTTTTGTATATAGAATAATTTTACTATTAACTTTTATTAAAACAATTAATGATTATTACAGTTAATCAACGTTGTGTTGGTCAAAACAATATTTCAATATAGCCATTTTTGATTGTTTAATTGGTTGTTAATTTTTTAGTCAAGACTTTAAGGTACAGTATATGCTAGGGGTGGGCAATATGACCAATATCTTATATCATTTTATTTCACGGTAATGGTATATCACAATATAGTTATTTGTGCTTTAAATAAGGTTTTTATGATATTAAAAAAAATAATAATAATGATACCATAGAAATGCCATAATTCTTGTCACCACTGTCAATATCAATAGCCTAAAAATACTAATACTAGCCTAAAAAAATACTCAAACTCACTGAAGACAAGTCAGTGATTAAATAAGGATAAGAAACTAATTGCAAGCAATAGGACAAAAAACTACAGTATTCCAAAAAAAAAAAAAAAAGAAATGCTACATACATTGTATAATGTAGCCTAATCTAATGTATAAAAACAGTCCATATTTTTCACTGTGTAAATTAAATAGCCTATATATTTCTTCTTATTAAAGTTACAAAAGTGATTTAGTCGAGAGCAGTTTGAGATTTTCTCTTTTTTGTTGTTTGATTAACATGAATGACAGACAGCAGGAATATTAGACTGCTTTCACTTTAAGAGCTCCCCAGATCCAATATAGTTTTACACACGTGTTTTCTTTCTCAGCTGTTTGCCTTCACTTAAGACCTAAATTACTGTGTTTACGGAGATACTTGCAAAGATGGGCATTTTGACAGATAAAAGTGTGTGTATTTAAGCCCTTCTCAAGCACCCCCCATTTTGGCACGGAGACATAAATGACATACCCAAAATAAAAAGGTTGCTGCTCATGAGTCTTTCTGACTAGATACATAATCAACATATGTTTACAATTACAATTACATTATCCCTACAACTGTGAATTTTATGAAACATTTTCTAAGACCATGTCGTGTGTTTTTAGAGAAGGCTAATAAAAGGCTAATACAATTGATTTATGGCCCCCTGTAAGCTCTCCTGCATGCTGTTGCCTCATGTCTGGCCCGGCAGACTGCCCCATTCATATTTCTATTGTTCTCACTCGATGAACCTTTCATACCTCCATCAGGTATGAGACATAATCCTCAATATTCTTTTATCCTTATTCTTTTGTTTTTATTCAGCCATTATTAGCCTTTACTAGGCATTACAAGGTTTACCAATCCACATCACTTTGATCCCAATAGACATTTACCCGCCTGTTATCAAAAGTCTTTCTAAAAAATACAAGAAAACATGATCTTGCAACCTTACGTAAATTATGTCAAAATACATCATGAAGTAATATTGCACCTGCTCTGCAGTTCTGCAGGCCATTCAAGGCCTATAAAGCGGCAAAAATAAGAGTTCAATGCTCCCGCGCTCTGTGAGCGCTGTCGTCATATACACGTTCTTCTGTGACGTTAGTCAGTGCGCATATCGCAAAATTAGTTTTCTTTCGCTGCTGATTGCATTTCATTGGCTTAAAATTACTTCTTTTTTTTTTAAACCGCAATGCTTAAAAATGCATGCAAACAATACGTTTCCATGACCTTGTAGCACAGCAATGTCACTTTGACCATGTAACCAATAGAGACACGATAAATGAAAATCTCTGACAAATTTCTAGTTAATCGTGTCTACCAGTATATCGCCCACCCCTAGTATATGCCAGTGCAGAAATGGATTTTAATTTACCCTCAGAAACATTCACTACAGTAAAAATAATGACTAATCTCGGTCTGCTCTACAGTTGGACTAATTTCATATTGTTTGATAACACAGTGTGGACAAGATGTCTGCAAATAATAGGATTGTAATGACAAAATTTCACATTCTGAACATAGGTACCTTATTATTTGGGAATAAAAGAAAAGGATGTTTTTGAAGCTATTAACTTTCCCCAAGGTTAGCAAGGCTTCAAATTGTCCCACCTCACGTTTGCACCACATGATATTGCAGATTTGATTACAGCCAAATAGGGGTTAGAGGGAAAAATCATTATTTCTTTTCTCACCATCCAAAAAAAGGTAGCTTTTTTTGACTGCTACCCGAGTGGTCTCAAAAACCATAGCCGCTGCTATACTTCTGAATAGACGCTTGATTAAAATGTCAAAAGTAATAGCAGGAATGAGAGACAACACTTGTATAAGTGGGTGATCATTAGACTACCTTTAAGGGCTTGATTGCCTTTATTATTGTAAGGAAATAGGAAATTAAGCTGTGTGCCCGGATACATGCAGTGTTCAGCGTTACTGTAGATACCCTAATTAGCCAGAAACTCAATTTGAGGTGTATTTCACTGAAAATGATCACAGATTTTTCCATGTAATGAAATTGGCTTTGCATTTCTAAACCTTTAATTAGATATTTTCTGGTGGACTGCAGAGTAGCTTGCACACAATAGACCACGAGAGGAAGGTGAAAGGTCTTTGCCTGAGAAGCTATCACTTATCTTCTGAAGAAGAGTGTGGACTTTGTGAGTACCATAGTATTGGTAAGATCAGATGATAAAACTGTGATAGCTGAATGATTATTGGATTTATATGATGTATTAACTCAGTACTATGTCCATGTCTATGCCATGTCTTCAGACTAATGCTCTTTCTTCATATGTCAGACCTGAACTGACCCGTTTTCATCTTTTTGTTGTCTTTTTTGGCTTCACAATATGTAAATGTTTTCACTATCGTCCACTTGTATGTCATGTCTTTGCACCATGCAGTATTCAACTTCATAATTATACTTCAGCATTTTTGTTAAAAAATTGAACAGGAAAAATGTTGTTATCCTAGCCAGTATTTTGAAGAAAATTGAATATAATCTCAACCTAATTTCACCTGCAAACAAATAACCTCCCTGAAATGAAATTGTAATGGCTATGATTACTTTATTTGCAGTAGGCCTTTGGTGAGAGTGTCTTCTGTGGTACTTTCACCTTCAGATGTTGACTCTGCGTGGAGTGTATTGGGATAGATAAATGTAGATGTTCGTCTTGGCCCTTTGTGGGCTCTTGTTTGACTGATGTGTTCCTGTACTTGACCTCATTCTTCATCTTATGTCTTGTGTGATCAGTCACTCTATCACCAAAAATGGTGTGTCCTTCAAACTATTTCCTCGTCAACAGAAGTGTTTTTGTACTTGTACCAGTAATGGCTGTAATACAGGATGTCATTATTATGCATACATGACAGTTTAATCAGTCTACAATTAGATGACCTTACCTGAAGAACTGATTTACTTTTAAAATTGTAGAGTTGAAACTGACTTTTGAGAGACGTTAATATTTAATTAGACATGACTCAGAGGTTCCCATTCATTAGTTTGCGGTGTTTTGTAATAATGGAGCTAATGACGTACACTGACTGCCAAATCTAGGCTACTTCTTACACATGAACACTTGAGATATGCACAAATCATTCAGTAAAACAGGAAAGAACTACACAATGTTAAATTAGAAATCTGTAGAAAAACATCTTCTGTTAAATTCACAGACATTTCCTTCAACCCTAAAACACTATGCAATGTAACGCATATACAGGTAAAACACCTGTATAAAATCATTTTATACAGAAAATTCCTTAATATGAATGTAGTAAACTTGGCCACATTTTTACAAACATTAGAGTCCTTTACAGAACAGATTTTGCTGAACAAATGACCCAGCAAATGATAACACAGTCAAATGTTTAGACACAATTGAATTTGTTCAAGATAATATGGCCCATAATTAAATGCTTCATAATAAAAAAAATAAAAAATTTGATAGGGTTTTATATTTGTCTACACAATAAATTGGAAGTATTTAATTATAAGCATGTCGATCAAAATGTTCAAGATGAATAGAAAGTCTAATCTAGATTGTCAAAATGAAGGAAAAGCTGCCAACATGTGACCAGCACATGTGAACTCCTTTAAAAAGCATCCCAGCATGCACTTCAGAATATAGGCAGTGTGCATGGTGTCTTGCCTTGGAATATATGAAGTTTTGATTTGTGAACTTTTTTGATCACTCCTTGATTCCCAAACTTCCGTTTATACCATTTCATAGTTTTGATGAACAATAAAGAAGGAATGAATAAGGAAGTCCAGATGGAAAAAGAGCACTGATAAACACATCTCCACCCAGTTTCTCCTGCTGCCTGCTGGCTCTAATTTAATCCCCCAGACCTCTGGTGCCAGCTGCAGTCCTGAGTCTAGCCAGACCACTGTCACCCAAACCAGATTAACGGCTCTAATCTACAGGGCTTTCAGATGCTGCTGTCGCCATGCCCCTCACTAAACCCACGTACGCATTAAACATCCAGCTAATCATTCGTCCCAGGCCAAAGATAGACTTAGAAATTAATAAGATTGAGCGCCTAATCCAGTGATGGATGTTTAGATCTGGCTGGTGTAAATCAAATCACATTTGATGGAAAATCTTGCGTAAGTGCATGGACCAGGAAAGCATTTTCGGATTTTGAAGCTAGTTGCGGGCTTGCGACTTACGACTCGACATAAAATTGTTGAAAGTCTGTGACTTCTTCATTATGTGCTATTAAGATGTAGTAACTTGCTTTTTCTGTGAAACAACTTTTATTTTCAGTTGACCAAGACTGGAAACAGTGTGCAAAAAACAATGCTACAGTGCAAATCAAAAACCTTCCCTTTGAAATCTCATCTAAACTTGTCAAATACAATCAGTTCCTGATGGATAAAATCATATCCCACCTTCTGTTTTTTTAGTTGTTGAATATCTTGTTTTGGAAAAATATGATATTGTGGACATACAGTAAAATGGATTGCAGTTTAATGTTGTTAATTTCATCGTTACACTCTGAGTGACGATCAGAGCTTTCTTTTGGCGTGTTGTTGGACTCATTTTGCAAAGAGAGATGGTGTGTGTGTGTGTGTGTGTGAGACAGGGTTTAAGTCAGCAGGAGATACATACACACAAAACAAGTCAGAGAAACAGATGGACAAACATTTTGAAGAGCACAAACAAAGAATCCGAGAGTGAATTTTCAGTGGATCTCATTAAAGGGATAGTTCACCCAGAAGTGAACATTCTCAACATTTAACCTTGTGTCGTTTTAACCCTGTATGGCTTTCTTTTTTTTTTTCTTTTTCTTTTTTTAATATAATAGGTGAGTTGTAGCCGTTATTTTAAATATGAGGTTAAATGACTATGTATATGACAAGGGTGACCCCGAATAGTCGACGATTCAATGCTTCGATAGGAGGAGCCTGATTCGAATCCAAATCTCACAGTGGAATATTCGCGGGGTGTTATGATCATGCCATTTTGTCTATATGGGGGTGCTCAAATGTCTGATTTCACATAGAACTACTGGTTTTCTCCCAATAAGTTAATATACAACCTATTAAGATAATGCTGTAAATAAGAATCTGAAAAGAAGGAAGCTTTAAATAAATATTTTAATGTGCGTGAATAAATCCAACCATACCTATAGATTTAAGTTTCACTTTCCATAATTCGTGACCGACAGAGGAGCATCTTGGCGGCAGGGATTTAAAACGTTAACTCTGGTGACACATGTAGAGTGAAATACTGGATTTTTAAGTGATTTCAAAACATTTCAGCCGGTTTATATATATTGTGTTGTGCTGCAGTAAAGCGCTTCATCCCCCCCCCAAAAAAACTATCGGCAAGATTCAAAAATTACGATTCGGCTATGAAAATCCTTAGTCGGGGACACTTGAAACATTTGTTGAAAAACATTTGTTTTTAATAAATGAAATATTATACATTCTCAAGTCAGATCTTCAGTTTGGTTGATCAGTTCACAAAACCAGTTTAATTAGTAAATAATTAGTTCACAATTTGGACTGATACAGTTCTGCAGTTCAACTCAAAGACCAGTTCATAACGGTTCACAGCACACTGGAGGAGAATTTTATTTCTGTTCCTCACACAATCCTGTTTTTGCAGGATTCTATTAGACATGGAATATAGATCAAATTATTCATATTTTCTCCTTTTGTGTTAAGATTCGGTCACATTTCAGTAGGAATCCACATGATTATAACATAATCAAACTGCTTGGTTTGAAAGATATATTGCTACACTATTGGACCTTTTTTTTGTCTGGGAAGTTGCGGCAAAGTTTTGCTAATGTGACATTTATATGGGTTTGAAACAACAGGGTGAGTAAATAATAGCAGCAATTTCATTTTTGAGTGAATTATCTCTTAAACCTACCAGCCTCTTGCATGTTCCAGACTGGTGTTCTGTACCTCCAAACACCACCAGCAGACAATTTCACACTTGTATTGAAGATCAGTTCTGTTCTGAATACTTCATGCTTAAATCACAACATTCTCAAAGTCTAATTTTGTTACAACAAAGCTTATTGCACTCCTCTAGACTACATGTTCTGCACCTCTCCTCTGATATCTCTCTGTATTCATGAGCGCACACAGGGTAAACCACATGCTAAATAGCAGGGTTGGGTGCGTATTACAGAAATTTCATGCGCTTCAGAGGGGGGCAGCCTTTGCATTGAAAGCGACGTGCTTCTCCATTTCAAACACATTGTAGTTATTTCACAATGGCTTCTGCTAAGCGTACCTCTCATTCCCTTCGCGTCTATCAGGCCATCTCTAATATATCCCACCCTCTTGCTTTAGAGAGAGGCAGTCTGGGCTAGATCAACTGTAAAAATGCATTTCTTTCCATGCTGAAATTGCAAGAACTATGCGGTAGTGGATCGAATCACAATGCAGAAGTGTTTCATATATTGCAATGGAAAATCTAGCAATCATTTCTGGTTGTTGTTAAGGTAATACTTTTTTTTTTTAATCATGAGGTTCCTTGTGGTGTTCAGCCAGGTGCACTTGAACCAAGACAGCCATGCACATCTCATGAGATGAAAGTATGAATATTCTCATCCATTTCAATTTTTGTTGAGGAGTTGTATAACAGTGTGGATACTGTATAGTAACAACGGATGAGAAAAAATTAGGATAAAACCTACAAAAGTGTCATTAAATTATATGTAGATAATGCATTTGATGCATCTAGGAAGATATATTTAGTTAAATGATTGTATGTTCAGTTGAAATGATGCTGAAAATTGAAGCTGCATCCGATTCCTCACATACCACAACGAATTAGACACTGGCTTTAATGAGGGTTGCTTAGCAACCGCTGAAGCATCTCTTACACAAAGTTAGCTTCTCAAGGCTTTTCAGAAACGAGTCGTGCCCAGGATATTTTTTCCCCTATCTCTCTTACCTTTTCATGTGCCATCTGTCACCATTCAGAAATAATCATCTCTCTCCATCCAAAAGGCAGCTATCACTCTGTAAACAGGAGAGCAGTATATTTTTAATCATCATTTGCATGTTAACTGTAATCACACATCGCACTCAACTCTAGGAATCTATCCAGTTTACTTCTCATTCATTTTACATATCAAGTCAAATTTGTAACTTTGACAGTGTTTCTAAGTTCCCATCATATTTCAAAACTTTTTAAACAATTAATTAATTAATACATTTAAATAATAAAATGTATTTGTTTATTTTGTCCAAGGACCCCCATTGCTGTATGTATATAAATAATGGTAATTTAGAAATTAACATATCAAATTAAATTAAAATTCTTCTAATACGGACAGATGTAGAAAGTTAATCCCTATTTTGCAGCACAAAATAGACTTGCTTTTTTTTTCAGAAAAGTGATCGCTATCTATTATAGCAGTGTCATTTTTTGTTTATAGTCCATTCAAATTTACAATTTGTGCACTAATTAGAAAATTATGTGGAAACTCACTGTATTTTTTCATGTTTTAAATCTGAGTATTATTTTTTAGTATCACTGAGATATAATATTATTATATAGTAATGTTTTACTGTAACTTAATATTTTTAAATACATTTTGTAAATTATTAAATTATTTTAATTGCCTTTTCCCATTGTTTTATTTTCTGTATTTATGTTTTACATTTATTTTTATTCTTTTTACTTTTTACTTATTCTTTCATAAATTGTTATATTTATTTAATTAATAAATAATAAATCAATGAATACGCAAATAAATTAATTAAATAAATGTAAAAATAAATGAAAGAATAAGTAAATAAAAGTTTAAAAAGAATAAAGAGAAATGTAAACATATAGAAAATAATACATAAAGGAAAAAGGTAATAAAAATAAAATCAGTATTCAATTTTATTACAAATGAACTATAAATGCTGAAAGTTCAATGCAAAAGGAGATATCGTCTTTTACAATTATGGCAGTTTATTGCCTACAAAAATGGCTCGTAGGAACTACAACAAGCTACTTCCCGGGTTTGTAACGTCACAAACCCAGAAATTTACATAAATCCAGCCCCCAGGAACAAGCAACAAAGGGGGCGAGGCCTCTGCTGTAGAGAAGAGGAAGAGTTGTTGCCATGCAGTCAAAACTAAGGGTGCACGAAAAAAATATATTCATATATGAATCGCGATTCTGTCTT
Organism: Onychostoma macrolepis; assembly: GCF_012432095.1. Lineage (NCBI taxonomy): Eukaryota > Metazoa > Chordata > Actinopteri > Cypriniformes > Cyprinidae > Onychostoma > Onychostoma macrolepis. Next base: position 21,214,346 of record NC_081158.1, on the reverse strand, counting down.
CTAACGATTCTAATGGATTCACAAGTTTCAAAATCAATGTTCTAAAACAGCGGTTATTAATCCTGTTCCTCGCATCCCCTGCAATTCAAGCATCTCTCTCTCTCTCTCTCTCTCTTATTCAGATCATCAGCTCATCATAGCTGCATCAAAGCATTGTGTTCCAATTATACACTAAATGTGTATAAACAGACAGATATTTTTCACATAGCTATGAGAAGCGTTAAACATGGATGTGCATGGTTGCCGTGTTGTATTAAAGCTTTAATCAGAATAAAACCGTATATTAAAGGCTAACGTAAAAAGTAGCATTTACAAATAACAGCATACCATACCAAAACAAACAAAAAACATACCATTAAGAGCCGTACTTGCACAGGTTCTGCGCGATCCTCTTTACTGATATTCTCTGGGTCTCAATCGGCTCAGATTGATAAGCAGTATTGACAACGTCATTGTTTACAATACAACCAGAGCGCGAGCCACTGAGGTGAGGGGTGTGACGTTTAGACGCGCACTATAGACAGTTTAGCAAATCACAGCACAGTGAGAAAGCTAACCAATCTGGGGTTCATAAAAACAGGAAATCATCAGAGCGTTCAAAGGAGAAGGGACAGAGCGGTGTAGAATAAAGGTAAATTATATAAAAAATTATGTTTTTTTGTTTGTTTTTTTAAACGAAGCATTAACACGTTAGACTTCACCCCATAAACACAATCAAGCCTAGAAAAAAAAAAAAAAAAACAGTCAACCACCCCTTCAATAAAGAACATTTGAAAAACTAAAAAGTTCTTTAGGAAACAACTTGATACTTCAATATCACGTGTTTAGCTATTAAAGGCCATTGGGATCTCTCAGATACAGAACAGAACAAAAATCATATTCAGTTTTAAAGTGCCCCTATTATGGATTTTTGAAAATTACCTTTCATGCAGTGTGTAACACAGCTCTAAGTGAATGAAAACATCCTACAAAGTTTTAAATCTGAAAGTGCACCGTGTATAAAGTTATTGTCTCTCAAAAGAAAGAGTCGACTCTGAATCATTGAAACGAGTCGTTTTTAAAATGAATCTTAAGGCGTTTCATGTTGACGTCAACATGAAACATTAGCATATTGCTGGCCCACTTGTTGCCACTAGGTGCAGCTTTTGGAGAGTTAAAAATAGCTGTTTCCCTGGTAACGGCTGTACACAAAGCAGCACTGCACTCTGCTTTAAATGAAATCGACCAATCGGACCAATCATCGCAGATTAGCGTCACGCAAAAGAGGGGTTTGGAAAAATGAATCATTGAGCGAATCGTTTGGGAGTCGTTGAGCAAATAAGGTAAAAATAAATGTATATTATAAGAAAATGAAAGTATTTTTTGACCTTGCATGCAACCTGTTGTTGGGGACTCCCAAAAACAAAATATGAACCTTTCATAACCCATAATAGGGGCACTTTAACCTACTCATAATGGTTACACACAATAAACTAATTATACAGGTTAGAATGAGCAACCAAAGATTTAGTATCTGAGGTTAGCAGTTAAACAAAAAGCATTTTCATGGCTGTAATTATGCACATTCCTGCTTTATCCCTTCATTCTGCTTCTCTTATGATAATGTCCATCTGAATGATGATTTCCACAGAGACACACAAGGACAGAATGAGCTCAATTGGTCTCAATTGAGTACAGTGCGAGAGGGGCCGTACTCATTGCCGTGCACCTGAAGAAGCCAAATAATGCATTTTGATTGCATGATTATAGCTGCGACTGATTCTGAGTGCTGTCATTCTGTCTTAATTGGCATGCCGAGAGGACTGTGCTCAAATTCATATCTATAAAGGGCGTAGTGCTCATCAGGGGAACGGCAGCTGTAGTGTTAATGGTACTCCAGGAGAAAGAGAGGCTGTGATGGAGATATCAGCGACCAACTGACGAACAGCAGAAGAACTGGCAACCACTTTGTTGATGTGGCTCAAGCGAAGATCTTACAAGATCTTGAAAGCAGATTACGCAACATAGATTAGCGAGTGCCGCTAGTTTGGGATTAGGTGCACCGGTTTAACCAGATTAGGAGAAGTATGGATGGATGTTGAAGAGTGTAACTAGAGCCGATGTGGTGCATTTCAGCAAGCAGGTGAAAGTAGGTTACGAGGTAATAAATAATGTGCAAAATGCAAATTAGTTTGCTTAGTAAACCAGGACACCAGAAGGAAAAAAACTATATTATGCTCTGCACATTTAATCAAAGGATCGGCAATGTGTGGGCTTTTCCAGTTACTCTAATACCGCGTTTCTGAACATTCAACAGTTTTATGAGTTACTCCCCAAGGCTTTTACAATACGATCTACCCCTCCTAGCCAGGTAGCTAACATATTTCCACACAGATGTTTTCCCTCCTTAATTATAGTGATCTATATTTATTTTCACCCATTGGATGACAGCAGTCTGGGCTATAAAGTAATGCATGGTTTGTAATTGCAGATGGGCACAGTGATTTTTCTGTGCTGTGGACTGTGCACTATCTTCTATGATTGCTACCTGCAGGAAGAACAGCTGTGCTTCTGCTGCTTCGCTGCTAGTTTGTCACCCAGGCTTAGGATGAACTGATCAATCAGATCAAACCCCACACGCCCTATTCCTCAGGTTTTACAGTCCAAAAAGCAACGAGATCCATTGAGACGTTTAAGCTGAAGGTGGAATTTAGTAGGCAGGTTAGAGTTAGTAGTTTTTATATTGTGTACTGGGGGCCGACTGTTATTCTTGCCTTGAAGTATTTCTTCTTGGTCATGGGACACAATGGCTTTTTTTAATAATACAAAAAATATTTATTTAATTGCTGTCAAAATTAGTGCATTAACGCAGGCGATTATTTTTTTCCAGTTTAACGGCATTAAAAATCTTAACGCAGGGGCAGAGCTAGAATTGGGGATTGAGCATGGAAACAGTACAGGTGACGAGGAGCTTCAGTAGAACAACAGTGAACTGCGGTCGGATGAGTTTTGTCAGGCCATATGTCAGTAAAAATTAATCTTACTGTCCTGTCAGCCGTTATACTTTGCTCGTAGCGCGTGCTCTTCAGTTGCACGCTCAAATATGGCGCTGTAGCCTGTATAATTTCATATTAAAGTGCAAATGCAACTACGAGCATTAGTGTCAGATCAGTGTCACGTTCAGCAGAGGCAGCTCTTAAAGTAATAGCCGCCAAATAACCTAATAACCCAGCTGCTGTGGTGTCTTTTATCAATATGGTTTGGTGGACAAGTTTCCTGTTTGAGAAACAATGCAAGAGAATTAATGTTTAATTGAAAGTTTTTGGAAAAACTTGATTGAAAATAGCAGTGCACCAACATATAGATTAAAAGACTGTGACATGACATCGAATTTGGTCCTATTTATTTTCTTAAAAATGAAGCGTGTAATTTCTGTCATTATTTTTGCAATTCTGTGCGGTGCAGAATTCACACCCTTCACCTTTAATAAATGTTTGTAGTCTTACTGAGGACAATTAACCAGCATTCACCCATTATTCTAACGAAATCTACTTAGAGTAGCTTTGTCCACCCCTTTCTCTCTGCTGACAAAAACAACACTGCATTGGTTGGGAAAATAATAACCAATATTTCATAGCCTAATATGTTTCACCCCCATCTAATCAAGTCAAATCAAATCTCCATGAATAAAAGCATCCTGTATTATTTCCATCTGAATTTCATTTTTTCATTTGGAGCTGTCACATTACAATATTAGAAAAGTTAAATGTGTGGTCCAACTTCATGTCATTCCTAACCTGTATGGCTTACCTTCTTCTGCAGATGATATTTTGTAGAATGATGGTGGTGACTAAACAGTTTTACTGACAATTGACTTCCGTTGTATGGACAACAACAACAACAACAACAACAACAACAAAAACACCCACCCACACACACAAAACCCTGACCAATTTTTAAAAATATCTTCTTTTCTATTCGACAGAAGAAAGAAAGCCATAAAGGTTTGGAATGACATGAGGGTGAGTAATAAATGATGACAGAAATCAAATTTTTGAGTTAACTATCCCTAGTGAATCTAGTATAAAATCAAGTTAGAGATTGTAGATCTAAAGCAAGGAAGCTTGTTGATCTACCAAAATTCAAGTTGCTTTAAAACGGCCAAGAACGTTCCTGCTGGTAAATGGCAGACCCTTTTTCAGTGTGATTTGCATGTATTCACTGATTCTGGAATCTGCAGGTAGGCGTCTGAGCCAGGCAGTTTTTGCTGTGAAATGTCACGCAATTGATATGTATGACAAAGCGAGCGTTCCAGACGGCGTGACTTGCCATCAGAGCAGACCGCTGGCTTGTTTTTCTCCTTCATCTGTAGCTGCATGATTATCACTGCATTTTGATAACTTGCGAGTGTGATACTGAGTGACAGCTCTGGTTCTTCATCCACGACCGGATCAAAACTGACAGCTAGCTTCTGTGGGACGGTCCCTTCCTCCTTCATGTATCTGAGGACACACAGCCTGGGAAAAATGAAGGAAGGGTGACACTGAAAAAGAGTCTGCATTTAATTATGCCACCGGCTTCAATAGACTGTAAACTGGAATTGATGTGTTGAATTGAATCTTCGCCAAAGTGTTCGTGGCTCACTGTGGTGTTTAATAAACGTGACTTTCCATGTTAGCACCTTTCAGATTTCTTCCAAAAATGACATTTGAAAAAGCTAAATTAATTATGGGGGGTGGGGGACACACAATTTTATGCAGAAATGTCATGTTCAAGTAAAACGAAAAAAAAAAAAAAAAAAAATATATATATATACAGTGGGTACGGAAAGTATTCAGACCCCCTTAAATTTTTCACTCTTTGTTATATTGCAGCCATTTGCTAAAATCATTTAAGTTTTACACAGCACCCCATATTGACAGAAAAACACAGAATTGTTGACATTTTTGCAGATTTATTAAAAAAGAAAAACTGAAATATCACATGGTCCTAAGTATTCAGACCCTTTGCTCAGTATTTAGTAGAAGAACCCTTTTTATCTAATACAGCCATGAGACTTTTTGGGAAAGATGCAGCAAGTTTTGGGATTTGGGGATCCTCTGCCATTCCTCCTTGCAGATCCTCTCCAGTTCTGTCAGGTTGGATGGTAAACGTTGGTGGACAGCCATTTTTAGGTCTCTCCAGAGATGCTCAATTGGGTTTAAGTCAGGGCTCTGGCTGGGCCATTCAAGAACAGTCATGGAGTTGTTGTGAAGCCACTCCTTCGTTATTTTATCTGTGTGCTTAGGAAGGTCTTGTTGGAAGGTAAACCTTCGGCCCAGTCTGAGGTCCTGAGCACTCTGGAGAAGGTTTTCGTCCAGGATATCCCTGTACTTGGCCGCATTCATCTTTCCCTCGATTGCAACCTGTCGTCCTGTCCCTGCAGCTGAAAAACACCCCCACAGCATGATGCTGCCACCACCATGCTTCACTGTTGGGACTGTATTGGACAGGTGATGAGCAGTGCCTGGTTTTCTCCACATATACCACTTAGAATTAAGGCCAAAAAGTTCTATCTTGGTCTCATCAGACCAGAGAATCTTATTCAGGTGTTTTTTAGCAAACTCCATGCGGGCTTTCATGTGTCTTGCACTGAGGAGAAGCTTCCGTCGGGCCACTCTGCCATAAAGCCCCGACTGGTGGAGGGCTGCAGTGATGGTTGACTTTCTACAACTTTCTCCCATCTCCCGACTGCATCTCTGGAGCTCAGCCACAGTGATCTTTGGGTTCTTCTTTACCTCTCTCACAAAGGCTCTTCTCCCCCGATAGCTCAGTTTGGCCGGACAGCCAGCTCTAGGAAGGGTTCTGGTCGTCCCAAACGTCTTCCATTTAAGGAGGCCACTGTGCTCTTAGGAACCTTAAGTGCAGAAGAAATGTTTTTGTAACCTTGGCCAGATCTGTGCCTTGCCACAATTCTGTCTCTGAGCTCTTCAGGCAGTTCCTTTGACCTCATGATTCTCATTTGCTCTGACATGCATTGAGCTGTAAGGTCTTATATAGACAGGTGTGTGGCTTTCCTAATAAAGTCCAATCAGTATAATCAAACACAGCAGGACTCAAATGAAGGTGTAGAACCATCTCAAGGATGATCAGAAGAAATGGACAGCACCTGAGTTAAATATATGAGTGTCACAGCAAAGGGTCTGAATACTTAGGACCATGTGATATTTCAGTTTTCTTTTTAATAAATCTGCAAAAATGTCAACAATTCTGTGTTTTCTGTCAATATGGGGTGCTGTGTGTACATTAATGAGGAAAAAATGAACTTAAATGATTTTAGCAAATGGCTGCAATATAACAAAGAGTGAAAAATTTAAGGGGTCTGAATACTTTCCGTACCCACTGTGTATATATATATATATATATATATATATATATATATATATATATATATATATATATATATATATATATATAAATAATGAACACTTTTTAGGCTGTTCATTTGCATGTTTATTCAGAGGCCATCTCACGTGTTCCTCAGACTCAAAGTACAGTTTGTTACCTCACAGCTACGATCACACATCTTTCAATGTGAAATCTCTCTCACTTGATTCATACTGCCAGATTTTTCCTGTTGTTCATTTCGGTCAGTCGATCAACACTTTGAACAAATTTCCATTTGCAGAGAATTTACATTCTTGGCAATGGTTTTATATGCAATTGTACCGTATAAAATCATGTAATTTGGTGTCAGATGTTGTTATCTAATCAAACTTGGCTTCGTCAGATCCACCAGTATCCGTTCCCACCTTTAAACTCAGTTTGAATAGTCCCAAGCTCAAGGCATCGTAATTGGATGTTAACTTTCAGGCTGGCGGTGTGAACAAACTGCAATCGTGAGATGAAATTCAAAAGATGAGGCCTGAGATTTTCATTTTAATAAAAGCCACACAGGCTGTTTTCTAGGTTATCATCAGAACGCCGGATATTATGCCGGTGTTCCTGGTTCCAACCAGTCCAGCAATCCATTGTCCAGCCCATTACTCCTATTTACCACTTTTATTGAATAGATTGTGATCACATCTTATTTAGAAATGCATTTACGGTTTGCTCATTTACCTTGTTTGTGTTGCATAACATGCACAGCAAAGTAGCTTTTAATGGAAATGAGGCTGGCTATCTCCACGAAATGGGTTGCTTGAGAGATGTAAGATTATGGAAGCCTCCATTTTGTTTTTAGGTAGACTTTCCTGAGCAATATAATATTCACAATGTGGGCACTAAGTACCTGCATAATTAACTCGTTCAGCTAATATATTTCAATGGATGATTCATTTGCCGTCCTCTGTTCCACAGAGTAGAGCTTTCTTTGTAAGATTCATGTTAATATAGGCAATTTTATCCAAGAAGCTGCAAGCTTTGAGCATCTCAATGCCCTCTCAACTGCACGGCCCCTTGTGCTTTCTTTAACCAAATGAAGTCAGACCAGTCAGGTCTCCCACTGTGGCTCCGTCTCCTCCCAGCCTGTGCCACTTTGAAGTCTGGAGTAATTAGCCGCTGCCTGTGAAGTAGCATCGCTAACCGTGATATGCAAACTCCATTTTCACTGATAATGATCTAGGAAATGTTCCAGCACATTTGTTATCAAATGCATTGAAACTCATGACCTGAGTCTTTGCAAAAAAAGCATCCAGAGTGGCACCAGAAGGTCACTGCAATGGATTCCACTTTGACAGTTTACACCGGCATTTATATAAAAGTTGAAGGTCATTTCAATTTTTATATATATCTATATATATATATATATATATATATATATTTAATTCTTAATTGCTAATACTTTTATTTAGCTGGGGCTCATTAAATTAATCAAAAGTGACAGTAAAAGCATTTAAAATGTTACAAAATGTTTTTCTGTTTCAGAAAAAAGCTGTTCTTTTGTATTTCCATTCATCAAAGAATCCTGAGAAAAATGTATCAAGGTTTTCACAAAAATATTAGGTAGCACAACTGTTTCCAACATTGATCAAATGAATAAAGGTTTCTTGAGCACCAAACCAGCATATTAGCATGATTTCTGAAGGATCATGTGACACTGAAGATATAATGAGTAATGATGCTGAAAATTCAGCTTTGACATCACAGGAATAAATTATATTTTAAAACATATTAATGTAGAAGACAGTTATTTTACATTTAAATAATATTTTAAATAGGCCTATAGGAGTTTTGTTTTGTATTTGCATGTTCCTTATTTATTTTAAGGAAATAATTATTTTTATTAGCTCAAATATTTGAATGCTATATTATTGTAATTCTTTTTTTTTTTTTTTTATAAATAAACATTTACATAATTAGAACTTGACTTTGCTTACTTCTAGGATTTCCAGTGTCAAGCAACTGCCATTGAAATTAATAGTAATGTTAACAGACAGAGTTCTTGGACACAGTCTGAGTTGTGACCTACATTTTCTTAGCCAATCAAAAACGCATATGATCAAGCAACGGGTTTGATGACATAAGGTTGGCTGACATGTCTTTGCATGCCTGGGTTTAGAAGTGAGGAAATGTAGTTGAAGTCTAGCAGAAATCGCTTACAATTCCTTGACATCTAAATCGCTTGGTGCTAAACACTCACCTCTACATTTCTTCTTTGCTCACTGCCAGTGAGTCATTCATGAAGGTCATAGTCCGATTGATTTTTGAGAGGTGGGTGGCAACATGCCAGAAAAACAGCACATTTCCATTCCCACTCTTTTTTGGCTGTGTTATGTAGTTTTTTGGAATGCTGGACATTTCTGCAGGCCTGTGTCCTAAATTACTTCATCTTGAATGGTCAATTGTATATATATATATGACCGTCCTTTAAATCTGTGGATCTTACAGCAATGTTTCCTTAAGAGGATTCAAGAAAATCACAATTTTTCAGCACTGTTGAAACAATAAACTTCTTGATATCCACTGATCATTAGGTTAAATATGGCTTTTGGTGTCTAATAAAGAAAGGCCATGTTTACTGTCTGGATCATTAATCAGGGTCCTTAATTGAGCCTTTTTCAACCATCTTGAAAAGAGGCCTTGATTATTACAGCACACAAGGCAGGACATCTCAGTTGAACAGTCCTTGGCTTTCTGGCTCATCTCAATGCTTAATGAGAGCCATGAATAGACATAGACCACTGTACTCTACTGATTGTCCGAATTATACAATCTCCTTCAATGATACCCCAGTCTAATGAAACACGGAGGGGAAAAAGGAACACCTCACATGTAGATTTGTGGATTTGTGAATTACCTTCCTTATTAAACAGAAACTCATAAGTTGGCGAAGAAGCAGAGTCATAGGTATGGTCATTTACACAGAACTTCAGAAAAGCAAAGGATCCTTCAGTGACATTTAATTAGGATCATGAAAGGTGGCACAGCATTTTGAGAGGTGCATGTGAAGGTTATGCTATTTATATGAATCTAAATGCAAGAGACTGCAATAACCCTCAGCATTGACAGTAGATGACTTTAGAGCAGATTATTAACATAGATGCTTGTTGAGTATCTAACAAGTTTTGGGAAAGCTTGCTAGATGTATGGTCTCTGGTTTGTTCACTCCAAAATGGGTAAATCTCACTGAACTATTAATAACTCACAGTTTTGTTTGCAGTTTTGAGCTAATGTCTATCTATCTATCTATCTATCTATCTATCTATCTATCTATCTATCTGTCTGTCTGTCTGTCTGTCTGTCTGTCTGTCTGTCTGTCTGTCTGTCTGTCTGTCTGTCTGTCTGTCTGTCTGTCTGTCTGTCTTTAAACTGTTTGTGTATATATATATATATATAAATATAAATATAAATGTGTGTGTGTGTGTGTGTGTGTATATATATATATATATATATATATATATATTTATAACATAATTGCGTTTCTAACATAATTGTGAGATACATACATACATACAGATAGATACATATTCCACTATTCTCAATGGGAAATCTTACTGGATATGTATAGTTATATTAACCATTTACAATAACCGATTTCTAATTACTATTACTAATATTTGAAAACATCTGTACACATACACAGTAATGAGAACTGTATGCTTAAATGCCAAAATATTATGACCTGAAAATGGTTGTCGACCCTTAATTCCCCTCAAATGAAAGTGCACAGATGAAAATCTGTTTCTTCAACAATACCATGTGTCAGAGTATTGCTAAAAGTGCGCTTTTAGTATGATTTATGAAGAGTAAACAGCTCCTGCTGTCTTTATAAAGGTGCGTGTTGTTGTCTCAGAGCCACAAATGAGCCTGAAGCCTGTGAATCCCACCACTCTTACAGACAGCACCTGATTGTGTTGGCCCATCTAACTGTCCGACCAGCTCCCCTGATATTAATTTCAAAATCGTGTTGAAGCCAGACTCATTTTAGCTATTTTCCAGAGAGACTCAAGCGTGTGAGCTCAAATTGCAGCTTGTTACATTTAGGCAATGTTGACTCTTCTAATTGCTGTCTGTCTGGCTCTCCTCTCTCTGTTGGCCTGTACCAGAAAGTTCTCTCCAGCCGACGCTGCCCCTCTTAGTCATGTGTATTATCTGAGATGCAATTGCACCCGTGTTTAACATTAACTCACTTTGGAGGCCGTCGCAATCAGTGGTTCTGCTGCATCGCTACAATGATGTACATCACACCTCTGCCCAGATTATGTTGTAGTTTTTGGCCTCAGCAGTCAGCTGGGAGGTACCGGCCAGTGGGACCACAATTATATTGCTATATCTGGTGTTCACTCTCTCTCTCTGTGGCTCTCCACAGCTCTTTGCGTGACAACTGAGCGCTTTGGGGAATTTAATTAGGCTTTGTGCAAAAGCTGTGCAGTTGCTCGCTGTGCCCTGAAGAGTTGTTTCTTAATGAACAGTTTGCTTTGAATGTTCAAAACGGCATTATTTGCATTGCATCAGGGGTAATATTTGATTTTGGAGAAGTGCATGTTGCTGTTCCAGGTTTTTGCTCCTCCGGGATTATATTACTGAACCGTAGTAGTTTTTTGTGGAGTGACAGAGCATTTGTAATTTTAGTAAACTCCCAACTACTACCCTGAAGCCTACTACTTTTCTGATTTTGATTAATACATTTTTTTATTAACTTTTATTTGTTTTTTATTAACATTCACACACCATAAATGGTGAGTAGCCAAAAAGCGTTCTTGCTTTTAGAAAGAAATAAGTTTAAAAATGTTTTTGAAAGACGTCTCTTATGCTCACCAAAGCTGCATTTATTTGATTAAAAATATAGTAAGAACAGTAACATAATATAAATTAACATATAATATTTATAGTATAAATAACATAATTTTTGCTGTGATACATTTTATAGGAGTGTGTGATGAGTATGAAGTTTAAAAGCTTGTATTTAAGAAAAACGGGTAAATAAAGAAAAGAAAAAGAAAAAAGGTTACTTTCCTGTCAGTATTTATTGATTTAATGTATCCTTGCTGAATAATTTATTAATTAAATTAATTAATTAAATTATTTTATTACATTTATTTTTTAGGCAAACTTTGGAATGGTAGTTTTGAGAAAAGAAGCATTTTATTATTTGTCATTTTTGTCCTTGTACATTCAACCTCTGTGTGTGGCAACTCATAAACATCGCTGTTTTGCATTGTACATAATATCTCTTCTTTGCTTGGCTGCGTAATTGATGATTGCTACTGTATATTTATGGTTATTGTTAAGAGACTTCTTCCACACAAACTTCTTTCAAGTAAACTTTTACAAACTGCCAAAATTAAAAGCATTTGAAATTGGTAAAGTTTTCTGCATGTGGATGATTTTTTTTTTGTCTTATGATATCTTCTGTTCTACCTTTCATGTTCCCACTACAGTATTTCTTCCTTTTTTAAAAGGGGCCAATTACATGGCCTCAGTAGCTGCCCTGTGCTGTCAGTGCTGCAGGAAGCAGAGGTATATGGCCTATCAAAACCTGCAATTAGCTCTGTGGCCTTTTACTGAAGACCACTCTTATTGGAGGAAAAGACATGATAGGAAATAAATCCCAAAGCCAATAACTGCATTAACCTTCATCTTCAACCTTTGTACCAGTCAAAATGATGCCCTTATAAGTTCACCCATGTCATTTTATATCATGTAACCTTACTGAAGTTTCTAGTATTTTTTATGACAGTGAAAGGATACTTTTAGTAACTTTTTAGTTTTTCAAACTTTTAGGCTTGTATATATATATATCGGGTCGCCCTGTGTCCCTTTCACAGAGAGCTTTCAGGGAATGCGGTGTACTTTTCTTGCAGCCTTTGAAAAATTACATCGAAGACGATAGAAAAAAATCTAAAAAAAATCTAAAATACACAAGTCTTCTAATTATTCATGTGAATCATTATTCTCTCATAAATTTCCACAGCCACCCAGTTCCAAACCAGCTTGTCTGCATAGCTATAAACAGACATGGCTGCTGGGTTATTATGTGGCTTTAAGGCAAAGATGAGAAGTGTTTATGGATTATGCATGGAGCACAGTCTGTGTATAAGCGAAAGCAATTGGCAGCAAGAATCATGCAGAGCTTTGATTAGTTCTTAAAACCATTTTAATTGGACCAGTGTTTTTTTTTTCTTCTTCTTTTTCTTGTCTGATCGATTTTATTTTATTTATTTATTAATTTATTTTAATCTGGACCTGTCTACGAGTCAGTTATGTGATGCTCATATATATGTGTCAGGATTGTGGACTGTCTTGTGTTGTGTTTTTGCTCCCCATGTGTTCTGTGACCCAGTTTCTTCCCAGTCTGATTGTTAATTTGATTCCAGTTGTGTCTCCTTAGTTCCCTCGTTTACCTGTCTTTAAAGCCCCTGTCCTTTCAGTTCTTGTTTGTCGGGTCTACTGGTTACTACGTGTGTGTGTGTGCGCGCGCATCTCCCATTGTGGATTATCTCCTGAGTTCCTTGATTAAAGACAGTTTAAACGTTTCCATGACTCCTGCGTGCTTCCTCCACAGCGAACCATGACAGAAGACCCGACAAAAACAGTTACCTCCGTGTGTCTACCCTCCGTTTTTGTTTCCCGTTTTTCTCAGTGTTTTTTTTCCGTTGTGCCCCATGGATCCCCTCGTCCGGCCCGAATTCCTCCTCCTCCTGCTGGAGCAGGGGGACAGATCTCTCGAGGACCATACAAGACTGTTCCTGTGTTTAGCTAACGCCACCTGCTACCCGGACAACGCGCTATCCGAGGATGGTCCTCGAGAGGATTTCGCCACCTCTGTGGAGTGGACTCTGGCGAGAAATGGATCGCCCCTCACCGTCTCTCCTGAGGATGATCTCGCCAGATCCACTCCAGACCCAGAGCCCAGCCCACCATCTCCCCGCGGTGCAGAGCATCAGCCCGAGCCCACCGATGACGGACAGCCATTTCCCGCTGCGATCAACGAGCCAGCGCAAAGCCGAGCGACTGAGCGGAAGATCGTCCCGGAAGTTGAGCCCAACATGTCAGATCAGGTGCGAGAGCCGGCAACAGTGTCCACCACGATGGAGCCAGCTGTTGACGGTATGAGCACGGAGTGGAGCTCCGCCCCCTGCACCGTGGCTGAGGGTGAGCTGATTATACATCTGGGACTGCTGGACATGGAGGGGGATTTGATTGACTGGGAATCTGAGCTGGAGTTCAAACTGCCCCCTCTCCTCTCTCTGTCGCCCCTGCTGGTCCTGTCCAGCCCTCCTTCGTCCTTGGTTCCCTTGTCCAGCCCTGAGGGGGTTTCAGATTCTCCAGTGCCCGCTCCTCAAAAGTGCCCTCCAGTGCCCGCTACTCGAAAATGCCCGCCCTCCCACCCGCTCCTGTCTCCTCCACAGCTGTCATCTGGCAGCCCCTCTGCTCGCCCTCAGCCCACCATCAATGCGGTGCGAGCCCCACGGGACTGCCATCCTCCAGCGTCGCCGAGGCTGGAGTATCCCTCACCTCTGCCTCCAGCCTTTGAGGCCTGGACTCGGCCCATTGACCCAGCGGCTCCACCTCGGCTCCTAGCTCCCTCGCCTCCACCAGCTCCACTGGGCTCCCTCGTCCCTCCGGCTCCGCCTTGGTCGGGCGTCGACCCGCCATTGCCTCAGGACTCCGCTCCTCCGGCTGCACCTCGTCGCTCCATCCCACCGGCTCCGTTGGGCTCTTTCCTCCCACCAGCTCCACCTTGGTCCTCAGTTGCTCCGGCTCTGCCGCGGATCTCCGGATCTCCACCTCCGCCTCGGTCGCCAGAGCCCTCGGCTCCACCCTGGCCCCCCGGATCCTCAGCATCCCCCTGGCTCGTTGGCTCTCCGTCTCCACCTCGGGCTCCTCCACCTCCTGCTCCGCCGCCGTTGGTCGGCCCCCTGGAGTCGGCGGCCATTCCTTCTCCATGGCTCCTCCCTCCGTCTGCTCCACCATGGGCCATCATCATGGCTGCTGTGCGCCTCCTGCTCCGGGTCCCTCCTGTCTCTTCCCTGGCTCCTCCTTCCTTCGTTGCCCCCTTGGACTCTGTTGAAATAGTTGACATGTATCGGTCTGGAAAGGGTTATAAAGCCATTTCTAAAGCTTTGGGACTCCAGCGAACCACGGTCAGAGCCATTATCCACAAATGGAGAAAATTTGTAACAGTGGTGAACCTTCCCAGGAGTGGCCGGCCTACCAAAATTACTCCAAGAGTGCAACGACGACTCATCCAGGAGGTCATAAAAGAGCCCAGAACAACATCTAAAGAACTGCTGGCCTCACTTGCCTCAATTAAGTTCAGTGTTCATGATTCAACAATAAGAAACCGACTGGGCAAAAACAGCATCCATGGGAGAGTTCCAAGGCAAAAGCCATTGCTGACCAAAAAGAACATAAAGGCTCGTCTCACATTTGCCAAAAAATATCTTGATTATCCCCAAGACTTTTGGGCAAATATTCTGTGGACTGATGAGACAAAAGTTGAACTTTTTGGAAGGTGTGTGTCCCGTTACATCTGGCATTAACCAACACAGCATTTCATAAAAAGAACATCATACCAGAAGTCAAACATGGTGGTGGTAGTGTGATGGTCTGGGGCTGCTTTGCAGCTTCAGGACCTGGACGACTTGCCATAATTGATGGAACCCTGAATTCTGCACTCTATCAGAAAATCTTGAAGGAGAATGCGCGGCCGTCAGTTTGTGACCTCAAGCTCAAGCGCACTTGGGTTATGTAGCAGGGCAATGATCCCAAACACATCAGCAAGCCTCTGAATGGCTCAAGAAAAACAAAATTAAGGTTTTGGAGTGGCCAAGTCAAAGTCCGGACTTAAATCCGATTGAGATGCTGTGGCATGACCTTAAACAGTCCGCTCATGCTCAAAAACCCTCCAATGTGGCTGAATTAAAACAATTCTGCAAACGCAAACGCTTAATTGCAGTTATTGTGGCAAAGGGTGGCACAACCAGTTATTAGATTTAGGAGGGGGGGGGATTACTTTTTCACGTAGTGCCAGGCAAGTTTGGACAGATTTTTTCCCTTAATAAATTAAATCAATATTTCAAAACTGCATTTTTAATTTACTCTGGTTATCTTGGTGTAATATTAAAATTGGTTTGACGATCTGAATCATTCAATTGTGACAAATATGCAAAAAAAAAAAAAAGGAAGGGGGCAAAAACTTTTTCACACCACTGTGTGTGTATGTATATATGTATATGCATATATAAATGTTATGCTTATATATTAAATATATATATATATATATATATATATATATATATATATATATATGATGCAAGTAAC
The DNA here is from genome assembly GCF_012432095.1 of Onychostoma macrolepis. NCBI lineage: Eukaryota > Metazoa > Chordata > Actinopteri > Cypriniformes > Cyprinidae > Onychostoma > Onychostoma macrolepis. Next base: position 21,198,620 of record NC_081158.1, on the reverse strand, counting down.
ACATACATACTGTAATTTGTAAGTAATTAAATTTTTTAATTTTTTTTATTATAATTTGTTTGTTTGTTTTGGAAGCATAGGATCAAAAATGTCAGGGTGATACAACTGTCCTGAAAAGTATTAAAAGAGAGAAAGAGTAAATTTTGTTAAATAATTATTTAGATTTGCAAACTAATTTTTTCTTTAAAATGATGTAAAGTTTTTTTTTTCCTCCCCATTGAGTGAAACTAACATGTAGGCCTATACAAAAAGTACATTCATAAGAACTTGACATGTTTTAAACTAGATGTTTTTCTTCATATGATCTTTATCAATTGTGTCTCTTTATATGAAGGCCATATGCCTCTAAATGAAACCGTGTTGCATCCAAAACTATGCCATATATCTGCTGTGATGATAGAGGCTTCATTGTGTAATGGTCATTAGATTGAAAAGTGGGCCTCTTATGCTGAAGGACCATTTTGAAAAGCCTGAACTTTTAGAGAGTGATCTTGTATCATGCATTTAAATGATGTGGTGGGCTGACAGTAATGCAGAATAAAATTGTGGTCATTTGAAACTGCTTTTTAACAGGTGGCCTCCCATCTGTCCAATGTGCTTTTAACCACTCTCTCTAATGAGCACTAGGTCACCTTGGCGCACTGATCCTCCATAAATTAGAAACTTTCTCTCCAACAATAAGTGGAATATGTGACTCCAGTCTGAGCCTCCACAATTTGGCCGGGTGTTCTTGTTCTTCAGTTTATGCACTACGGTTTGGGTAAAACCAACAGGGGCTGTAATGCTAAATGGCGTGGTGTAGTCATTAGCCTTTACTTACTGTAGCTGCCTTCACCATGCAGGATGAGCTTTAAAAGCATCGGCTTTTGGCCTTTGTGAGGCAAATTTGATGTTGAGTCATGAGAGCGGATCATGCAGTGTATCAGCGAGGGTCTCTGAATACAAAATGTCAAAGAAAGAATGGATCCCAGAAAGTCCTTGACACAAAAAGTGTGGTATTGTCACCATTCTCTCTAGCAAATTAGACACTTCTTCACAATGAGGAAATCTTAAGCCCAAATAATAACTCTGTATCCGCAGAAGTTTGAAGAAGGTGTTATTGAAACTCATTTGTTTCACAGTTGCACAATGCAGAAGAACACTTCTGTGATAATTCTTGCACATCTGAGTCACACGTTTTAGCTGAAAAGTGCCATTGCCCTTTTTTTCTCTCATGAAAGACCTATTTCTAGGTGTAGATAAGTTTTTTCTTTGATTAAGTTCAGTATTAGCCTCTGGTAATCTATTTAATTTGTGCTTTAGAGACATCCAGTTTTACTGGATTACATTGATTAAAAGCTATTAAATAGTCTTAAATTATATTTTGAGTTGAAATACATGCCGTATAAAATTTTATTTTATTTTATATAATGTAAAACATATTGAGGCCTTACAACATGCAGGTCATAAAAAATGCCTTAAACTTCCTTGTATAGTGTTCAGAGTGGTTTAATTGGTTTTTGTTATGTTATTGTCCATTTATCTTATTAGGTAAATGGAAAATTATAAGTGTTTTCTCTAATTTCCTGGCAGCTGATTTGTACACTGTTTGGGTTTAACCCTCAAATGGAAAGTATTTTACGCAATTTATGCAAGCGATATTGAAGTGAAAATTGTTTGTTCAAGACGGCATTGATAGACTTGGCAAGCATGCAGCTCGGCTTTATTAATTAAATACTCCAGTAGGTGGTCAGCGGTGTCTAATAAATCATAATAAACAGGGGTAAATTGTCTAGAATTAGTGTCTGCGTGTTTATCACTTGAGTCTCAAAATGCTTTCTGGAAGTTAAATAATGAAGAGTGGCATCCACTGCAACTGGGGGCAAATAAAATGTAATCATATTAGAGAAAGAGGGAGAAGGGAAAAGATAGAGAAAATTAATGTTGAGTGTGTGTGAGAGAGAGATTGAGTATGGGAATTATTTAATACAGTGCAAGCACTGCAGCCATGTAAATTATGCAATTATTGTAAAATATTATGTGATGAATGTCCCATTCTTGCACATTTATATCAAGAAATTTTGTGCAAAAAACTGTACGCAAGAAGGATACTTTTATACAAACAGATTGTAGAAATTATATTAATACAGAAATGCTTGTATTATCCTTATTTGTAACTATATTTAGATAAAACTGCTTTCTTTATACTTATTTAACAATAAATATATAATCTTATACATTTGTAAATATAAATATTATATAATACATATTATAAAATGAATAATGATATCTGTGTATGTGACCTGTGTTGGTTGGTTTTTACAAAGCTTTTTTTTTTTTTTTACTCCTTGCAAAATTTCAATTTTGGAACACACGACTGTGCACTTTATAATTAACAGAATATTAAATTGCCATTAATTCTCTAGAGCTCAAACCTACTTCTTCATATTTAATTTAAGGTGACTTCCTCAGCACAGGTCTTCATGTGGACAATCAGACATTGTAATTCAATTCTAAAATGAACAGTCTGTTTTATTTAGAGCTGTGCTAATTAATGAACATCCGACTGGCACACTGTACTGCTCTGCCTTCAGGCTACATTAAAGCTGTTATTCAAAACATATTTAATTGAATATTCTGAGTAAAGTATGTGAACCTCAGTTCTATTGGGAATTATATGTCACTGAATAGGGAACGTCTTATATACTAATGCTAATATTCAGTACTGAATTCTCCATGTATAGTTTGATAAATCTGTAGGTTCATAGTTGTTCCTTGGCCTGCTTTGCAACCTAGTCGTTTCCTGTTTTTATATACACTTTAAAGCAGATGGCATCATCCTTTGGGTCCATAGCTGGACACTCTCAAGACTTTATGCTCTGCCCTGAGGCTGAGATGATAATGTGTGGTGGAGATGGCCATCTCTGAGCTAGTGTTGTGCTAATGTGATCTTTTCTCCTCTCCTTCCAGTGAGCACAAAAGAAGAACCGGAGAAGAAAAGGAAGAGACGGCTGTGCTTTCTGTAGGTACTGTGCTTTTTGTTCTTGTGAATCTTATCAGCATTAGTATAGTGTTGTTCATGTCACACTACAACCCTGAAGATACACCGTGCAATTGTACTGTAGATCTTTTAAAAAACTGCAAAGAGAAACCGCTTTTCAAAGAATTTAAGATAAAGCTGCACCTTGAACTCACTCTATATAATATTTCAGCTGATATCATCAGTCCATTAATCACAGGGCAGAGTTTGATTTCATAGAATGATATCTCTCTCTCTCTCTCTCTCTCTCTCATTTCTATACACTGTAAACAGCTTTTGTGTGAATTTAAAGCATATTACCGGCTATGAGTTACCATACAAAGCAGCTTTTTTTTTTTTTTAACAGTAGTAGATTTACTACTTCTTTTATTTAAATGATTAGCAAGAATGACTTTACAGAGAACAGGATCATGTAAAATCATAATGTTTATCTGTGTGTATATTATAGTAATCTCTTGTATAATTACAAATTCAAAGCAGTAAAATGATGTCCAGAGTAATGTACTGGCACTACGGGTTCCAGCATGCACTGCATCTTGAATCAATTATAAGATTGATTGATTGATTGATTGATGGAATGATTGACTTGTTTCATACTGTCCACAGTCTATATATAAACTGCAGTTTGAAATGACGCACCTATACAGCGATCTGTTGCGGCACATCAAAGAGCGCCAAAACGCCATTTATTGTTTGAATTTCCTGAAAAAAATGGACATAATTTGAAAGATGGGACTTCGTATATAAAACAGTATATAAAACTGGAAGTTTCCAATGAAGTTCCATTTGTGCAGTGGTTAAAAGAATGCTGCGTTTGTTCGGTACACTTGCGTGTCGAACCGAATAACAACTTTTCGATGCGAATACATGTACCATTACAATCCATATATATATATATATATATATATATATATATATATATATATATATATATATATATATATTTTTTTTTCTTCTAAAGTTATGGTTATAAAATGGATGGCTGTGGGAATATGTTGCCACTTCCAGGGTCCCCTGCTAACTAGAGGGAAGAATAATGTTTTCAAGTTTTTGAATAGGATGACATTAAAACGACAACAATAAAAATAATAATAAACAAAAAAGCAGTAATGTTCCATTTTTTGTTTTTTCAACACATTTTTAGCATAGCATTTTTACAATCTTTTACTGTTAAAGTTACGATCTTTACAGTGTAGGCTAGTATTAGTATTTGCTGTGGTATTAAAATTGGTATTGAGAATTCTGAAATGTAAACTGTGGTATTACTTTAGGCATTTTAATGACATTATTTAAAGAATAAATTGATAAATGCAAAAATAGTACACAGCATAAAGGAAATGGAATGAATTGATTGAACAGTAATTTTCTTTTCATATAAGTTTTTCTAGTTTAATGAAAGAAAATTACCCAAACTGCATTGATGTACTGTAAAAGTCTGACTACACCATTTTATTATGAGAAATTCCTCTTAAACCCTGGCAGTCTCTCTAATGCCATCATCTTGATTCCCGGCTGATTCATCCAAGTTAAGTACCCAACTCCAGTTTACAATCTGAGGTGTCAGGGATGTTTGAAGCAACTAGTAATTAATGCTTCCACTGCTACTTTGCTGAGCTGTGTGTGTCCCCCTCTCCCTCGTGATGAATGGAGCTCCTGGACCCTGTCCCAGCTGTCATCTGTGATTGATGCACTGTGCTTGTCTTCGTCCGGGTTTCTTGCGCTCGGTAACTCCCTTCCCCCATCCGATCGTCAGCCTCATCCTATTAGCCACAGTATTAATCACCGCCAGTGCTGCTAATTGCTTTATAATCCCACCCCTGAGCCATACAATGTGTTGAGAGAAGTCACCTCTGAATCCCATCACTTTCCCCGTCCCGTTGTCTCCGTATCTCTGGCTCCACCATGCTTGTTTTTGATAGCAGTGTATTACCCATGATTCCCTTCCTACCCTAATCCTCTTCCGATTTCCTCGACAGATAATCTAACCAAGTCACTCGCCGTAGAAACTGCAACGCCGCACCCATGCTGATGTAAGAGACAAAGGGTCTGGTCGGATTTGTCAGGAAGGCCATTCAGAGGATAGGAGGCAAGCGGAGGTTGACCTCGAGCACTAAGCCTAAGCCCTTTTGCTCATTCCTCAGAGTGAAATCTCAATTGGATTTCGCTCCTGATTAGTCTAAATCAGAATTTCTCAATACATTCCTACCACACATTTTAGGGATCTGACTAATTGAACACACCCAATTTAGTTCATAGACTCAAGAGGGTCTCTGTAGAGTGACTAATGAACCGAATCAGGTGTGCTAAAATTTGGGAGATTTCCGAAATGCATCTGTTGGGGCTTGAGAAACCCTGGTGTAGGTCATTCAAGCATTTTCACATGCCCAGAAGGGGGTAGTTGACGCTCACGCTTCATTCCAGATGTGACTTTGTGTAACTGTACCATCATGAGAGAAGACACAGTGCATTGAGCATGGAAATGGAGGATTATGGGGAATAAACTCAAGCTTGAGCGATTGGCTCAACCAGGCAACTCCACGGTCACGCTTTGATATTTTTATTTATTGCCTCCCTAAGCGATAGATGACATCTTTTCTCTTTCTGAGAGTCGGCGAGCATAAATTTTCCAGAAAGCGAAGGCACCTTGTTGGGCGCTCCTTGTCGACGAGATAGATTGACAAGCCACTCAAGCGGCCCTCACTAATCAGAACTCCCATGTGGAGAGCAAAGCCCTGGGAAACTCATTTAAAGTTGTCGGACATATTGTTATGCAAAGCACATCAATGTCAATAGAGAACAATCAGGAGAAATATGAGAAAAATCAATCCATCTGTGAAAATAATCAACACACTGGCCTTCTCGGCTTGTCTTTCATCTGTCTATATCCTGGCATCCAATTATGGATTGAAATAATTTAGAGATGTGAGGTCCAGTAATGGAGGTGAAGACTGTTCTGGAGATATTTGGATATTTGGAGCTTTTACAGTGCTGTTAGTACGCTACGTCTCGCCCTCGGTGCTATAACAAGGCGTACATCATCCCTCTCTAGAGTGCATTAGGGGTACTTTGTGCAGGCTTTTAGTACCCCCATTCCGCAAGCAACTCTCTTTCCTCTCTTTACTTGCGCTCCCTCTCTTTTGCCACACTTTAAACAGCATTTTACCATCGCAAACCCGTCTCCCTCATTTTCTCGACAGATAAGGCTGATTTTTTTTCAGGCCGGTGCCTAACAGCACAGGCTATGCCCAATGTTCCTCTTTTAATCCATCACATTATACTATTTCATTTCTTCTCTAATTCGTTAATCAGCGAAGCGCCCAAGCTGATATGACCACAGTCATACCAGAAGCAATTTCACATCTCCGGTTCGTCTCTCGATTTCAGCCCGGCGAATTCTCAGATTGTTCCTTTAATAACCTTGTCATGGATGTATCACAGCTTTTGGCACATGACTCACATTAATGCTTCGGCCCATTAAGAGGAAATTAAGGGACAGACTTTTGCATAGGACTGCCTTATCAACAGCTGACAGATGGACATGTCAGAGAGACATGCCATGGGGGTATTTGGATGCAACAGCGCATGCCGGAGAGTTAATCCTGTTGTGTGACCTCTAATAAGAAATTAGACATGAAATGCTGCAACAATAAGTGGGATTATTAACAAGAAAAAGTGTTATGTTTTCGGAAACATTGCGTATGATGTCTCAACCAGCAGAAACCTGAACTTTGAGGCTGAATTAGCATATCTTGCTCTGAGCAATGTTTTATGCAGGACTAATAATAGTATACTATGAAGCATGGTTTACACCCATGGAGTTTAAAGGGGAATTTGGTAGGTCTTCCACAAATGGCAGATTGCCTGATGGTTTTTCACACCATCTGGGGTTTCCTGCGTGCCACATTCTATATCAAAGATGACATCAAGTTGCTCAGACTATTGACAGAAGTGGGAGGAAATTCTTATTTAGGGAATCCATTAGACATTTGCAGACATATCACAGTTCCACACTATTCCATACATTGCAGCACTGCAAAATTATATAATTAATATAATATTAATATATAATAATATATTTAATACAGTATATAATATTAAAATATAATATAATACTACACTAATACTAATATTATGTTACATTACTGTTCAAAAGTTTAGGGGTGGTAAGATATTTTAAATGTTTTTTTTTTTTTTTCTCAAGTGTCTTGTGCACACCATGGTTGCATTGATTTGATATATTTGATTTTCCTGTTCTATTTTCAGTTTTTCTATTATCTGTTTTAATATATTGTAAAAATAATGTATTCCTGTGATTGCAAAGCAATCTTGATTTTAGCAGCCATTGCTCCAGTCTTCAGTATCAGTTGATTCTTCAAAAATCATTCTCCTATGCTGATTAGGTTAAGAAGTATTTGATAAATTGATATTATCAATGTTGAATTTTTTTTTTTTCTTTAGGATTCTTTAATGAACAGAAATGTGTAAAAACAACAGCATTTATTCAGGTCTTTACTGTCACTTTCGAATATTATATTATATTAATTATATTCTATTCTATTTTTATTTTATTTTATTTTATTTTATTTGAGAATTAAAAGTAACATTTCATGGACAGTAACAAACATTCATGACAAGTAAATGTTTTCAGTTGTTCTCAGTTCTCTCTCTATTGTCCTGTGTGGCACACGGTTAATTGTAGACCCTACGTGCACAGAAATTGAGAGGTCTACTTCTGTGGTTTAATTATTCTCATCCCATTTTCGTTTTATGCCTGATCTCATGTTATTGTACAATGGAGCAGTGATGATGTTAGTGTCAGGGACACATTTTACATCCATTTATAATTAGAACAGAAACCTAACATGGCTGTTCAGACAGATGCTAACAGTATCACTTTCATGCCTATTTCTCCATGGTAACAGAGCCATGTGACACAGTTATTCTGCTGGCTGTCACTGAAGCGGAGCCAACGGGGGGGCTTAGAGAATGTCCAAAGGTCTCACGTTCACTCAGTCATGACACTGACTTCAGGTCAGGTGATCTCCTGCCTTTACATGCTCTTTTTGCTCCATTTCTATTGGGTTAAAGATAAAGGCCAATGGCGGAGTGGACGTTCTTAGATCCAGCCTATGAGATGCTAGGCACGTTCCTCTGTATGTCTCTTCTGTATTATGATGTTTATCCCAAGAGAGACCGACTGAGGCTTTGGAGAAGCTTTGCACTAGATGACACACACATACACACACCCATCACTCTCAGACATTACCTGAATCAGAGGCTTGGATTTCCCATGATTCTCTGTCAGTGCTGTTTAAAGGAAGCAAGGGAAAGCAATGGTCACGCATTTCAGCCAGACCTGTGCAAAGAGAAAAACAAACACTGCAAATTACCCATGGGAAAGTAAGAGTCCACTATAATCTGCTAGACATCGAAGACAATGTACTCTGCTGAATGCACGCAAATAAGTATTCTCAGGCCAAATAAAGGTGAGTGGCACCTTGACTATCAGCACTGAAAGCTTCTCCGTTCAGAAACAAGACAGGATGAAATTTATCCTGAGCCACACACGCAATGGCATTTTTCCACTTAAACGAAATGAAGACTAATAGACCAGGCTTTTCGCATCCCTTCAGCAATTATAGAATGCCTACCGGTTCTGATTATTTAGACAGGGTGGATAAATCAAAAAAGCACATATAGTTTGATTCTAATTAGGTTTGGTGAGCTTGAGTCGGCAGTATTGGTAATTTGAGGAGCTTAAAGACCTTGCCGACCTAACTCTGCCTCTAAGCTGCATGTGACTCGCAAGTTGTTTTCATCCCCTCCGTGGCTGCTCCGTTGTGAGTTGGTCACGATGAATGCCAACCAGCCCCCAGGGGCTTTGAAGTCAGATGTTTGCATTGATCTCCAGAGCTGCCCATCATCTCAGTGGTGCGGTGGAGTGCTGTTCATCACAAGCATACCTGAATCTCCCCAGGTTCAGTTTTTTTTTTGTTGATGAAATTGAAGCCTTACAGAAAGGGCACTGCATACTAACACGAGACATATTTATGCAAGCTGTCTCTGTCAATGATTGTCTCTTCTGTGAGTCAACACAGCTTGCATTTTGATGCATATAGAAATATTTTGCTCTGAATATGTTTTGCATGCAGCTCGTCTACTAATAAGTTGTAAGTAAATGTGCTTTGGTAGCAGCTAGTGTCAGTGAACTGGCAAATTACAGGTTTCTTATTCATTTATTACTTATACAGTATTTTGCGAAATAGCCAGCAGTTGCTTCCTATGACAGAATTTTGTTCAGAAATACTTAGGGCATTTTCTCTATAATCTGACCCTGGAGCAACGCAGCAAAAATGTGAAATTCTCAATGAGCATTTTTGTCTTGTACCAAAAAAATAAAACATCCCTAAAACAAGAGACTTTTACCTGAGAAAATAGTATAAGATAGTGAGACTTGTTAAGTTGCATTGATGCATACAATTGCAATTTTAGAATATAAAGTTACAACTACAAGACATAAAGTATTTTATTTATTTACAGTAGCTGGAAATGGGTTTTAATAATTGCATTTTTTTTTTCCAATTGCACTCATATTCAAGACTTATATTGAAAAGTTATTATGTTATTTAATTTAGTTTCTCAAATTAATGTATGTTGTTTTAAGGATTTTTAGATATTTTACTGATAAACAGGACAAAGATACTAATTATTATTTGCATCTAAAATAGTCTAACATAACCTAAATTGGAATGTCTATGTGCTGGTCCACTGTCTTATGTAACACACATGATCTCTCACCTATACCGTTTCAAAGAGGCTTACCACTATTCTTTACTTCTGTCACACTTGCAAAGTCATACCTTTCATCTGCTTTAAGGCAAAAGTAGAAAAAAAATGATAAAAAGATGGGAGGAGTAGGGAAGAGAACCAACCCACGCAGTGAGCTGACCTGTGCCCATCGCAACCTAATCATGTTATCCACGGTAGCACAGCAGAAATGTTTCGGGATGTTGCATTACAGGGATCAAAGCGAGAGCATCTTAATCTGTTCTTGAACTGTATGAAATATCTAGGACAGGTTTTTTTCCCTTCAAATTGCGCTAAGATCTGCTGTCGGTGAGTCATAAACATCATCGCAGGCTCTAGGCGCTTCCAAAGCAGTGCCACGTTGATGCAAAGTAGCATTTGGTTAGTGTAAAATAATCACATAAGAGAGACGCAAAAATAACTGGATTTGTGCAGATGGAAGGGTTGCTGTATGCATTGCTGACAGTGTTTGTGTGAGTATGTGTGAAAAAGCAGCATATGAGCATTTTAGGTAGTAACTGTCATCTAAATCCTTTTCCCACCATTTAACACACAGTGTAGGTGGTATGCTCAGGGATTAGGTCTAGCCTTTAATATGCATTCAGTAAGTGCACACGCTGTAGACTTCCTATTTCGTACTGTATGGGGATCAAACCAATTAAACCAGTGCAGCTATAGAAACCTTCTAAAAGAATCAAACTTTTCCTGCTGTAAACGTGTTTTCTTTTCTTTAATGCCCATATGGCATTTAGTAATGAACAGTCCTATTGCAATATAATACAATGCAAGTAAGCACAGACAAACCCTTCTATCACAAGCCACAACAGCCAATACACAGTAAATGTCACCATATGGAGGGTAAAATAAAAAAGAAAATGTTCAAAGCAATCCATCTCACTTCTTACTATGTTCCTTTCCATCTTCAGTTCAATTGGACCAATGCTGCCTTTCATTTAGCTCAGAATATTGAAATGGCAGTTTACTACTTGTAAAAGTGCTACAGAATGCCAACAGAGATCAACAGTCAGGTTCCGGAAGTAGAAACCCCATTCATTTTCTCCACAGGGAAATTGTTTTTTAACAATAATTTCTCTGTAATGTTTACAGAGTGATCCAAAGTAAGCTATGAGTTTGTTAATTGATGGTATATGCTTTTGTTAAAGCTGGCTTTCTACATTTTTCACTTACTTAAAGTGCTTAAAGGGGTCATGAACTGAGAAGTCAAAATTCCCTGGATCTTTTGACATATACTATAGTATAAAAACATCCTGTACGTTTCAGAACTCAAAACTTTCTTGTTAGTCAAAGAACAGCTTATATGTGCCACTTTTTGACATAATAGTGTGGCTAAACACCGCCTTCGCAAAAGATGATCAACACCTGCTTCTACATCACTGCCTGTTTAGCCCCGCCCACCAAATTACACATGCAGTAGGTAAATGATAAGAGTGGCAAACGCAGGTCTGTGCAGAAATCAAACGAAAAAGATGGCCCAGAGGACAAGAAGATGCTGTGCAGTGCCAAGTTGTGGAAAAACACAGTCTTTGCATTTTTGCATCTTTGCAAGAACTTGGTTCTTTGTTCACTTCATTTTACCGCAGATTCGTTTACAAACAAGGCACAATTTGACACAGGACTTTCAGAAAGATTGAAACTAAAAGACAATCCTATGCCGACTATATTGGATCCGACAGTAATGTCGCACCACACAAGTGTGAGTTTTTATTACGTGATCACTATTGCTTTGTCTGTTATTACAAATTGTTTGATATGTACTGAGTATTTTTGCTTTTTTGACCACAGCAGCATCCATCTATGAGGGATGTAGCAGTGGCGCAAAAACAGGGTATGCTGCGTATGCTGTGCCAAAATCATTCTGTGAAAATCTTCTTTAATAAAACGTTATAAATAATCAAAAGCTTAGTTATTAAAAATAATCAATGCAACATTTCTATTCAATGGTTTTTAGCATTTTAATGAGTTAAAAAATGTATTTATTAAAAACTTAAGATGTGGAACGGCCACATCAAACGGGAGACTTTTCAGACGCACACTTCAGCTTTCCCTCAGCACCAGGCGCGAGTCAAACAAGCGCGGAAAAGGTAGGCTACAGGTGCCAAATGAGCTTCAGTAGAACAACAGGGAACTGCGGTCTGATGAGATATTGATATGTCAGTAAAACAAACTTTCCTGTCCTGTCAGCCATTTTACTGTGCTCACGGCGCACGCTCTTCAACTGTACGCGAATATGAGGCGCACACTCGCTTCCTAAATAAACTGCACTAGAATCTGCGAGCATACATCGTCAGTTTAGTCACGAAATTTCCAAAATGGCGATTAAAACTGCAAAACTGTGCATGAACGTCTCTCAAATGCATGCAGCCTACTGAAATATTCTGCTATTCGAGATCAAAATTATAGGCTATGTATTTTTTTATTTATAATTTATTGCACAAGTAGGCAAAATGTGAGCACAGTGCAGTTAAATGTCCTAGAAAATATGCACAAATTTTTCGTTAATTTGTAAAGTACGAAAATGAAAAGAAAATGAAACCATATTTAAATGCATGAAATAACTCATTTTACATTCTTACATTATTTTCCTTTGTACAGAGCTCGATTTAGGTATGACAAAATACCTAACATCACTTTGTGAGTGGGCATTTGATTTACATTTGAGAGAAACTGAGAATATTGTAAACAAGGATACATACTTGCCACTTTTTACTGAAAATTGCCGTTGTAAATTCATAATAGCCCATCTGTGTAATTTAAGTAGATTCAATGAGTTGAAAACTCTTGCTACTTCATACTTCAGTACAAAAGAATGCCGAACTTTGACAAAAAAAAGAGATTTTTAAATGTTATAATAGTGATTTTATAATGTCTAAATAAAAATCCATTAGCAAAATATGTGAAAAGAACAATATTACAGAGTGGAAATGGTAAAGGAGACAATAAATGGTCCTCTGCTGCCATTTAGTAGTCATAGTAGGAATCATATTCATTCATTTTAATAGTATTTGTTTTTCTACCAGGTGAAATCTTGGCAGAAATCTTCCACTTAGCATGCCAAATTTTCCATGAATTATCTCTTTAAATAAAAATGAAATCATCCAGCTCATCATATATATATACTGTATATATATATATATATATATATATATATATATATATTCAAATTACCTAACTAAAAAGTGAGCATTATTAAATGTGTTTGAAAATAAAAATAAATTTTAAAAAATCTGCCATGAGGGGATGTTATGTGACACACTTTTCTTTCTTTACTTTTCACTTTTTTCCCTATGTATTAAAAATGGGTGAAGGGGGTTCAAACCTTTGTCACTTTTTACACTCTTTATGAGTTTGTATCCTTCCATGCGCAAGTTAGTATTAGAGGCTACTACAGGGGGCCGCCAACACTGATCTTGCATACTCCTTAGCAAATGTGCCCCTGGGATTTAGGCTGTCAAACATTCACAACTGTTAGCCACCCTGCTGAAAAAAACAATAGAACCCTGCCCCGAAACACAATAGAAAATGTAATGGATTTAATGGTTATAATGGGAATTGTATTGGTTTTAATGGAAACTATAATGGTGTCTACTGGTATGTGATGGATTATATTGGTGAGATGTTAAATCCTCTTGGAAAAATGCCCAAAACACACTACAAAAAGGAATTTTGTAATGGTTTTATTGGAAAAAGCTAATGGTTTATAATGGTATTTCAATGGAAACCATTGGAATTTCTTTGATGGTTTCTCTTGGGCTTCTATTGTTTTTTTTTTTAGCATGCAGTCATAGCAGTGGGTCATTTTCTTCCGAGTCTACAATCCGCCACACCTATTCAAACGGAGCGTTCTGATGAGGGGGGTCAAAACAGGACAGAAAATAACCTATTACTTCTAAATTATCAAATCTTGATAACATTATATGTGGACCTCAGAGAACAGTACAAAATAATAGAAAAGGCAGTTCATGACACCTTTAAGCAAAACAAGCTAATGCTAGCATTACAGTGTCTTTATATATATATTTTTTAAGCATTAGATGAGATTGAAAGGAGATATCAGGTAGAAATATTCCAGATATTCCACATACTGAATCAAATGCAGCATGAGATAACATCCACTTAGTTCAGGTGGGAGCCATCTTGTTTTCTCAGATAGCATGTTGATATAGTATAAAATTGAAACAGCAAAGGCTTTTGTGGCTTTTTTATCCAAAGTAATGCGACTTGAATACAGACACTGCTTAGACTCAAGTTAGTGTGCACTGACGGCTCTGCTAATTACACGCAAATTGTGTGTTCAGCAAACTTAATCGGGCAGAGAAATATTGAAACAGTGCATGGGGTGAACTCAATCACACAGTAATGCCTCTTAACCCTCTGGGGTCTGAGGTCATTTTGGGGCCCTTGAGATGTTTTGACATGCCCTGATATTTGTGCTTATTTCAGCTACTTAAAACATACTATTGACCGACATGTAATTTTTTTTGTATTCAGCACAAACTGTGCTACAATAATATGTGACCAAGATGGATGTACATGTTACATTCATCGTGTTACAGTGTACACTCATATTACTTTTATTGTTTTATATAGAGCATGAAAACATCGCGCCATAAGAAATTTAAATACAATGAACTGCCTATCATATTCAAAATGTTTTACACGATTTCAAACATTGTAGTCAGGAATTATAGTTTGGGAAAAACCCAACTATGATTTTGTAGTCATACAGTCTAGTATGTATGATTTTATAGTAGCCTATGATATGATTATGTAGACTCAAACATGCTTTGTACAATAAAAGGATGTACTTTGTACTATAAAAAATTATATTTTATATCTGAGAAACTAATTATTATTGTTTAGCACGCTATTAAAATCTATTTGTGAACAGAGTATTAATAATAAACATGGTCTAAACATTCTTAGAGGCGTAGCATTCATCATGTTGTCGTTTGGGGGAAAACCCAGCTAACTGTTAGTAAATCTGTTCAAGTTTATGTCACAAAAACACGAAAAAGAAACATTACTTACTCATCTCCTCTGCTGGATGAAATCGTGTTCTTTCGAGGGAAATCCTGCTTTTACTCAGCGCGTCTTCCAGAAACGAACAGTAGCCGCGATGAAGGACCTCCTCTTTGTTTGTGTTGTTGGGCGTTTGCACGCGCGCACTTACCACGTGGCTATTTACATATGAACAGCGCGAGTTGCGCGAGGGCGGGGTCACATTAGAGATAATGAGTCAGACGGGACAGACTGAACATCGTGTTGGTTTTATACGGATTACTTCATCACAGAATGTTTGTTTTCGATAAGACTTGCTTCATTTCAAAGTAGACACTTCAAGCTTTCTATAGATATAACTCCCATGTCTCTGTGTGAAGTATTTGCTGAGTTACAGTTCATTTTAGTGACGCGTTTCTAAAAACAGTTTGCGGAGACGGAGAAGACAGAGAGCGCACCCTGTTTGTTTTCTTTATTCTTCAGAAGCACAAAGTTTAGTTGTTATTATGAGTGTATACAAATAAAAGTAGACCCCTTACAGATTCGAATGGTGTATTGCTCTTATCTGTACGATCAAAAACGACAGAGTAATTCAAGCTCATTTCGGCCTTATCAGGAAAATCTGCCTCAAAACGCATATATGCGTTTGTCGACCCCAGAGGGTTAAACCTACTCTTTGCAATCAGAGCTGGGCAATTCCAGGGAGGAAAAAAAAAATCATGGACTTTGCATTGATTTTGAAGGAATGCCACTCTTAACAGCTTCTCCACGTGGTTCTTTAACTGTTGTACAATACAAGAATTCATTTCTTGTGCTACATGTGCATGTACACATTTATCCAATACTAATTTACAGTTTAGCATAATAATAACCCTAACTGTAATTTAGATCACATTAAATCACAATTGACCCTATTTAGTTTCGTAATGTGTGTACTTTGTCCTATTGTTTATGATTCATCAGTGCATGCTATTCTAGAAGAAGAAAAAATGCCTTGTGTATCTTGCTTAGCGTCTGAATTGACTATGCTTTCTGGCTGAGATCATCTAGGCCTTGTGGTCTCTATTGGTATGCTAATTAATAATAGTTATTTTTTGGGCTAGTATTATAAGTGCCAATAGTTTAATTCTGGTTATTGATTATTTCTTGGATGTAAAATCTTTGTAAACAAGAAACATTTTTGAAATGTGATTTCCAAAGGGTG
Source organism: Onychostoma macrolepis (assembly GCF_012432095.1). NCBI lineage: Eukaryota > Metazoa > Chordata > Actinopteri > Cypriniformes > Cyprinidae > Onychostoma > Onychostoma macrolepis. The sequence continues at coordinate 21,182,571 of NC_081158.1, read as the reverse complement.
TCTCTGCTATATGTGGTACAATAGCAGCAAATAGGATCTCCATGGAAAGGGAGAAGGGATTCTTCTCAGGTTGGCCCACAGGAGTGTGAGCCAAAATGCCCAGATGCTTATTAAATGCCGCTTTGGCTCACAGGCGGCTGTAAATTGAACATGTGAGCGTAATTCTGAAAGTCTGTTTGTTGTGTTCAAACACAGACAGTCCTTCTGCTACCCTTCCTTATCTGTACACATTCCTGAGATCAGCCCTTTATAGCTGTCCACCCGTCCCGTTCAGTTGTGACTATCCCTTTGGTGAAGAGTTCAGAATAATTCTGTTGAAGTGTCAGGTAAAACACAGTTTCAGAAAAGAAGTAGACTGTGTTCTATTTTCAGTTAATGTATCAGCAAGAGAAGTGAACTACAACTACTATATCTTCTATTTCTTGCCTGTAAGGGGACAGTAAACTTTAAAGGAATATTCTGGGTTCAATGCAAGTTATGTTCAGTCGACAGTACTTACAATGGAAGCACTGTAAATGGGACCAATTTTTGTCCTTTACTGATTGGCCCCATTCACTTCTATTGTAGGTGCTTTACTGTAACCAGGATTTCACCTTTTCTAGTCAAGAAGAAATTAAGTGCTGTCAATTGAGGTTAAGTTGTATTCAACCTGCAATATTCCTTTAAAGGAGCCTGGGGTCATTCCAAGGGCAGCCACACAAAAAGCTAACTTACAAAGGAAGATAATAATACCTACAAAGAAGCAGCAGTCAGGTCACAGTCAGTAAATTTTTTACAGTTCTGGATGTGTCTCAAATGGTTTCTCATTTGAAACAGCTGTCAATGTTATCAAAAATTGGCCCCATGTGTGTTGTCTTGTCTTTTGTTCTTTGTGTCTCCACTCCCCGTACGCAATATATGCCTTGTTTCCTAAATGACCTTAAAATGACCTCACCATGTCCCTTGAGATCGTACAGCTTAAGAGCTTGGCTTCCTTGATAAGGCCATTCACAAGTCTGTGGGACTGAAACTACGCCAATTATGTCTCCAGTGGTTGTTTGCACCATTGTTATCACAGTTTTTCTTCAAATCAATAGCAAGATTTAGCCAGCATCAAAAAAATCATACACATGAAGACTACATTTCATCATTTTGCCAACAAAAAGGCTTTTTGAAGAGTTAGTGCACCTGCTGAGAAGAGTGTGACAGGGTGAATCAAGACGCAAGAGGCAGAGGAAGAAAGAACTAATGCAAGAGTTTCTCCAGGAACCACAGACAGTTATATAAGTACCCACAACCTGTCAAAGCCAGAAAATCCCTTAAGAAGCAGCATAGTCTGTGCAGGAGATGAGAAGGAAGGTCTCAAACACCTCCAAATCGGACAGGAAACTTCACAAGAAAGCTGCAGATCAGTACAGATGTTCTACAAGTGCTTCAGGCATCTCAAGCCTAAGCTGTAGTGGCCTAGAAGGAAGGAAACAGACATTGACAAGTGATTATGATAGTGAAGCAATCCAAGAATATTCCATGGACATATGGAAACCAAGATCTCTCAGTGTCTTTCTTGATAAGCAGACTTGCCCCTTCCAATGGCTTCATAAACCTGTGAGGAACTAATTTGGCCTTTTACATACATTGATTTGCTCAGTGTATTGGATCATAGCTGTAGGTGACAGCCCTATTGTACACTCCCTTCATATTTAGAGCTAAACATCATCATTAGCACCTAGTTACGAGAGTGGGCCTAAAGGAGGTTGCTAAGGAACAAAAAAGCTACTTCAGAACGTGCAGTTATTTCTGATTTCCACGTCACAGCTTTTCACACCTCTGAAGAACAATGACCGAGAATGTGGAGAGGAGACAAGAAGGAGATAATGTGTGATGTTGCCATGGAGTCTTGAATGGAATCACAGTATACTACCATTACCAATGTGCGATGGATGCCATATAAACAAACACTCAATGCTGTGTTTTAAACGTGAGAACGGAAAGCTTTAAAAGTTGACACCGTATGATGCCCTACACAATCTCATTATCTGCTATATCTCGTGCCTTCTGTCGCTTTCCTTCTCTTTCACATCCCCCTCTCTATCTCTCCAGCTTTCTTTATGTCTTATCTCCTTTGCACTGTTCTTCTTTCTCTCCCAAAGCGAGTAGCATATTGGAAATGTCAACCCCTTTCTGCATTGGCCTTTTGCCTTGGGGCACATTACAGTGTCCAGGTCACACCATCTCCCCAGAGAGGCTGAAGAAAGCATTCACATGATTTTATTCTTAGTGAGAGCCAGCTGGAATAGAGAGAGATAGAGGGAGAGAGAGAGAGAATGTTCTAGTGATTGACATTATGTTGATGACGGCCAGAAATACAGCTGCCGTGGATAGGGTAGATACTACATTTGGCAGATATTTTTATACAAAGCGACATTCAGTGCATTCTTATAGTGCATCTGAACCCATGGCATTTCTGTTGCTAGCACAATTATCTAATGGTTGAGGATAATATACTGTAATACAGTACATACTAATCTCAGACTCATAAAGACAGACTGTCTGGCATATAAACCTGAATTCAAAACTTGTCTTGAAAATTTCAAAATTACACACACAAAAAAAATTATAATTTATTGTAATTATTCTTTCTTGCATTCCAACTTTTATTGCAATTCTGCATCCTTTTTGCCATCTTGTATAAAATTCAATACAAATTGAGAAAATGTGATTTTTTTTATTTCTGTTCAGCTTGTAGAAGATGTGCATTTTATTCCATTTTATTTTTGTTTAATGGATGGCTTATATGACTTAGTTGGTAGCACAGTAATAGACAAAATAAAATAAAATAAACTTAAAATAAAATAAACAAAAGTGTAGTTGACCAGTTATATTTTGGTCAGACATTCTCTTCATGGACATGGGTTTTGGCCTAAATAAGCTGAAAAGTATACAAGACTTCACGCTTATAGTCAGGAGTTTTGGTGAAGCGAATATTTGCATCGCGTTACTTGCTTTAGATTACTCATGGGATGTTTTTCATGTCACTCACGTGAATAAAAAAATAAAAACAATTTCTGATTCAACCGGACGTGTCAATAAGCTCTTCGTAGATTGTGCAACAGTGTATCATGCAAATTTTCCACTCTCAGCAAATACGTTGCCCGGGTTGTGTCATTCGCATTGCACAGTGTGAATTTGCATCAATTCGCAAATCTTTGCATTGACTTTGTATAGAATCTACTCGTGCAAATAATTAAATTCACTTTTGGTGTGCACACCATTAGGCTGTGAGACTAGGTAGCTACAAAATCTGAAACATCTTCACATTGGATACAGTAACATTACAGAAATGACTACAGTTGCTGGTTCAGTATTCAGCAAAAAAAGGCATTCCAGGCATCTCACATCATAAGAGCTTGTCTCAATCTACAGGCAATGTGTGGTTGGGCCTGCTGAGCTGAATGTTCATCACCAAAGGGCAGGCTATCAGCAGGAAATAAACAAGCCAAGGTACATCTTTTCACAGGCTCTCTCTAGATATATATGGTCATACCATTCAGAGGGGGACAAGAGACTTGACCACTTCCCCCCAGTAACTGGGTTTTACTACACTCTGCACAGTGCACAGTGTTTTATGTTCACCTTAGCTGCCTCACAGTGTGCGACGGGCCCCTGTGTCTTTTCTTCTCAAAGCCCACTGTGCAATCAACACAAACTGCCTTCCCCAAGCTCCAATTGCTAAGACAGCATGCAAGCCCACCTGTAAAGGCCCACATTTAGAGATGAAAAGAGGACAGGCATTTGCAGGGCATCCACTCTCTATAATGACCAGCAGCATAAGGGTGTACATGAAAGTCTGAGTCACTCGCCCAGGCCCCTGAGTGAAGCTTTTACTGGGCCTAGGCTTGCTTTGATCCCTCCCTTGGAGAGGCCAGGAGGAAAATCGCATTAAAAAGGTGAGGGTGGAAATCTGATTGGCTTTGTGTAAAAATATGTAATGCCAAGCTTCCATTTTGTTGCTGTCGCGCATTGTGTAGGCTTAATGAAGCCCAATGCTGCTGGTGGTAAGAGAGTGCCAGCACACAATGTCCATATGGTGGAGTGCAGAATATTTGATATAAGTCAACATGACCTTGTTACAAGTGGATTTAATCTCATTTGTGTCAAGGTGCTCATTGGACTTACAAAAATCACAGAAAAACGTCACTTCTGAACATCACTTCAATTTGTGTCACTTCTGTTTTATGTGACAGGAAATGAAGGAGAGATTTGTTTTCTCTAAAAGTTAGAAGAAAATGAGCATATTCTACACTTTGTGATGGAAATTAAAGGCATCTGTGATGTGGCACGTTGGAGCTGTGACTTAGTGGTTACCATATAAACATGCACATTGGTCTGTGATGATCAAGCAGGGGATTGAGGATCACTCTGTAGTGTTTATACTGCAGCTCTTACAAAAGGACTACTGTATGACTACTGTATTATGGGGATAATTCACCCAAAAATTTAAATATTATTAACATTTACTTTTACGAACTAGTCCTAGGTTTTTTGCTCAACCTCAATAAAACCACTGCAGCACAATTCTTTGGACTCTCTATATAAATATACTAGTCAAACTGCAAATGTAATGAAAACAAATAAGTGTTTTACTCTTAACTAAAACTATTAACATTGTTTTTGCTAATTGAAATAAAATATAAATATTAGATGAACAATTATTAAACTATTAGAAATGATAGATGTTGCAACCAAGCATAATATTAATAAATGCTATAATAGTATATAAGTAATACTGTAAATAGCCCTGAGGTGAATGAAGACTGGGGTTGTAGTTTCAAAAAGGCACCAATGAAAGTATCATAAATATGGTTCATAGTTGTGCACTGTAAGTCATACAATAGCCAAAATGTGAGATTTGGTTCTGTATAATTTGTAAACAGATTATTGAGACTGGCTTCTGTTTGAATCCTCAAATAGCCAGGATATTTAATAAACATTCACCTTTTGGGTTTGACAAAAGAAAGTCATGTCAATTATAATGAAATGATAGTGTGTAAATAATGACATAAATATAATTTTTATTGGGTGAACTATTCCTTTAATAATGTAGAGAGGCACTATACATCCTCTGATGTTGCCATTTCGTGCCCATTGCCATGGGTTTAAACGCATCAGTAAGATTTGCTAGTATAGTCATGGCTATTGCTCTGATCTTGCTGGTCAAGGGCACTAATGAGCAGGTGATAAAGATCAAAGTGGCGTGATCAGCTCTTGTCTTCCTTGTATAGCGTTTGATGGTGCCAGTGGTGACACTCCTTGTACTTTGTCACAAGGTTACAAGAGGAGGAACAGATGTATGTATGGATAACACACTAAATCAATGTAGTATTTCCTTCTTCCTGTGAGTCATATTCAAGAACTCCTCCCCACTGCTGTTCTCCTCCAATCAGGCAGTGAGGTGGAAAAATGGCACTGCTAGCTCCCAGCTAAGAGATTCCACTCATGCTATGCATGGGCAGTGTGGGTCCATCCTCATCGTCGCCATGGATACCGCCTTACTGCCCCAGTTGGAAAAGCTTGCCTACACACATGCATGAATGAATTCTAGTAGAAACACTTTTTGCACACGAGCTTGCATGCACAACCAGTCATTATGCTCTCTCACACACATCTCTTTGGCATATGTGCTGAACCAAGAAGACCCCTTATGATCAGTGGACCACTTTACAGTTGCCTTTGACACCTTTTTAGATTCAAACCCAATCATTACTCTAGCTGTTTGTTACTTCAACACTCTATGAAAACCATATTAACATAATTCTACATATTTCCAGGAATTTTCTTGCTCATATATTAAAGATTTTAGATGAATCCACATAATCATTGCAGAGAGGTACACAGATAACAATCTAGAACTGGTGTAGCAGGAGCTGAAATTTTGATCCGTCTTATATTAAACCTGCACTTTCCATAATCAGACAGGTTTAGACAACTGTACCATAGGTACATGGATATACAGTAAAATCTGTATACTTGGACATACTGAATAAAATTTTAACCATATTGGCGTTACTGTATGTATTTATTTATTTTTCCAATATTTAGGATCTCACTAATAAGTTAATAGCAGTGTTAAATGCAGTGCAATCTTTAGCAAATCAGAATGAACAATCATATTTCAGTACATTATCATGCTGCCTCAATTAACTTCTATCATTTAAATCTTTTGTTTTTAAGTACTGTAACTAGATAAAAAAATTTGTAGACAAACTTTAAGATGGCTTGAAAATGATACAATTACACCCAGATGCTCACCATCACAATTGGACAGGGACGTCAACAACATGTGACTTTTCATTAAAAATTTTGGTCCATTTTGAAGCAAGTAGAACATTATAACAATTTAGACCCTATTTTGGAACAATGTTTGCAAGTGCACTTAGTGAGGATCCATCTTGCAGCATGGTTACCATTCAGCATGAGAATGAGAATGCTGCTTTGTCCTTTCCAGACATAAAATCTTAATGCAGACTCCAAAAAGCTTCAAAAATGCACTGGAAAAAATACAAGATTGTGACTTCTTTGCTAATAGCAGTGCATCCTCTGAAGTGCTCTGCATTGCTCTGAACCTGACTGATTTTTCAAAGCAAATTTCAAAAGTCGGTTGTGGTTTTTTTGATGGTGCTCCATTTGGTGCCAAATTGATCTCAGTCCGCTATTTATGCACCGAGACTTGGTGATGCCATCAGATTTCATAAAGCGTTAATATGGCGTACCGCTCCTCATTTTTCTAAACGAGGAGCGCTTGTGAATTGGCTGTGAAATTGGCCATGCAGCTGAGCCCTTTTCTCCCCAAACCCATGGATAATGATCGCTTAAGATGAAACGACTGAGAAAAACATTGTTGGCTGCCGACTCCTTCTGCACTTCATTTACATATATTTTATAAAAGGACACAACTGTAGATGAGTTGGTCTTGAAGTTAAAAACTCAACAATTCAGAAGCTGCATTTCACTGCAGCTCTCTGATGGCCATTCACTCATTTTCTGTCTCACTTTTCCTTTGTTTATCTTGTCTGTCTCTGAAAATGGAGTTCGGGGACCACAGCTCTGTCACAGCTGATCAGCATTCAAGCTTTATTTTCCCAGCCATCGACATCCATATTCATACTCATCAGCCACTGGACAAGTGCTGTAGGAAAGTTCATGTATATGGTAGAATAACAGTCATTTTACTTCACATCACCACTACAACGGGGTAAGCAGGCAATGAGAATCTGCCATCCTTGGACATGACAGAGTCCAAAACCCGAACCTACTGGAGCGTAAAGCTTGTCTCCTCAAACAACAACACCCCTCGTATTCCTCGCCATGTCTGCTGACGCCCTTTGCCAAGGCAGCCAATCCACCAGAGACTATTTGACACATCCTGTTTAATCTCCTTTGTACTGCCTGGCAAGTCCCAGGATGAATGTGATTTAGATACAATGTCGGCGTTCCAGTGACAAAATGGTGACCTGGTGGAGCCAGGCTGAGCATGGGAGGTAGATGTGGTGATTCCAGGCTTTCGGACGGGGGATGCAGGCACCCAACTCGAATGGATTTGTTCCTGCGTTGCTTTTGGCAATAACAATGGGAGTCGTGCAGAGGGTTGGAGCAAATAGCTCCCTGATGTGCCTCATGCCAGGTTGTTTGGAGTTGGCTGTTACCCAGTCCTCCTCCAACACGCCTTCCTTCCCACCCAGGCTGGTTTCTCAATCAGGAGACCCCTCTACACTAAGTTCTTGTATTTAAAGTGAAGTGTCTTATCGCTGAACCACTAGTGGCACCAAATGGGATTGCAAAAATAATGACAGGTTCCCAAATGCTAATAATTTGCACAATGCATGAATTGTTACTGAGCTTTAAGACTCAGAGGATTTTCTTTCAATCCATTTTAGAAGGGTAACCGTAGTCATTTTTGTTCCATGTCAGATAAGACTGCTTTTAGCCAAATTAAAGTTAGACCTTAATTTTGTGTGTGTGCGTGTGTGTGTGTGTGTGTGTGTGTGTGTTTAACATCATGATACATGTAGATTTTGTCACCCCAGTCAGTCTTTAAGTAAAGAATCAAATTGGGTTTTTAACATTTGCTCCAAGGATCCAATCTTATTTTGTTGTCATTATGGTATACCAGATTATGATATTTTGCTGTCTTGATCAACTTCCTGGTTTAAGTTGAAATCTCTTTCTCCTTAACAATTTGTCATTTGTTGTTCTTTTGCACTTCAGCCATTTCAATTCATGTCTAATCTCCTTTTGAAAACGTTGATTTAAAATTGGTTTTCTGATTTTCTTTTTTTCTCATAAAGGATTGTCTCAAAACTTACATGACAAAAACCCTTTTCTTAATATATTTGCGAATTTTCCAGTTAAAATCCATGAAGCGAAATGCATTTCTGTGAGACGCAACACTGCATAGCACATTGAGATTTGATTTGTTTTCAGAGATGTATCTTTAATATGGGTGTGTTTTTTCTTACTGCACTGGCATATTTTCCCCTTCTTTTAGTATAAACATGTTCAAGTAAAAACAAGTTTAAAAAGCAGTAGGAACAAATGCGCTTATTTTCAAGACATAATCTATGAAAACAAGTCTTAATGTGTTATTCAGTGTTGCTTCTCAAGTAAATGTGTCTTGTTTTAAGGATTTTTAGATGTTTTATTGGAAAACAAATGAAAAAGACCCATTCAAAACTCATTAAGAGGTAGTTTTTTGTGATGTTCCACTGCATTCACATCATGGCTTTGATCTCAGATAATAATATTATTGTCTTCCTTCTCGATTTTGCTTTGGTCATTGTGTTTTCCCAAGTTTCTTGCATGTTTCCACTCTTGTTCTTTAAGATATATCAAATGCAACACCTTGAATTAAGTAATATTCAACTTTGTTGAGGGCAAATGACAAAGATCATAACCAAACTGTGATAACTGCAAGGTATTTCTTGTTATACCCTCCTTAGTCTCACCATTTTTGTGAGAGTTTTGTAAACACCAGTCATTCATTTGGATGTAGTCCATTTATTAGCCTCTCTTTCAGGATAGCATTCATTTGTCCTTAATGGATGTGGCTGAGTACTAAATCAGTGACACGTTTCAGCTGGTCATGTGACCCTAGGAGAAACGCACCCAGCACTCCATTTTCAATGCATGTTTTTCTCTCCAAAATGTTCCTTTCCTCCCACACATATACGAGTAGCCTGTCCTCTCAGTCCCCTCATTTTGAGAGAGAAAACTGTTTACCACTTTTCTTCATGATCAGACTGTTGGTTGAATCGCTGTTGATACCGCTTAACGCATTGTCTTTACTTTTTTGAATCCCATTCAGTTAAGAATGAGTCATCACTAAAGTACCTTGAATAAGGAGAAAACATCATTTGTCTTTATCAAGGTAAATCCTGTTTACTCAGGTGGCATTACCAGTAGAGGATAGAGCCCTTCTCGAGAATAAAAGGCTGCCTTGGAGATACTGCATTGCCAGAGGTATTGCTTTAAAAAAAGAGAGCTTGAATGGATGGCCTCAGGTCCACTATCGTGGAGCTGTTGAAGCGCAGAGCACGAGTCCTCTTGAAAAGACACAATTTATATATTTTAGCTTCTGGGAAAGGTTGTGATGCACAAGGACAAAGCTATTGAAGGGACGGATGGATGAGAATAATATCTACAGGATGAATGAGTCACTTTCAGATTTTTTTTTATTTTTATGATGTTTTTCAGAAGGTTTTTAAAGTTTTAAGTTTTAACAATACCAGTTATATGAACTTAAAGCACTGGTTTGTTTTTCATTCATCAAAGCTCAAACACAAATCTGCAATCAATCAATCAATCAATCAATCAATATTTTACAATTATTCAAAATGTATATGCTCCATGTAAATGTTTAATTATTTATTTGTCTTTTTTTGAAAAGTCAAACAGTACCAGTCATGCTTAAGCAACTGTATTTAATTTACTGAATAAATTATATACATTTAAATACAGTTATTAAAATATACAATACAGTTGCTTACACACACACAAATGCTAATTATGTTTTTGTTGGTTTAGTTTCAAAACTATGCTAATTTGTATCAGGGCACTACAGTACATACTACATATTTTGTTTGTTCCTCCTTAGCAGGCACACTTACAGAGTATGTAAGCAAATATTTGAGAATATTTGTCTCCTTACAAGGCAGGGCATCTTTTAGTTGATTACCAAAGACAATCCTGTCTTATTAGTCGTAAACATGGAACAGATTCTGGAGCCGTGCCACAAGGTCGCGATTTAACACAAACATTTGAGTTTATAATTACTCACTCCAGGAGCTGGCATTACAGCAGAGAGGCAGGGGATGGCAAATGTGTCATGTTGGGATAAGTAATCCAGGCACACTGCAGAAATCACTTCTTAACTGGGTGCGGCGTGTCTTTCCTCCAGACTTATGATTCTAGCGCAGCGGCACGTCAAAGAAGGAAGGGTGGGGGGTGGCCTTGAGGAGAAAACAGATTTAAAAAGTCATAGAAAGAGAAGAGAAATGGATAGACTCAACTGGCGACAATAAAAGGCATCTCACTGTTCTTATTTGTCATCCATTCCTCCATCAAACCACTCACTAGGCTCCCCTCAGTCGATTTATATTGCGCTGTGGCCCTGACGTTCACACACACACACACACACACACACACACACACACACACACACATTCACACTCTGTTTGAAATGAAAGGCTATAGTGAGCACAGTGTATGACTTGTGAATGGCATTCTTCTGAAGCCAGAAAACCTTGTCTCAGGGGAGTGGCAACGGGGAAAGATGGGAAGGGTTGTTGTTGGCTGACAGTGCCTGAAGAGTGACTGAATGAATGAGAGCGACTTGATGGAAATCAGTGGCACCTTCTCTCAAATGAGCTCCTTTCATCTTCCAATATCAGATTGATGGATGGATGGATGGATGGATAGATAGATCTTATACAGTGATGCTTCCTCAGTAAATGCACCCTAGTAAAAAAGTAACATTTAAAATACATTTATTTCATACTAAGAACAGTTCAAATATATTAACATATTTACTGACATATTGCTCAAGACTTACTGATATAAAAAATTATCCCCCGGTTTCTCAGGCTTAAGCCTAGTCTTAGACTAAAATGTATGTCTGAGCTGTTTCAACTAAAATAAACTTGCACTGACTGATCTGAAAATATATCAGTGCCTTTGTTTTGTCTCAAGATGCACACCAGTAATGTTTTTTTTCTAAGCATGTTTATAAAAATTACTTAAACGTCCTAATTGAACTATGGCCTAATCCTGGTTTAGTCTAAGCCCTGTCCATGAAACCGGGCCTATAAGTAGTAATACTTGTGCACAATGCACATTTCTTAATATTACTGTAAGCCTAAAATGTGTTTTAATGTCACTTTTGATGAGGATTGTATGATGAGTAATATCGGTCTTTAAATGCAAAATATTTAAAGTGTACCTGAAGTATACTTGCAGTAGTTCCACTTTAACATAATCAAATATACTTCAGTACATCTTTAGTTGGACTTCAGCACTACTTTCTTACAATTAAAGTGCATTAAGTACAAAATGAGTTGTTCCAATTTAGCAGACTTTACTAAACAAGGCAAATTAGCATTAGAGCGCAATTCCTTAAAAGCGCGATGGGAGGGGAAATTCTGCGGGTGATTTACTAACAATGTGCACATTAAAGAACACACCCAGCCAGATCATTTCCATAATGAGCAACACAATCTACCAAGAGCAGCGCAAATTAGCGCCTGCTTTAAGACATGCTTTTTAGGGCATTAAATAATGGCACAAATACCAGTAATTTGACGAGTGCAAACGTTAGTAAATCGCATTGCGTGATTCGTTTTAATACTCTCCTCCCATAAATTTTGCATCTGAAAGAGAAACTTGTGTCCACGCCTTTTCAGCGCAAATTCTTCACTGTGCGTCTTTAGTAAATCCTGACAGTACTGTTTTAACGCCAAAAGATGGTTTAGTGGTTTAGTTAGTAAATCTGGCTATAAGTAAATCTGGCCTTTGGTATACTAAAAGTACAATTGCAGGGTATTTTTATTAAGTATGTATATGTGTAAATGTATTTGTAGTAAACTTAGCATGAAATAAATGTATTTCAAATAAATTTTATTATATTTATATTTCACTAGGGTATTTATTTTACTGTATATAATATGCAGGAGATTTTTATTTAAATCAGGGTCACCAAACTTGATCCTGGAAGGCAGGTGTCCTGCAGAGTTTAGCTCCAGCCTGGCTCAACACACCTGCCTGAAATTTTCAAGTATACCAAATAAGACCTTGATTAGATTGTTCAGGATTAATTAGAGTTGGATCTAAACTCTGCAGGACACTGGCACTCCAGGACCGAGTCTGGTGACCCCTGATTTAAATAAATAAAACAGTTATTAAAATGAACAATATAGTTAATTAAATATTTGAAGAATAAAAAACCTTCCCAACTTTTTCGGAGTAATGCTAGAACAAAAAAAAGTCCAACTGATTTTGTTTCAAAACTATGCTAATTTGTATCAGGGCTTGCAAGCATTGTTGCTGGCTGACAGTGCCTGAAGTGTAACTTCAATCGGAGACTGAAAGCGACTCAGTGGAAATCAGCAGGGTAGAGTGACACATTTCTCAAATGAGCTGCTTTTGTCTTCCAATATCAGACTATCAAATAGCTGGAGATGAATGTTGGGGATAAAGCAAGAAAAAAGAAGATAAGTCACAGAATCATTTATTGCCGTCTGTCATGCTGTGCTCTGCCCAACTTATCCACAGCAATGCATCCCTAACGGCGCATGTTTACATATTGCGACGTCACCGCGGAGGTCACCTCAGTATAATCGCAGTCGAGGCAGATGGCCGGCTCTGGTCTCCCTCCAGCTGAGGAGGTCTTGTGCTTTGGACACAGGCTTTGGAGGTCTGGAGGGAGGGATGGTTCCCAATCATTTTGGAGGCTGTTAGCCAGCTATTTTGCAGTGATTGTGGTAGGACGTGCCAGACCTAGTGCACCCTGCTCGTCTGACAATCACACCCTCATCATCGCTCCACGACAACCTGCTCTGCTTCAGTCCAGGGGGAAAGCTGCCCCAGTCATTTCTAAACAAAATGATCTGTTTCTTTTAGCAAATATGACCAGCTGTATTTCAGCATTTTATTATGAGATTTTGCATAATGACTGCAAACTCTGAGGCAAATTATCCCTGTAGGTTTTGAATACTATTATTAACAGAGAAATTGGTCACAGTCATTTGTTGGCTGGGACATCAGAAATGGAGAAGGCTTTGTTCATGAACATTAATTAGGTGAAAAACAAATATTTGATTGTATTTGTTTATTTTTGACAATAGTCCACTCTAAGAGATCAAGTTTGTAGTATTGTCAGTAAAAACTGAAATGAAACTCAAACCAGTTTAAGATTAGAAATGCTAAAAAAAAAATCATTACACAGCATAATAATAATAATAATAATAGATAATTTATTTAATTTATTTAATGTTCCTTCAGTGTCAGTAAATATTGTTCCAGTAAGAAGAAGAATTATTTTAAATTATGAATAATAATAAAAATAATAATAATAATAGATAATTTATTTAATTATTGTTCTTTTAAATCAATGTTAGTAAATATTATTACAGCCAAATCAGTAATTATTTTCAATCGATTCTCCATTAATAATAATAATAATATTATTAATGTTGATCTTATTAGATATTATTATTGTTATTGTTATTATTATTGTTGTTATTATTATTATTATTATTTATTTATTTTTATAGCATCATTCCAAGAATTTGTTTGGATAAATGCATGGGTCAGCAATCCGAAGGAAGTTGAGTCTTGTGCTGATTTACTTTTAGCGTATGAGGGATTTGTGGGTTTTAATGTGGCCTAAAATAACTTCTTATTATTTATGTCAGTGGATCTATATTAGCAGCAGAAACATATTTGTTTGTATTTTGTCTAGTGGTTTCACTAGAATGGAAAGACAACCATGGAAAATCGATAGACTGCAGTGTGAGGAGAGAACATTGCTACTGTCACTTTCCACCACTGATGGCAACATTAAAAATAAATTCTAGCACCAGATCTACACTCGTTATAACACGGATGCAGTGAAACTCCTGCTGGGCACTTGTATGTGGTGCTTCTTTTTTAGATACATCTCAGTGAGCCATTTCGCAGAGTGGTGGGGACAAAATTGGCCATGGCTAAAAGTGGTGGGGCCATCCTAAAAGACATCTATGACTGTAACATTATAACCGAATTCTATGTCTCATTTTGGGGTGTCTATCTTGGGAAATAGTTTAGGATGTGTCTGTGTACTACATGGGCCTACATGCACACCAGTAGACATAACTGGGTCTCGGGTGTCCTCCTGGATAATCATCAAATGGATGCCTGTCACAATTGGCAGTGGCAAGTCACATGGGTCAGCAGGCTCTACAGCTCAAAGCTCAAACTATATTACAATCGCAATATCTCTGCTGTCATACACACTACTGCTCCTACACAGCTTTTAATCAAAGGCCACGGAGTTGTTGTCTCCATGTCCTGTGCTTGTTGTTACATATCGGGACGTGAAAGCAATTAATAGACATGGATTGAATTTAATCCCCTTTCCTCTGTTCTGAAACACACGGATATGAAATATGTCACAGTGCCATCTGCAGCGGTTGCACTGGGTGGTCTCATGATAGCACGTAAACGCATTCTGGCTGCTTGTAGGCTAACATCATTCAACGCATGCTTTAGTTCTATTACAATCATTGACCTTTTAAGGGATGCTGTGCACAGGCATGTAATGAGAAATGCTAAGCTAGGGTAAGCATAGATGGCTGAAAAAAAACAGGGCATGGAAATCACACTTTTACTTTGCAATATGACCACAAAAAGAAGAAGAAAAAGAAAAAGAAAAGAAAATGTGATGTGATGCTATGTGTTTTCTGGGTGGTTGCTAAGTGGTTACTTACAAACCACAAGTACAAAGTACGGTAACACTTTATTTTAGGGTCTCTTAATTAGTTGCTTATTAGCATGCATATTACTAAAATATTAGCCATTTATTAGTACTAATTAAGCACATATTAATACCTTATTCTACAAAACCTTATTCTATATCCCTAATCCTACCCAATACCTAAAATTAACAACTACCTTTTCTCTTCCGCGATCGCTGTTTTGGCTAAAAAGACGCTCAATCGCTGCTCATATGTTAATTATATTACACATTCATAACCCACCATCTCCGATGATGGTGCATTACACTTCTGCGTTCAGTTTTGTACAGAAGAAACCCAGAAAAACATGTCTACAGATGAAACATGAAGCTAATAAACACGATTAAGACAGTATATGATTTGTGTGTGATTTTCATGAGGTTCTGTCTATTTTTCATAATAACTTATAAATTGCTTTATGAAGCATGATGCTACAGTGTGCATGAATGGCCACATGCATTTTCAGTCATGTATTGTGGACTGAGATATTTTCTGAATGCAGTGGAAATGCCAGTATGGACAAAGATTTTGTTTTCATTTTGAAACGCCGGTTTAAAACGAAAGCACATTAGTGTGAATTTAGCCTTATGGTATGTGCACACCAACAACAAAGTGAATATTCGCATCACGTTATCGCTCTATGTTACTCGCGGGATGTGTTTTGTGTCACTCGCCTAAATTAAAACATTGTGTAATGCTCTTGTAAGGGAAACAGGTCAATTTAGCTCAATGGGAATCATTTATGATTTTATAGGGAATGTGAACAGAATCACTGTTTTACAGCTGATCACTGAGTCGGCCAGCGTGGCGGTTTTTGGCATGGTGGCAAAAACTTAACTCAGAACACGAAACTCACAACGGAAAAGAAAAGAAACTAAAAGAAAAGAAAAAAAGGATGTAACGAGACTAGATGGTTTTTCTTCTCATCTTGGCAAAGTAGTAGCTGGCATGTAAGCCAGAGCATGCTCAAAGAGTGCTAAAAAGCAGCATCAAAAAGCCAAAACGCAAAAAGCATGGTTTGATGGTGTCCTGCGCATTTAAACTCGGCTTTTGGACACATCCCAAATGGTGTCTTGACCAATTAGATACTGTCTTAGCTCAGGGTGTTACTCTGTTTCTCCTCCCAATAAATAAATCAACATGTTATGTTGATCAGTCCCATGGTCTGAATTTTCCCGCTCTTGCAGAGTATAATTTTGGACATGATTTCTATAACAAGAATATGATACATTTGACAAAGAATTGATTGATAGAAATGTTTAAAGCATTAATTTTCAAACTAATACATACCCAGCATGAATATAAACCTATAAGCTATTCAGTAGTTATTCAAAATACATACATAATGAGTGATTAGGACATGATAGTTAAATGTGTGGGTTACATACATAATATGGAGTTATGCATAGAAATCATTAGTTGCTCATAAGTCCTTTTAAGATGATTTTGGTTCATAAAGACTGTGCCATTCTGTGGACTTGAGAATATGTTATGTGAAGACCAAAGAAGTTAAAAGGTCTCATAAGGAATTTCAGTCTGGTTCTTGTCCTGGGTGGGGGGACCCACCCAACAAAGTCTCTACAAATGATTTTCTTCATGTGATGGTCATGATGTGCTGTGTCTTTGACAATCAATCTTGCTTACTTGCCCCGAATTTGACAATCTCCTTCCTGAGTTGGGATTATCAGTAAGTGTTTTTTTGTGTGTGTGTGTTAATGTTGTAAGCTGTTCTGTGAAAGATGGGCTGGCGCTAGGGATCTGATTTATGACATCCTGTTGTCTTGGTCCTCTTTGTGGAATTTTGCTGTTTTGGTGGTTCTAACACCAATCTGATCGAATCTTAAAGGGGTCATATGATGCAATTTCATGTTTTCTTTTTTCTGTAGTGTGTTATGTAGCTGTTTGTGCATGTATAAGATCTTCAGAGTTACAAAGCTCAAAGTCTCCCACAAAAGGATTTATTCTATCTAAAAGAGTAGGCTGATCCAGACCAGGCTAAAACGCCTCATTAAAACACGTCCTCACATGTCTACGTCACGATGTGGAAATATTTGCGTAATGCCACCCAAATGTTCACGCAAAGAAAGAAGGCGTGGTTTCAATAACCGCAGTAGTGTTGATGCAGCCATGTCAGGGAGACGCTGTGTGTTTCTGTGCGAATGCAAAAGCACTTTATTTGGCCTTCCGAAAGTAGATGTATTTAGGAATCATTGGTTAAGATTATTTACAACAGAACAGCACAACCCAAATGTTCAAATTTGTGCTACGCATTTTATGGGTGACAGTCATCGGCTCAATTTCGACTTTGCTATGACAATCTGGTGCTTCTGAGTGAGCGACTGTAAGTATATTTTATTGTTTGTTTAAGTATTTGCCTTTGACTGTTCAAATGCCGAGTTTTGCGCAGTATAGAGTAATGCGTCGTTCTTACGATCAAATGTGCAGAGATGGATTTATGCTTACAAACATAATATACTCTGTTCTCTGCTTATAACTGGCGGTGAGAAGATAACAAACAGGTGCACTGTGTTCTGTTTCACACTGGCCGGTTGAACAGAGCTGAAGCAACATTGGCGCGTTTGTCACGTGCAACCGTTCAGACAGTTCATATTGTCGGCAGTTCAGTTATCATATCCTGAAAATGCAGATGACCAAGCTGATCGATCGCAACGAACTTTGCAAGCACGACTTGAGCAGTAGTTTCACAGGGGTGTGTGTGTGTGTGAGAGAGAGAGAGAGAGAGAGAGGAACAGGTGTACTGCAAATACGAGCATCATCACTGTGTTTGTCAGTAAAGTTATCCTCCATCTGTCACGCGACTCTGTTCCCCTCTCGGGCTTGAACTGATGGTAAAACTAACGACATTATTAACTGTTATTTACTTTGAACGCTGAAGCTTGCGATTATAGTAAAGGGATGTTACATTTTCGACGTGCACGTGTGGTGTTCGGCCAATTACAATGCACTGGGTCAGCTGGCCAATCAGAACAGACTGTGCTTGTGGGAAGGAGGGGCTTTGTAGAAAACGACGCGTTTGAGAGAGGCGGGGCATAGAGGAGCTACAATAATGTACAGTATTTGAAAAATAATGTGTTTTTTGAACATTAAAGCATGTCAACATATTCTGTTACACCAAATACACAAAATAATGACAAAAATAGCATCATATGACCCCTTCAAATTGTCTGAATCGCTCTGATATCCTACACTCTCCTCCATTTTCTGATACTACTGGACTGTAAAACCGGACGTGTCAATAAGCTCTTCGCTGATTGGCTTGCATGACAATGTGCCATGTGAATTTTCTGCTCGAGTAGAAATTTTTCAACTTGCGCAGAAGACATGATTGAGGCGTAAATTGCTTGTTCAATCGAGGCATTTCGTATATTGAACTCGATACCCAGTGAGGCATGAAATTATCTGGTGATGAAACGGCTTAATAACTTAAACTTTGAAGATCAATGTGAAAATTTTTAAATGGGATCATTTTTGAAAAGAAGACTTGAAAATACTAAAATGTGAGTAAAAGTAAACAAAAGGCTGACTAAGACCACTTGGCAATATGTTGCCAAAGTTAACATTGACATTTCATTCTCATTTTAATGCGACCCCATTTTCGGAAAGAACTGCAAAGAATGTAAACGAGGACACGGCAGCTTCCCAAGCAGATACAATGATGTAGAGCAGAACTGAAGGAATGAAAGAGAATGAGGGATGAAGAGAGAAACCAGTCATGAAAGGAAACTGTAAGAGACAGGGATGTTGAATGACAAGTCATTCTTTCACAGCCACAAACATAAAAAACATCTGAAACTAATTAACTGGTGAGGTAGACGGCAGACGAACGGGCATCAGGGACCATCATTGTGCCACTCGTGTCGTTTGTTTCGAGAGCTTGTCGGTAGGAACTGTCAGATTGCTGGCGCTTCATTGATTGGTGGGCAGGGATGCTGGGCATTCTCATGCTTACAGCCTCTGCATTATACAGGATGATTTACACGCCGAAGCAGCTGTTCGTTCTGGCAGCGGTTCAGACCTCACATAAGTAGTTTCAAAGCAACTCTAATGGACTCAAAGTTGGAACATGACCACAGCCGGGAAACAGGGACAAGTGATACCAAAAGCACACCGCAAAGTGTGGGTCAACATCAGCAACATTCAGAAACACTTCTTCTACTAATTATATATTGACGCTGACGTTGATTTATCAAAAGCAGCTTATATCTATTTTATATATATATATATATATATATATATATTATTGTAAGAGTGTTTACTTAAAGGAAGTGTTACCAATATAATTTCCTTTTTTTTTGCCAACATTTTTGGCAAATTTCCAAGTGTTTGCTTAAACATTTGTTGAGCTTTCCTGAATAAAACACTCTTTAAGGCGTTTACATGATCTTGCCGAGTTATTAAGCAGAGATTATATAAGACTGTGTATGGAAAAACACTCATTGTCAGTCTTTTCATCGCCAACAGGTTGCCTTTCTATGCAAATTATATTTTAATTGTGTCCTTGTTATTTATTGAAAACATTTTATTTATTTTAAAATATTTATTCTAGCATTCACAAGTCTCAGATAAGTGTTTTGTTTTTTGGAAAAAGATCAATGCTTTTATTTGGCAAGGATGTATTAAATTTAATAAAAACTGACAATAAATACATTTCTGATGTTACAAAAGATTTCTATTTCAAATAAATGCTCTTTTGAACATTCTATTCATAATAGATTTGCACAAAAATATTAAGCAATAATAAGAAATGTCATTGAAGACTGGAATATTAGCTGAATAAATAATTTATTTATAAATAATACACACTCTCACACACACACACACACACACACATATATATAATTATATATAAATAAATAAATACACTGCCACTCAAAAGTTTGGGATCAGTAAGATTTTTAATGTTTTTTAAGGGAGTCTCTTCTGCTCATCAAGGCTGTATTTATTAGATCAAAAATACAGAAAAAAACTGTAATATTGTGAAATCTTATTGCAGTTTCTAATATTGGTTTCCTATTTTAATATACTTTAAAACAGAATTTATTTCTGTGATGCAGCGATGAATTTTCAGCATCATTACTCCAGTCTTCAGTGTCACATGATCCTTCAGAAATCATTCTAATATGCTGATTTATTATGAGTGTTGAAACTGTTGTGCTGCTTCATATTGTTTTTTGGAACCTGTGATACATTTTTCTTTAATTCTTTGATGAATACAAAGTTAAAAAGAACAGCATTTATTCAAAATAGAAATCTTTTCTAACAATTTAACACATCCCTCCTGAATAAAAGTATTAATTTCTAAAACAGAAAAAAAAGAAAAGAAAGAAAAAATCTACTGACCCCAAACTTCTGAATAGCATTGTATATTGTAACACAAAATTTATTTTTTAAATAAATGTTGTTCTTTTTAACTTTTTATTAATCAGAGAATCCTAAAAAAAAAAAGAAAAAAAAAAAGTTTTTTTCTGTATTTTTGATCAAATAGATACAGCCTTGATGAGCAGAAGAAACTTTAAAAACACTAAAAATCTTACTGATCCCAAACTTTTGAGTGGCAGTGTGTGTGTGTGTGTGTGTGTGTGTGTGTGTGTGTGTATTAGTGCTGTCAAACGATTTATCGCATCCAAAATAAGAATTTTTGCTTACATAGTATACAGGTGCTGGTCATATAATTAGAATATCATCAAAAAGTTGATTTATTTCACTAATTCCATTCAAAAAGTGAAACTTGTTTATTACATTCATTCATTACACACAGACTGACATATTTCAAATGTTTATTTCTTTTAATTTTGATGATTAGAGCTTACAGCTCATGAAAGTCAAAAATCAGTATCTCAAAATATTAGAATATTACTTAAGACCAATACAAAGAAAGGATTTTTAGAAATCTTGGCCAACTGAAAAGTATGAACATGAAAAGTATGAGCATGTACAGCACTCAATACTTAGTTGGGGCTCCTTTTGCCTGAATTACTGCAGCAATGCGGCGTGGCATGGAGTCGATCAGTCTGTGGCACTGCTCAGGTGTTATGAGAGCCCAGGTTGCTCTGATAGTGGCCTTCAGCTCATCTGCATTGTTGGGTCTGGTGTCTCTCATCTTCCTCTTGACAATACCCCATAGATTCTCTATGGGGTTCAGGTCAGGCGAGTTTGCTGGCCAATCAAGCACAGTAACACTATGGTCATTGAACCACCTTTTGGTATCTTTGACAGTGTGGGCAGGTGCCAAGTCCTGCTGGAAAATGAAATCAGCTTCTCCATAAAGCTTGTCAACAGAACGAAGCATGAAGTGATCTAAAATTTCCTGGTAGATGGCTGCGTTGACTGTGGACATCAGAAAACACAGTGGACCAACACCAGCAGATGACATGGCAGCCCAAATCATCACTGACTGTGGAAACTTCACACTGGACTTCAAGCAACATGGATTCTGTGCCTCTCCACTCTTCCTTCAGACTCTGGGACCTTGATTTCCAAATGAAATGTAAAATTTACTTTCATCTGAAAAAGAGGACTTTGGACCACTGAGCAACAGTCCAGTTCTTTTTCTCCACAGCCCAGTTAAGATACTTCTGACGTTGTCTCTGGTTCAGAAGTGGCTTGGTAGCCCTTTTCCTGAAGACGTCTGAGCGTGGTGACTCTTGATTCACTGACTCCAGCTTCAGTTCTCTCCTTGTGAAGCTCTCTCAAGTGTTTGAATCAGCTTTTCTTGACAGTATTCTCAAGCTTGCGGTCATCCCTGTTGCTTGTGCACCTTTTCCTACCCAAATTCTTCCTTCCAGTCAACTTTGCATTTAATATGCTTTGATACAGCACTCTGTAAACAGCCACACCTTTCAGTAATGACCTTCTGTGACTTACCCTCTTTGTGGAGGGTGTTAATGTTCGTCTTCTGGATCATTGCCAAGTCAGCAGTCTTCCCCATTATTGTGGTTTCAAAGAACAAGAGATACCCAGAATTTATACTGTAGGGATGGTCATTTATTCAAACTCAAATGTAAATATTCTAATATTTTGAGATACTGATTTTTGACTTTAATGAGCTATAAGCTCTAATCATCAAAATTAAAAGAAATAAACATTTGAAATATATCAGTCTGTGTGTAATAAATAAATATAATATACAAGTTTCACTTTTTGAATGGAATTAGTGAAATAAATCAACTTTTTGATGATATTCTAATTATATGACGAGCACCTGTATGTGTGTGGACTATGTATATTTATTATGTCTATATAAATACACACCCATGCATGTATATATTTAAGAAAAATATGTAATGTTTATATATTAAATATATTTATATATAATATGAATTATATGAATATAAATATATACTTGTAAAAACATGTAAATATTTTCAAAATATATACTGTATGTGTGTGTATTTCTATATACATAATAAATATACATAGTACACACAGATATATTATGTAAATAAAAACGTTTATTTTGGATGCAATTAATCACGATTAATCATTTGACAGCACTAATATATATATATATATATATATATATATATATATATATATATATATATATATATATATATAAATGTGCTATAAATATAATGCATTTACAAATATAAAAGTTATTTTAAATTATAATATTTCATTGTTAGTATGTTGATCAATTAAAATGCAACGTAAGCATAAAATACTTTCTTTTTTTTTTTACTTTTGAATGGTTTTAAATGCATTTCTTTAAATATTCTTAAAATATATGTTTCTGTACATTTCCTCGTGATTGTAAAACATGTAGGAATGATGCTGTAAAATACTGTATGCCAAATCATGGTAATCTACTGCATCCGTCACACTCAGAACCATTCCAGAGGATTGATTTTGCGTATATGTTTGCGCTGTTACCTGATTTAATTTATTTATTTTTTTCAGTGAGTCCACATTTAAACAATGCATTCAGTGTGTGCAAGTAAACAGTAACAGCAGGTACGCTTCATCCTTCATGAATTCCCCCATTTATGTTAATACAAGAGAAATAATTGAGTAGATCTTGGCATTCTTGTCCCAGTGCCAACAAAGGTGTTATTTATTCGCCTGATAAAAGGTTGGGTTTTTGTTTTCTTTTTTCCATATGTGATTGTCTATCCATGCATTGCATTTCCACACCTGCCAGTCTGAAGTAATAGCTTTTAATCTCTGCATCAAAGCCTGGATAAAGAGCCTCTGAGGAAAGAGAGGATATGGATGAGAAACTCGGTTTGTTCCCCCTCCCTCCATGGCTTTCTCTTTCTCATAGCTGTTGCTGCTGTGCGCACACTATGTTATCAATAACCTGGGCTTCACCACTGACAAAGACGAATCACTTTTTCATTTTCACATTAAAAACACGAAAATGATCTAGTGTGAGCTTGTCCATATGATTACTTTAAATAGTCACCTCAACAATCTGCTCTGCTTGGCAGCCACATGCTGCCCGTTGAATAGCACAATTCGTCCTAGTATTCAAATAGCTTTATCCAAATGTGTGCGCTCTGAAAAGAGTTTTCTGTTTGCTTTCAGGTGAATTCTGTGTGTCGTTTTTAAAGGAATAATTCATCCAAAAATGAAAAGGCTGTTGTTAAAATCCTCGTGTTGTTCCGTGTTTTTTTTTTCTGTGGAGCACAAAAGGACAATTTTGAAGAATATCTACATGGCTAATTTCAGTACAACAGCAGCACATAATGACTGCAGCTATGAGCACTATAAAAGCACCATAATAGTGGTCTATATAAAAAAAGATTCCAAGTCTTATAAGGTCATATGAAAGCTTTGCATGAGAAACAAACCCCAGTTCATTATTTATTCACTACTGAAGTCATTATTCACTTATAATCTTTCCCTCCAGGGAGCTGTTAAGTAAACATCCGCTGCGACCGAATCACTGAGTCAGTGAATTGACCAGAAAACTGTATAAGTCTGATTCATGAACAAATCGTTTAGTCACATCTGACACCAGATCAGTAGGTTCATTAGTCACGTGACACCAAATGACTATAGTTTTCACAAATATATAAGAAAACATGTTGTACAAGTTGTAATACGCAGATTCACAAATGACATTGGAGAACTTTAATATAAATCTAATATTAATATAATATACGATTAATACAGACCAGAAAGTTACAAATGAATTTAAAAGAAAAATATAATAAATCACATTTTATGGTGAAGTTATAGTGCTTTTTTTCTATTTTGTCTTGTCATGTTTGGAACGACATGAGGGTGAGTAAATAATGACATACTGGGATTTTTTTGTATTTATTTATTTTTGTGGGTGTGTACTATCCAGAACCCTTCTTGAGCCCTTCTTGTAGTTACTCCATCCTTGTTCACCTGCTCTATGGGCAGCATTTTTAGCCCATGCCCATGACAGGGAGCACCTGTGGTGTGAAGATGTCTGACTGCTCTTTATCCCAGTTCCACAGCACATTACACAATTTAAGTAGCCTGCAAATGAACACGTAGGACGTCAGCTGTGAAACCAACCTGTCGATACCAAACTCGTCTTCCCCACTGAGAGAGTGAGATTACCCAGCTGATTGGAAAATCAACAGGAGGAAATGACACTGGCTTTATAGGTTATTTCATAATGCTTGCATTTGAGTCTATTGATTGTGCCATGGTTTCCTCTCAGCTGTTTCTGCACATCATGTTAAACATGTAAAGCAGGACTCGAGCCATATTGTATCTGACATTTTTCAAAAAGATTTTACACTTTATTCTCAAATAAAAAACCAGTGGGGAAAATTATTTCATTTCATTTTAGCATTTGCCTTTAACAGTAACTTTAATTCATTGGTTATTTGGCAAATGATACCAAAATGTCAGCTTTCCTGGGTATGTTACGACAGAGTGAATCGACTTCCTTTTCAAGATTTTTAAATTTTTTTTTTTAATCCAGGATGTTCAGCATGTATAGATTAAAAATTATATATATTATTTTTTTGTTGACCTCTGCTCTTTCCTTTTCAGATCTGAAGAACGCTGCTCCCTGTGACTTCAGTAAGAGAGAGAGTCTGAGGCCAGCTTCAGCAGCAAGCTACCTTGAGTTAAAGGTTAGTCTTTGTCCTGTGGCTTCAAAGACCACACACACAGACACGCATGCATCCGTTTGGTTTCATTAGAAATGCCAGGGGGCTGGAGAGGTTCCCTGTCCATTCACAGCCAAACACCTGCACGGCTTTCATCCCCTATCTGTCCACTCGGCCTTTATCACCTGCCACCCAGCCAACCACAGCACACACACATGGCATCTAAACAAACCATACACACCAGACATGCCTCACGCACTGATAATTTACAAAACCACATGACACACACACAAGTCAAAATTCCACACAAAACTTCTGTGCACAGCAAGTGCTCACTCCAACACATCTCACTGAAAAGACCATCTCAGACCAGAATGAATTTTCACAGCATCCTAACCAAGCCTGAAGCAGCATGGCTTCAAACAACATTTCTTTCATATTACCAAAGATTCTGACCATGTTGAGCTAAAACACTGCAAATGCTATTTTTTGTAACTTTCAGTTCTAATATTTATATTGATATTTGTCATATATCAAATATCATGTTTAAAAAATGAAATGTTGGTGGCTGTACCTTTTTATTTATTTATTTAGCCTGGTTTTAGCTAACGTAAAGTTGAAGTAACTTTTTTTTTTTTAAATTGGTTAATTGACAATTGTTATTGAAAAGTTAGCTTTTGGAGATTGTAGCCTTTCCCGGGAATTTTACGAAAATGGTGACTTTCTTCTTTTTTTTTTTCCTTTTTTCCTTTTTTTTGTATAGGCTCCAGCATTTTTTTTTTAAATGATATTTTCTAACAAATACCGTATTACTATTAATCTTCATTTATTTTCCATGTTATCACGGAAGTCGTTGAAACATGGCATCATGATACATAACCATGCTCTTGACCAGCAGAACTCAACTGACCAAGCTAGTCTTGCTGGTTAAGCTAGTCAAGCTGTGTCCCCATAAACATATTCTGTTGACTGGTCTTTTCAGCTGTGCACACATCAAGAGCTCCACCTGGTTCAAATACCTCATTTTGAGTCACTGAGGAAATCAATACATGCTCCAAATAATATAAAAACATTGTGCTCCACCTCTGTCAATCTGTCATTCTCATTCAAGATGTCAAATGCAAAGGCTCCAACCCAATTTCTAAGCAGCATATTTGCTCTCATGCGGGAGGTGCCAGAGTGAAAAGGTTTGTGTGACTTAGCTATCCGTTTCCCCTTCATGGGTTAAAGAGTTTGACTAATGCAATATTGATTTCGCTCTCTGGATGGAGAAGACACAAAGACACCTTATTGAAATATGGATAGTCAAGCCGTCAAGAAAATATTAAAGTCCTCAGGGGGAGGGGGAAGTCAACATTAAGCTGGATTTTACCCTTCAGCAGCAGAAAATGGTAAAAAAAAAAAAACTTGTTTGTATTGATAAAGAATAAAGGAAGGGATTTCAGCAGTTTTTAAAGCCATTTAATGTCAACATTTGTGTGGTTCTCTGTTCTTTTCATTTCATTTCAGTACACAGCGTGTCGTCCTTCAAAGTTTCAAATTGAGTAGGTAGAAAATCCCACACAGTTTGCAAGGACACTGGGAGGTCAAACTATGTAGATGTTCAAAAAAGAAGGTCAAAAGAACTGCAAATACACACACATACACTTAATATTATAGATTTTAATTGTGCAAATAATTAGTTGGCACTGTCAAACTTGTGTAATCCAGTAGGGTAAAGGCTCTGATTGTGATTAAGGTCACACTTTATTTTAAGGTCCAATTTTCGCTATTAAGAAATTATTAACTCAGCGTTTTGCCTCATAAAACTTCTAATTTGCTGCTTATTAATAGTTAGTAAGGTGGTTGGTAAGTTTAGGTATTGGGTAGGATTAGGGATGTAGAATATGCTCACGCAGAATACGTGCTTTATAAGTACTAATGAACAGCCAATATTTTAATAATTGGCATGCTAATAAGCAACTAGTTAATAGTGAGAATTGGTCATATACTAAAGTGTTACCATGATTAGTAACACTATACTCCTGCAAGCTTAGCATCTTTTAAATGGTTAAGGAAGCTGAGTAGCCATTTGGGAAAGCATTGTGTTTGATTCAGTCCTTGTTAAAATGCCATTTTGTTTTGAGCGCAAGGGGCTCTGCACCTCCAAGCAAGTGCAGAAGGACTCGGAGCATGGTCTCAGAGCTGGATTGGTGCGAACAGTCCAATTTTTCATCATTATTGGTCATGACATATCCAAAGTGGCAGAGCGTGGGCTTGAAGGAGAACAGTGGATGCTTCAACTGGGCAGGGAACTCTCGTGTCGCCACATTTGTCCCTGCAGGGTCTTCTGCACAGCCGTGACGACAACACAATTCTCTGCTGGCTATTACAGTCGATGAGGTTAAAAACAAGAGCTCATGGTTGTTCTTACACATATCTCCTACCTTCCTTTCACATTCTAGACCTAAACAAGTGTTGGTGTAGCATTAAACTAGCTGCTAGTGTTGCCATTTGTTAACATGACATGAACATGACATTAACTAACAGTGAGCGAGACATTTGATACTGTATTTATTCATTTTTGTTAACATTAGTTAATAAAAATACAACTGTTCATTGTTAGTTCATGTCAGCTCAGGCCCATTAAATAATATTAACAGATACAACTTTTGATTTTAGTAATGCATTAGTAAATGGTGAAATTAACATTAACTAAGATTAATAAATGCTTTAGAAGTATTTTCATTGTTAGTTTATCTTAACTAATGCAATTATCTCATGTCGAACCCACAAATGGAGTCTTACTGTAAAGTGTTACCTAAATTTCTTCAGTAAACTTATAAATAAGTATACATAGTATGGTATTATTAAACCTAATGATTTAAAATGGACTTTTAGGTTTGTTTATTTAGTTAGTTAGTTATGTTTTAATTATTAAAAGTTTAGTTTTTAAAAGTGGCTTAAGTGTGTTAAGAAACAGTCATGAAATTATACTCTTAAGTGTACACTTAAGTGGTCATTTTGATTTTATGTTATCTGCAAGTATGCTTTAAGAGTTAAAGTACCCTACAAGTGCACGTTGAAAACAAGTGAACTTCTTTTTCACAAGGGAAATTCCTATTCAATTTCTTAATTTGAACTGAAGTGACAGACAGAATGCAGAATTTAAGTAAAATAAATATTTGAAATAAAAAATAAAATGAAAGAATTAGAAGAATTACAATTAATTCCATTAAATTAAATTAAATTCCAAGAAATTCAAATAAATGTCATTTTTAAACAATCAGTTCATCCACAGACAGAATGCAGAATTTGAATTTAAGAAAGCAGAATTAAAAAGTAAATCTGTGAAAGTCACATACTGTATATGTAATTTTTAACTAAACAATCGGATTGTTAATGCAATTTTTGAATGTTAATAAAGAGGTAATTCAGTAAATTATTTTTCCTGGCATGCCCGTTCTCATTCCAAATCAACTACCTGTTGGGTATGGAAAAGTCAATTCTGATTCCAACTCTTTAATTGTAAGGGAGCCAATTTTGATTATCATTGTCGAAAAAATTAATTAGCACAGTTGAGTTTTACATGGTGCTTCTAATGATTGATTTACACCTCCATGGTGAAAGGCATGTGGGCTACAATGGCGCCATGTGGTAGAGCGCTACAGCTTAGATTATCTCATCAAAATCAGGACAAACTAATACCCATTGCATACTGATGTCCTGTGCTGTCATTACTGCAGAAGAACTAATTGAAGCCAAGAAAAGTTTTCACTTGAGTTAGGGATTTTGCCACTGCCATTAGATAGATTCATCTAGATACACACTCAGCTCTGCTGTATCTGCTAAGTGAACACACATCTCATTGTTTGTCTGTGGTTATAGTAAAACTGGGGCAGGCAAACACCTCCCAGACTTTCAGCACATGATGTTAGCACAATTCATCTGTCATCCCTCAACCCCAAAAACCATCTGCCTTAGAGGCAGCAACAGCCTCACAAACACCTCTCAACCTTCCTGCCTCCATACATGTGAATCTCACAATGTATAATAAACAGCTGTCGCTTGCAGTATAGGCAAAAAAATTATTTGGTTGCTTTGTGCACTATAAGTCCACTTTATACTTTATAGAATATCTTGGGCACCTATTTTAGTGTGAAATATTTTAAGCATTGTTAAAATTAAGTTAAGATGAGGAATTTTTGTGCTGAGTATGCAGTAGGTAATAGCTGTGAAACAAAAATCAACATGAAGCATTCGCAACCCATTTTTCTTCAGGAACGTGATTTTTCTATAAAAAAAAAAGGGGGGGGGGGTGAGCCTGTTCACACCAAGATGGATATTTGGTGTGAAAAGTCGATGCAATAAACTTTTTAATTTGAACAAACAACTGGAAATGCACCTGTTCAAACCAACATGAACATTCGTATGTCGTCAATACAATGCATTTTTTTTCTAAAGGTTTCTAATCTCTTTTCCATTGCACTGCGAAGAAAACTAGCAAACCGATAAGATGCAGCTGTTGCATACAACTACAGCTTCACGAACAAACTGTTTTGCTCAGCAGCAATGAATAGCAGAGTAAGGCCCCGTTTACACTAGTGCGTTTTGGTTTTAAAACGGTGTTTTAGAATGAAAACGATCCCCATTTACACTGGCGTTTCCGCTGCGTTTGAGAAACGATCTCCGTTTACACTACACAACCGAAAACGCATGCCATGTGACCATTCATACAGGTACAACCATAGATTCATCTGCGTGCTTGGAGCGGTCGAATGGGGAATCTACCCATACATATCTATGGGTACAACAACGAGCATGATGTTATTGTTTATCTGGTCGTCAAGGATAAGCAGAGAGAATGTGGGCAGCCACGCCATCATTTTCAAAAGTCTCCGTTTTCGACCTCGAAAACGCCGGAGTAGTGTAAACGATAGGCGTAACCGTAGCAAAAGTTGTGCGTTTTAAAACGAAAACGCACTAGTGTAAACAGGGCCTAAGAATCCCGAACCAGCTCTTTTGACTCTGTACCTCAAGTATTTGGTGTTATATTTCTAAGCGCCACCTACTGTCAGAAAGTGGATTTGTATTTTCATTGAGCCTGTGCTATTTTTATCCATTGGTTTAAACAGACTAATACCATGCAACTTTTGGATCAGCTTTCCGTGCCAAACAGTGGTGTTGACCTGCTATGTATATTATAGTAAATGGGGTCAGTTTTCATTTCATATGGACTTCAGCAAAAGCAAGTTATTGATCTTTTCAGCAATGACCTACTTACATCTTTAAGCACGTTTTCCCATTATGAAGGTTTCCGCACACAACTGCTGTGTTTTACAAGGAATCTATCGATGTCCCATTGCTGTGGGACAGGGCAATTCGTTTAGGCGTTGTGATGTATTACCAAGGCCTGACTGTGTTGTTGGGTCATTAGTTTACTTAATACTGAATCCCGGGGAGTGCTAAAATACTGTGTTCTCTCACACATGCATCACCTGCTGTGTGCATGTGTGTGTGTGCTACCGGCTACTGTTTTGCCTTTTCTTTTACAAAAGCCTTTGAGAAAGCGGAAAACCAATATATGCTTTGAAGACATAAGTTTGGGAGTGGACTTTAACCTGGTAGCTTTAATCATCTCGGACTGACAGGCAATTAAAGACATGACATGCATTTTATTAATACCGTCAGGCAAAGAGAACAGAGGTGATTCCATTCCAATACCTAGTTCACTGCTGTGGAAAGGCAATTTTATAGCAATTTTATAAGTTCACGTGAAGATGAATGAATATTGCTTGTGTTAAAAGCCCAAACTTTCAACTTTCAAAGTTTCGACACTAATCTATAATAATAACTATTATTATTATTATTATTATTTTGTTTGGAGCTTCTTTATTCACTCACTCAAAAATGAAAAGTCTTTTTGCATTTACTAAACATTTGCGTTTGTTATTTCAAATGTTTTTCAAATTACCCGTTTTTACTCAATTAAACTGCCATAATGTCTAGTTGGCTAGTAGAAAATTTGTAGACTACTTTTAAGGTACTTCTATGATCCTTTGTACATTTGACAGTTCCTGGTCATTGAATGGTTTTGTTGGAAAACGGCTACTTTCTAGAGAACGTCTCCTTTTGTTTTCCATTGAAGAAAAAAAAGTCATAAATGATGTATGACAGTCAGCTGCATAAATTGTTCTCATTGTGGTAAAGAATCAATACTGATTACTGATTCAAGTAAACTTATGACATATCTAGTCAAAGAGTGTTATATACACTACCAATGAAAAGTTTGGGGTCCGTCTTGACCCCCAATATTTCTATCTTACATTAATGGACGCATTATTGTGTGGGTTGCTCTCTCTTTCTCATCCATTGCTCCAGGTTCCATCAGTTGTCTGTGTCTTTCTCAGTCGCTCTCTTTCTTCTCTTGACACTCTCTCTTTTTGTTTCATCACGGTGCACTTTGAATTTCAGAATGTTTGTTTGCTTTGACGCAACTATATGCGCATTTCATAGACCCATTGTTCCTAGAGGCCTTCAGTCCTCCAACACTCGAATGGACGTCACTCTTGAGGAATGTTTTCAGATCAGTCGACTTCAAGGCTACAGTTGAAGTAACTCCAGAATTCAGGAGGCTGATTCTAATGCACAGCTTCATTACTTTGACCGGATTTAACCGGATGGTGCAGCAGTTGTATGCATGATAATTTAATTATCAGACGCTTGACAAACACATTTAATGAGTGCTCTCCAAAGCCGACCTGATCCTCGGCCCAATCCACAGCGCTGATCCTGCTGTACAGACCCACACACAAATATAGCCTCACCTGTCCAGACCGAGTATTTTTTGATGCTGTTTTTTTGCTTGATAATTGGATCAGTGACGTGACACCTTTATTAATTTCCAGATCTTTTTAATTATTCAAAAATACATAAAAATGCAATTCAGAGCTACAATGACTTGCATAACCCTCTTGTTGAATGTTTTCAATGTTTTTTTTTATTTCTGAATTTATGTTCATTCTGTTCTTTTTGGGGAGGACATAAGTCTTGCAGTTCAACCAACATTCATTAAAAAAAAAAAAAAAAGAAAATGGAAAGGAAAGGAAATGACAGACCCCTGCAGACCCTCATAAAGGTGTGTGATATGGTTAATAAGTTTCCTAAAATTTGTTTTTATGACAAGACTAGGTCAAATATCATCTGGTGTGACTCCCTAAAAAGAATAATAATTCATGATATGTTAGAGAAATAAACTTAAACATGAAATTTTCTCATTGAATTTAAACATTTTTAAAACATTTTCAAAACCATTTGTGACCAACATGAATAAAATACATGTTTTAAATTATATATTTTTTTTGTTTATTGTGATGGTTTATTTGTCATTGAGCTATATAGAGTTTAAAATGTGTAGTGCATATAAGAGGGGGGCACTATGTATGAGGGTATATAAACAAGAGCCTTTGTTTGCAGTACAATTATGGAGTTCCCCTCGGTCTGAGGTCGTCGGGGTCAAATAGGGGCTATGAAAAAGTCTTAATTGCTCATCCTGAGTGGAATGGTCAATGAGGCGGCTCTTGTAGACGTTAAATCGCAGCAGCTCACTTCATCTCTCTGATGCCTCCATTAAATTGCTCCCAATGGGACCGTCGCCTTAAGTCTTCCTCGCTAACGTGGAGAGCACAGGTGTTTACCAGATGCTGACGGGCAAAGGAAACGTACTACATCTAGATCTTTGAAGAACCATCTACAACTATTAGCTTTGCGTTGGAATAGATCCGGAACAGGAACACTTACTAAAATTGAAACCAGGATGGACAACTGCAAAATGGCAGAATCTGGGTTTACACATCTCCAACCTACCCAGACTAGATCTGCATTAATTAAGTAAGAGAGCCAAGGATTGGAAGTGTGGAGTATGATTACAATGGACATCCTGGACGTCTCCTCTCTCACACTTCATTACCATCCCAACATCTGCAGTGTGTCCTCCTCTCCTATCAGAAACAATGGCCTCCACAGGTGTCAGGAGGAGAAGAGAGGGGGTGTGCGCACATGTTTGTGTGTTTGCATCTAGTTTGGTAGTGTTCGCCAGCGACGACTCTGAAATGAACACCTGCGTTCACCGAAGAAAACATGGAGGGTGCCCAGGCATCCACAGAAAGACAGAAAGAGACAGTGAGGAGATGATGAAAATAAAGCTGTTTCGCTTGAATCTGGCAGGTTGATGCTCCTGGCAAACGGGAAGCATAATTAAACTATCAGAAGTAATTAAGAGAGGTTTCTCTGCCTAAAATGCGTTTAAAATCTCTTGCATGTATCTGCTCCAGATTCGCACGCAAACACACTCTATCAATTCAGCTCATTTTAAACTGATTATAATTGTGTTAGATTTGCCAGTTTTGAAATTATGTCTACAAAATCGTGCAAAGCCGCCTTGGAACAAACGTATAAATGTATTTCTTGTGAAACCCAACTTTTTAGGAAACAAACGATGGGGTGAATATCGATTTTATTCTCGTAATTAAACCTACGCTTGCGACAAAATGCAAAAGCACATCTCTCAAAGGCCTCCATTCATTAGCAGTGGCCTAATGGGTGTATTGTTCAACTAAGAGTGCGTATACTGTATGGAAGTTGAGAACAGGCAAGCGCTCATGTTAATGATGCTCAGTGGGTGCATCCAGTTCTCACAGCTTAAAGTACCCTTGACCTTTTGTTGGGCTGAGAGTCCTTGCTCAGGAGACATGCTTTGATCAAGGCCTTCCCTTCATTTGCACTCGTGTTTCTCTATGCAGTCTAAATACGTCTTGGTCTTTCTCAAGTTGGAGACATACTTTCAGTGTTGTTTTATTTTTCAAGGAGAGAATCATTTTGTGGTTGTACATTCAAGGAGGGGTAAAATCCTGTCTGCATCTGGAGGATATTGTAGTATTCAGGGGCTTGGGTTGAGGAGATAGATGAGTGGCATTTCAGTGTTAATGGCACTCTAGAAGGGAGCTGCGACCTTCATAACTTTGAGAAATTTGAAAGTTAGTGTGAAACCCACTATTTAGGACATAATAATTTTGCTTGGCCAATGTGATGTATTTTTACATCACATTGGCTATTGTACATCCAAATTTGATGTATTTTTAATTATATATTTTTTTTTATTGATGTATTTTATTGATTTACTGTTCTCTTTATGCATGTGTAAAGCATTTTAAAGTATCATATTCTATGGATTTTGCTATATCAATAAACCATTTACATATTTACTGCAATTTTATATGACCTACTTAATATTCTTGAGCTAAACTTTTTTTTTAACCAATTAATATTCATAAGCTAAGGTTTGTAATACGCTCTGCCAACGTTTCAGATTGTTTCTGCACCCCTGGATATACAGTATATACAAGTCTTATATACAAGGCAGTCTTGGATTATGAAGAAGACTTTTTGCCAACAAAAACTTTTGTTGAAAATGAGATTTGTTGGAATGGAAAATTGACTAAAGCCTTTGTTCGTGTTTGCATCAAGCATGCAGACTCAGTGATATCTTGTTTGAAATAGGCAGTGTTGGTTTTCCCTAGCACATTCTTGGTTTCTTTTCTTTCTTACTTTCTTTTTCTCTTTTTCTAATATAAGAAGAGTCAGTGAGTTGGCACTCAATTGTGGTTAGCAGGTGTAAGTGAGCTCTGTGTTCCTGGTTTACCTCATTAATGTGGCAGCTGAGAGCTCCATTCTTAATTTATTTTTCTGTGCTAAAGCAGACCCTCCTCTGCCACCAGCACATCTGAGATTATTGTATTAAGCACTCTTCTCTAGACCATTTTTTTCAAATCTGTCCGCCTTGCTGAATCCTGGCAACAGACTTTGGGAATAAGCTGATGCCCTAGTATGCTTCATGCTCCTTTAAGAAATTACATTGATGGCAATTTGTATTTCACAATGTTGTCCAACAAACACTGTACATATAAAGAGGTTTGAAAACAAATGAAGTAAATATGCTATATATCATAGTCCTAATCATATAGTAAAACCATGGTACTGAATAAATATTTTTGATATGGATTCTGATATCCAGGTGGCCAATGTATTGTGGATACATACATAATACAATGGACTACTTGCACATCTACTTCTGCATTCAACTTAATATGGCTCAGGTGTTTCTGATAAACAGAATAAGACAGATGATTACTAAGTTTTAGGGGTGTCAGTTGATTAAAACAATGAATCATGTTCTCTGTGTTAATATGAATTATATTAAACCTGCTGAAATGTTCCAAATGCACATTGCGAATAATAATTAGATAAATTTCCCTTCTAACCTGTAGCAGTCCAATGTTTGCAAAAAATTAAATAATTTAACAACACTGCGTCGTTAGCGTTGGTATTGTATCAGACACCTGCACTTAACATTATATGAAAATCAAGCTCAAATGGAGTTAATAATGTTTTTGACCAGAGAATGACGGAGATGGAGTGTTTTGTCTGTCGTTAGAACGGCTGTAACTGTTATGCAGTGCATAAGTGCATTAAGTGCATTATGCTTTCATCAACTTTTACAGGTTATATAACTTTGATTGTAGCTATATGGGCGCTTAGTTTTTTCTTGTTGTTTAATACACTTGGCCAAAATCTCAAATTAAGCGCTTATGCACACAATGCACAGGATATTTAAAACGTATATAGACAGCAAATAACTAATTCTTCTCCACTCTTCAAACACACAAAAACATTATCCTTTACTGACATAGTGTTTGAGTAAAGAAAACGCTGTACTATTCAAACACCAATTATTTATTCACCCTTGCATTGCGAAAAAGCAGAGATCTCATCTTCTCCAGGCTGTGCGCGGCGCGTCAATCAGAACGGAGGCGGGTGAAGTTACGAGGTCTCGCTGAGAGCTCGATGATCCAATGGCGTTACGAAGTTTTACTGACAAGTTATTTTAATGCTTATCATTGGTTTACTATTTTTAAAACTCTCTGATTTAAAATAATAAAAACGAATTATAAGCGACTCAAGTTTGGATAATTTTTCACAGCACCTGACTGGGCTAGGGTATGGCAACTGCCATACTCTGCCATACGCAAACGCCGCCCCTGCTCCCACACCTTGGATGACTTGGGTCGCACGGATTTCTCTGCCTCCGCCATGTATCTTTCCTCTACCTCCGCTCGTTTTTTTTTTTTTTTTTTTACTTTTTTTTTTTATTTATGAGGCGCCAAACTCTGCTAGCATCCGTGCGCGAGAGAGACCGAGTGTGTTCACTCCGCTCCGCGCTCAACTAAAGTTTTTTTTTTTTAATAATCAAACGTCTCCGCGTCGCGCGACACAACGAATCGATTATGAAATTCGTTGCCAACGCTTTTAGTAATAGATTTTTATCTATTTAATCGATTCGTTGTTGCAGCCCTACTTGTGTGTTGTGCTGTTATTATAGTCGATAGTTTAAATGAATGAATAAATAAATGTAACAATGTAAGATTTTGTTATATGTAATTAATCTAAAATAGTGATGCATTGACAGCACTACTACTATGAATATTAATTAGGAGTTTAAATAAAAAAAAAACTAAGTGATTAAAACATTTCATTCAAAAAAATAAAGATTTGTTCTGATATTATTCATCAGAATCTCTTCTCTTGTCCCTGGAAATGTCCCGATTTTAAGTCGTCTTGCAGACACTCATTTTAAAGGGATAGTTCACACAAAAATGAAAATTCTGTCATTAATTACTCACCCTCATGTCGTTCCAAACCCTTAAGACCTTCATTCATCTTGAGAAAACAAATTAAGATATTTTAATGAAATCCGAGAGCTTTCTGAAAACAAAAAAAAAATGAATGTATAAGCAAGGATGTAGTTAGATTGTGGAAATGACAATATTGAAAGATAACTAAGAAAAGCTCATTTGTCCTTTTCATGTAGCCTCAGTTAAGCTGTTATTTATTTGTATATATTCAGTTCAAATCATGGCTACTCACTGTAGGACCTTCACCATAGACAACATATTTTCTTTGTAAAATAAATAGACTATACAAGAAGATCTGGTCCCGTTTAAAAGCTCCATTGTGCTTGCAGAACATTATAGCAATGGCTAGTATTTATTGTGTATACAGACATTGCCATGGGAACAGTTGTGCCCATGGGAATTGAGCTATTATGCCTTTAAAGAGAAGAGAGGCTCAATCAATAAGCCACCCAAGAACCATCTGACCTGAGATGACAGATTGGAATACTGTTTGCAAGGTGGACATTGTCTTATTGTTTTAACTCTGGTTCAGAGGTCATACAACAGTCTGCTCATTTTGAGCTAGCGTCCCCAAGAGGGCAGTATTATGCTCTATGTAAACTGCATAGTGATCAGCCGTCACTGATTACGCAACGGAATCCATCCTGATTCTTAGCAGCAACTGATATGTGAGATTTGATATTGTTGCTCTATTGTTTTACTCCTTGAGCAATCCATCATCTTCAGTGGCAGATCTCTGTGGATGCTGTGACAGAAGCGTGTGCACTTGCCGTGCACATTCAGGCAACACGGGGAGTACACATGCATGTAGTATGCTGTGAGCTGGAGAGATATGGCAGATAAACCCAATGTGGCATGAGATAATAACGGCTTTAGCAAAACACAGAGGTGAAAATATGGAAAAATCCCACACTCCCCCCACCTTGGATCAATAAGCTTACATTTATGTGGCAAGCATACGCACAGGTCGCTGTCATTCTCACCTCTCCTCTAGCGCCAGTTGGCTGACTCTCAATTTTCTCTGTCAAGGAGCTGAATATAAACCATCTACCTGCAGTGCACTGTGAGATCCAATACACATCTGTTTAAATAAAAAAAGACAGCAAGAGACACGTCCCCCTCTAAAGGTTTGCTGTTTGGAGCAGACGGCTTAACAAGGGTAATCATTAAGCTTTGAGTCTGTTTGCGCTGGGTTTGATTTCCTGCCTGGCTGCCTGTGTAAGCACACACACTTCCTGTTCCATCAATACCATCCCGAACACTACATCATACACATTTAGGGAGATGTTTGGAGATGGCTTTCCCAAAGGATGCTGCATTAGCATCTTATTGTGTGATGTTGAAGGATGGTCTCAGTTGCACTGATTCCAAAAAGCTGTTCTATACAACTTAGTATTGGTTTGTCATTGTTTTCTTAAAGATCAAGTGTGTAATTCCAGTTTCACTAAGACAATATTTAAGCGGAATTATAAAAATAATTTTACCAAACACTGCCATTGGTCAGATAAATAGATGTTCTATGTTGATATGTCTCAAAACAGTTGATGTCTCAAAAATGTTGTGGTGCTGCAAACAATCAACCAAAGGGTGGTTTGTGGATGGTTTGCTTAGCAATACAGTGCAGATAAATGGTTTACAGTATATGGTGTATGGTTTTATCTTTTTAATCATAATCAAAACAAAATGCAAATTATTGCGCTTCCTGGAAATGACTTTCTTTTTCCATTGACATAATTTATGCCAGATAGATAATGTTAACTAGATACCATAATACCATAATTTAGGTACTATTTTATCAAAATGCCTAGTTCTGTCATGAAACTCTAGATGGTGCACGCTGATTGGTCCTTTACGCAAACGTTAAACTACTTGGCACAATCTGATTGGTTCATGTTGGATACGCAGCCAATGAGCTTGCTGCTTTACATTTAAATGGCTGGTTAGCATTCACTAGAGCCTTTCGCAGTACTCATTCAGAGTTCCTCTGAAACCCTCCACCTTCCCCAGCTCCACCTGTATAGATCTGCTACAGGGTTATTATATATGCTATTTGTGCAGCAGCAGTATGTCTTAAAGTTCCTGTACTTGCTTGGCAGCGGCAATAATCTACAACAACAGCAATAACCAACAGCAGCAGCAATTCAGCAGCGTAGCAAAACTAGTCTGCCAAGACCAAATACATTAACATTGTCATATCCATAACCATGCTAAAATCTTCAGAGAGTTGTCATGACAGAACTTACATTCTGTCTAGCACTGTTCTGGTATGCAACAACCACTTATCACAATCCAATCCTAATGGACAAAATCAAGTCCAACCCTACGTGTATTCTTGTTGGATATCCTATTTCACTCATACATGTTGCATTTTAGTTTTAAAATGAATGGCAATTCTCATTGACTGCAACATAGAAAAAAGAGGTTATGGAATAATATTCAAGGTATTGAGAGCGTACACGAAAAGCAAAACCTGACCTGTATCTGTGTGTGTTCAGAAACTGAGTGGATGTCATTAATGGCCAACAGCTTATTCTATTGCTGAGAGGCTTTGCTAATGTAAACTGTCAGATGGAACATATTGCTGCCTGAAGCGCATGCGTACAACGGAAAA
The DNA here is from genome assembly GCF_012432095.1 of Onychostoma macrolepis. Lineage (NCBI taxonomy): Eukaryota > Metazoa > Chordata > Actinopteri > Cypriniformes > Cyprinidae > Onychostoma > Onychostoma macrolepis. The sequence goes on along the minus strand of NC_081158.1, from coordinate 21,143,150 downwards.
ATGAACCGTCACAGCGTGAGAGCGGTATTAGACGGAGTGTGAAAAAGAGAAGGGAAGAGAATGAGGTCAAGAGGGAGAGAGAAACAGAGAGAGAGAGACCAATATAGCACAAAGGGAGCGATCCTGGTATTCCATGCATCAGACCTGAGTGCTCTGAAGTGTGTAGCGGAAGTGCATTCAACCTGCAGTAACTCCACCCCTCTTTACCTTTTCGCCATTTTCCAGACTCAGGCAGTGTTTCTCACTGAAAGGCATGACCTTGACGACAATTCAAACCATTCTCATTCCAACCCCTCCATTTGGTAATGCCAAAAATCACAATGCCTAAACTCAACGCAACAAATATACAAATCAGCTGATTTAGAAAATGCCGTCTGTGTTTAAAAACTCATTAATGTTGTTCCAAATTGGTTTGTAGGCAAGCTGAGCTCAAGCTGTGTTTATTGTGGTGGCTTTTTGTAGTCCCTTTAGGCCACCGCTCCGCCCCCCACTCCCCTCCCAGGCTGAGCATCTGGACCAGGGGAGGGGCCAGGCAGCTGCTCCGGGCTCACTGGGCATTTGCATACAGTTTCTTTGGGAATGCCCTTGACTGACTCCTCAAGGGGACCTGGGCTGCATCTACACTACGAGAGAGAGAGGGGAGAAAGAGCAGCCTTAGGAGGCATTTACACGGGATGTGTGCTTCCGTTCTGATTGGTCTGTTGCTTTTAAACTGGCATTTTATATATCTGATGCACTAACAGCAATTTTTCTATTCACTGCTTTTTTTATGAATAAAAAGTAGTGGGATGTATCTTACGACCCAAGACGTTCATCTAGCGTATGTTTATATATACTAACAATTAGATTATAAAACAATTAGACTATTTGTAGTCCCAATGCTATCAGTTATCAGCTGTGAACTGGTGTGTCAACCCCTGTAGTGTAGAGCAGCAGCAGCGTGTGTGTGTGTGTGTATGTGTGTGTGTAAAAAACAAACACACAAAATGTATGTATAGTTCTAGATTTTATTGATACAATGGGTTTGGTTCAGGACCTAGATTTTTGCATTTTACATCATGCGGCTGTCTGCGATCGTATCGAAACTGACCTGTGATGCATTTTAGGTCGCATCCCACTGGTGGAGAACCTTTCAGTACAGTTAATAACCAGCTGGTATTCCTTTACAAATATAACCTTAGTCACGTAAAAAAAAAAAGAGATGCTCATCCCTGTTCATGAAAGACAAAAGCAGAGGAAGAGAATGTTTGTTGAGTAAAGAAACCAAATGTATGTACAAGAGAGCGCTTGTGTCACAGCAAATGAGTGAGTGCCTGGAGAGAGAGAGAGAGAGAGAGAGAGAGTGCGCATGTGTGACGAGAGAGAATGACAGTGTGTGTGAAAGAAAGAGATAGGAAAAGGGAGGGTGTCGGGGGTAGGTGGGCGGGAAGACGAGTAGGAAGGCTGCGAGAGAGAGAGAAATTCAGTGCTGCGTGTCAGAGCCGTGTGTAAGAGAGAGAGAGAGAACGCGTGTGCACAGGGCATTCATATTTCTACAGGACAAACGGAGGTGTTTTCACTCAATTCTATTTCAGCCTCCACCTCCTGCTCTTCCTGCCTTCCAGCTCTGAACAAAAACCCAGGAGTGACTACTGACCGCCAGGTAGGGACACTTGAGTGTACTGAGAACAGTGTTTCCCTCTATGTGTGTGTGTGTATGTGTGTGTGTTTGTGTTAGTTAACTCTAACCTCTTTACTGAACTGTTTTAGAAGATTCTACTTCAAATGAGTCTCTGCTTTGGGATTTAAAGTCTTGAAATGGCTTAGATGACAATATTTGACTCCACTCATATGATGTGAATACTACACTACGTACCCTATGTGCATGCATATGTGTTGTGATTACATGCTCAGCCATGTGAAAGGCTTTTGCATTTCATTACCGAGTGAAAACTGTCCATAATAACACTTACTAGAGCGTGAGACACACTGCTTCCAGTGCCTCGTGACGGCTGATTCCAGGAGGAATAACTTCACTAGCTTTCTGCCGCCTACTGCCGCTCTCACTAATTCTGACACTGGCAATGAGGAGGTCATCTTCAAGCGTCTCTCACCTTGCCTGGACCTTTTCTTTGAAAACTGTCAGTTTGAGGGCAGGGAGAGGGTCTATTGTTTACACAGCGCATTTAAGAGGATGGACTATCTGCTTTCTCTGAAAGAGCAGACATAAGTGTATAGGCAGGCAGAGAAACAAGGATTGTCTGTCATTACAGTGGTGAAATTGTTATTTATGTGCTTTGTGATTGTACCCTACACACCCCTTCCCCCACATGCCCACACGTATCTCTCATCTCATACCCCTTTTTCCCAGTGGAGTTTGCAGCCCCTGACGTATGGAGTGATCAAACCTCAAGGCGCTTTCACCTTTCGTACAATCATTTTTCCCCGCCTTTCACACTCTCAGTGATGTCAAACCACACCTAATTGACGGATCTCTTCCGGTTTCACAATTTTTCAGCCCCTTCCTCCATTAGCTCGTGGTCTAAAGATGGAACAAAGGGGCTGCTGGATTGCAGTTAACGCACAATTGTTCCCTCATTTCAAAACATGAAAGAGAGTAAGAGTGGCTTATTTCGGAGCTTCAAACAACTTCTCTCCATTTGGTTCCATTCTCCTGCCTGGCATAATCCTCAAAAGCCACTGCATGCCATCCGTCTCTTTTTTTTTTTTTTTTTTTTTAAATGGCTCTTTTCTTAATCAAAGCAAACTGCACTCTGATTCCTTTTCTTTTTCCCCGAAAGGCTGTTTTTACATCAATTTATGTCATAGTCCTTGATTTTGTATATTAATTTGTACTTTTAAAGTGGCACAGAAGGCATCACAGATGTTCATTTGGCTGTAAATACAATTGACCACCTTGGTCTAGTTAGAGTTTAAACTGCCACCCCTCTTGTTTGGTTCAGTACCATGGAGACTGGTTTGAATTGAGTCCATTGTCAATGAGTGCAGAAATAAACAATCTGTGTGTGTGTGTGTGTGTGTGTGTGTGTATCCAGCTGTGGCGCCAGATCTCACACAGCATCAATAGTTAATGAGTGATGCTGGCAAGAGCTCTATTGATATGTCTGTTTTTGTTTTCCTAACGGCTGTGTAATTTATATGAGCTTTATATTTGACAGAAACTAGAACAAAACATGACCGTAACAGGGCTGTAAAACCAGCATAGATATGGATGGGGACAGGGGTTGACTTGTAGGAGTCAGTGAAGAGTCGTAAATATGCCGTTGCAGTCTTGATTGAACAAATCAATGTCATGCAGAGAGAAAACCCACATGCTTTTGTGAGAAAGAAAGACCAAACTGAAACAAATCTAGATGTGAGAGGTTGCTTGTTTGTGTGCATATGCATTGCAGTGACAAGTGTGAGTCTGTATGAGTGTTTCCCCCTTTTTGGACTGTATCTGAGCTTCACTTGCCGTTAGCGGGATGTTTTTTTTTTCTCCCTCTCCTCACGAGCTCACGAACTGCGCCTTGTGATTGGTCGTCTCTCTCACACTCCACGGGAAGAAATGACAGAGTGGAATTAAGGTCACATGATCAGCGATGTGGGATTCGGCACTCACAATCTCCTCTTTTTAATCTCCCTTATAGACTCTCTCTCTTTCTGTATCTCTCTCTTGCTGCGGATTTGGATTATCTGATGGATTTATCCTGCTGTCAAAAATTAGCTGTATGATTGTCTGCTTAGTGTATACGCTTACCAAGCAGCTGGTTCAAGCCATAAATCCTAATAAAAATAAATAAATAGAGAGAAAAAAATACATATCTGCAGATGGCCATATTGGAGCACAGCACTGTGTGTAGTCTTAACCATGTGCATACTTTACAGCTATGGAAGCTAAGAATTGTATTATAGTTCCAGGAATTAATTAATCTGCTATTTTCTACCGTTTACTGTTCAACCCAAAATCAAATGGGATTTCACACAGGGGTTGCTCTTGCATTCAAAGAAAGGTTGCCTAGAATCCTAGTCAAAAATAAATAAATGAGTATAATTATAGTATTCCTATTGAATTTTTTGTTAATTTGGATCCAATCCAAAATGATGCTGCTAATAAGAATTGTGTATAAATCAAATGAGATCGTGTAACTGAAAACTGAAATCTCAATATTTCAAAGGTTACATTGGTTTTGACTTGTCTTAGCAGTGCTCATGGCATAAGACAATAGGCACAGACATCAGTCTGACGCTTACGTAGATAAACAATTTAAAAAATGCAACAGACGAAATGCAAGAAACGCCCTCTTAGGTGCTGAGGAGACTGTTGACAGCTCTGAGCAAACAAGCCTCATAGCCGCCCACAGAGTGTGCGCTTTTCCACACTCTTCAACACGACACAGAGCTTTCAGCACCTCTTGCTTTTGGACAGCGCCACCTGCCTTAACTCTTTCAGCACCGGACAGCGACACGCTTCCAGGCTTTAAGTGATTGGGCTGTTTTCAGAACCACTGTTCAGAGGACAGCGACAATGTCATCGTCCGTTCTGTCACTATACAAGTTCCTCTACATTTACCTTTTGCTCTTTCCATACCAAGAAGGTCAGAAATGAATGCTTGGAAGAAAAAAATGCCATCTAAAATTTAAAATGTGGTTGCAAACATTTTCAGATGTTTGAGCTATAATGTACTTTTCATTCTTATTAATTTGCTGTTGTAAACAATGGACCCTTCAAGCATTACATAACGCAGTGACAACTGATGTTGACTCATGCTGCCATTCTATAGACTCTAAGCAGGATGAAAATCAATGTGGCACCTATGTAGTGCATATGTGTTTAGCATGTTAGCTATATCATTTTGGTCACGCATATGTATGGGACGTGCTAAATAATGAAATGCTCTTGTGTAAGATAAAATTGCTGCACATAGAGCTAAAGCTGTTACTTTTAAGCCAGCATGGTGTATTTCATGGTCAGAATCGATGTAATTAATGCGGCCTTGGTCATACTGAATATGATGTATTGTTCACCAAGCTTCTGACAATTCACCCTATTGATTTTAATACCTAATTTTTTTTTTGTACATTGTGAATACGTGCTAGACATGAAAGCCGAGCAATAATGTAGACCAGTGATTCAGATTTATTGTTCACTTAAAAGTTCCCACCGATTCAGAAATGACGACTGGAGTAATTTAATGCATGTTGAGCTTCAATCATTTGATAATTTAATGTTGTGGAGCCTGACTCATGTTTTCCAGAATTGTTCAATTTGATCTGTACAATAAGAAAAATAAAAGCACATGACATAAGCTGACCTTGAATATCTCTTAACTCCTCAAAAGCTGGACTAAAAGCGGCAGTGCTGAAGGGAACCAGTAAATATAACGTGAAGACGCATGTCCACAGTCTGTCGCACGCAAACAGAACGGCTCCTCTCAGTCTGCGAGTCAACCCACCCTGCTGATGTCTCATGATGGTGATGATCATCACAGGTCAAAAGCTGTTTGCTTGTAGATGGATAGCAGGACAGTAAAGCCAACCCTTGTAAGCCTGTCACCTAATTGAGACAGCATGGTGTTGCGGACTGTGGTCATTTGCATGTGTATATTTGCATAATTGAATAGGCATGAGTTAAGTGCATTTCAGCAAGCTGTTAATAACATGGCCCCTGCACCGCCAGATATATTCATTCCTGGGTTTTTTTCTCCTCCATACCGCCATGAAGAGACGCTTTCAGTCCCCCTCGACTGTCTTTTCCTTCCTTTTCTCCTTCTCTCTGTGTCCTTCACTCTGTCGGTGAGCAGACTAAAGTTGAGGTTGGTTTCCTCTTCCCCTGAGGGCATCTGATGCCGTATATGCTGTCCACAATCTACCAGATCATTCTGACCACTCTTACTCAAGGAGCTCTGCAGGTCTTGACCAGTGCATTCGACTGTGAAGATTCAAAGGCAAAAAAGACAATGGATTATATCTGAAACAATTGGCTTACTGATTTTTCAGCGGCTGCACTTGAGAACGTCTCTCAAAAGGTCCAGGTGCATGTTCACTGGATTTGTTGCACAGGTGGAGCAAGCAATGCGTCTAACAGATGAGACCGATAGAAAAGAACAGCGAAATGTTGGATGGAGATTCTTTATATATATTTTTTTTATTTTGCTCCAGCTGTTGTTTTTTTTTGCATTGGAGCGTATAAACAGGGCACTGACGGATTCTGTGAGCATAAATAGGACTACTTGCTTTTTTTTAACTTCCTGTTCCCTGCCAATGAACTGACCTCTGTTACTGTTTAAACAGCCAGTAACATGTAATTTTTGTGTCGTCAACCAATTAGATGAGATTTCCTACTGCTTGTCCTCTTGCGGTTACCTAAAATGTTACATAACATTTTTGGTGTGGGGTACGAACATGCTATTACACATCTGCTCATACACTCTTAAAGGGTTAGTTCACCCCAAAATGAAAATGCTGTCATTAATTACTCACCCTCATGTCGTTTCAAACCCGTAAGACCTTCGTTCATCTTCGGAACACAGATTAAGATGTTTTTGATGAAATCGGCGAGCTATCTGACCCTCCATAGACAGCAACACAACTGAAATGTTCCCAGGTCCAGAAACGTAGTAAATACATCGGTAAAACAGTCCATGTGACGTCAGTGGCTCAACTTCAGTTTTGCAACACTATGAGAATACTTTTTTTTTTGCACAAAGAAAACAAAAATAACAATTTACTCAACCATTCTTCTCCCCCGAGTTACGTCTTCCGCCATTTTCATCTATCGGAACTTTTGTAAGTCTAAGTCAAAAAAGGAAGTGGAATTGAACGCATTGCATTGTGGTATACATAATCTCAAACAACGTGCTCTGTTTACATCATCTAGGAATTCATGCATGAAAATCGCATTCTGTGAACATTAAATATATGTACTACATACTGTGGCAGTATTGGTAGTCTGTTATCATTCTATTTCAAACATAACCATGTTCCACTTAATTAGTTTGATTAAAAATTATGCAGTGTATGCAAGCCATGTTGCCATATGTCTCCAGAGTAATTTTGTGCTATACATTCTTATTTAACACCTGCACATGTTAATTAGATTTAAAAAGCATTGGCTTATGCATGCAAGACATATTGTCATGTCCCAGGAGTAATCATTTTTTGTTAGGAATGTTATTCGTATGTATAGCATATAAATATATGAAGCCTATACATAAGCCACAAGCATAAAAGATGTTGACTATGAAGAAGGGAACCTTGTACGTGATTAGTTCAGTGTTTAACAGAGGTCACACAGTGTGCATCAACCTTTCAGATGAGTCATATGTTGACTTCCTTATGGGTCATTGAGCTAAATCACTTCATTCTACACAGTTGACACGTACTTCCTGACCTCCAAATAACACTAATGACCTTCCGATTGTAAGATCTCTAATCTCTGACACCCTCCAGTCTCCAGTTGCTTTTATAGCTGTGCATTTACAATGGCTCAGAGCTGCATGTCAACTAAGTCAAGATCCTCCAGTCACTGTGCCCTAATTAAAGGCAAGGGAGTGCTTTCTTAAGAGCCTAGTGATGGATTGAAATCTTAAGAGTCATGACTGTATCGATGAGAGGAAAGGAGTCCTTCTTATCTCTAAATGTTCTCCTTTTTCTTCCTCCGTTTGCGAGCACGCTTCTGCTTGCCGGCATTGACATGTTCGCTGGGGAGAAAGATTATGCGGGAGTGGAGAGTAATTACGGCTCTAAGCCAGCCATTTGTGAGGCCTTATCAGTCAAATGATCGCGGTGTGGATCACATTAAAACACAAAGGCCGAGGCATGTCCTAAATGCAGTTTTCCATGACCCGTTACTCCATCTTATCTTCTGATGGCAGAACGTTTTCTTCTGTATCACCCTTGACCAATTTCCGAAAGGGTATTTAGAGTATGAGGAAGTTTATATGACAATATAGCTGTTTTTAACCCAGAAATATTGCCTATATGCATACTCGTGAATCATCAAGTGAATTCGAAACTTTCTTCATTGTATTGGATTATGAATGCAGATTCACAGTACATAATATACATTTTGTATCACATTAGATAAATCCATTATATGATTTGACAAGCCTCATTTGAATCCATTGTGACATAATCAATAAAAGCAACCCTGTCCTTACACAGAAAGTTTAATATCCTTACATACAATACATCTGAATGTGGCTCAGCTGTTATAAATGTTCTGTTTTATAATAGCTGACATACAAACACCTGTGATTGCACATAAATGCTGTATGCTCATATAGGTTGTCACATACTGTAGGATATAGTTTTTTTTTTTTTTTTCTTGGCATTGTATCATATCCTTTTACTTACACGGCCTAAAGTCATCTGAAGAAGCTTGTGTTTTAATGTATGTGAAGAAGTTATAACCTTGTCAGTTCTGCAGGAGCTGGGTGATAGTTCAACCAAAGATGAAAATTCTGTCATCATTTCCTCACCCTCATGTTGCTCCAGATGACGTAATGACACGGGGGTGAGTAAATGACGGAAATGTCATTTTATGCCTGAACTGTGCCTTTAAATTTAATAGCAATCAGAAGCTTTTTACCTCTCTAAAGACCTTGACTCTGGATCCAGTGTCTTGAGCTGAGCAGAGAAATGAGTAAATGAGAAAAAAAACACATCCTGAGGCCACATCACATCTCGCTCTCTCTCTTTCTCTCACCATCTCATCATGATTAACGGCAGCAGATAAATTTCATGCATTATTCATCCACTCTGCCACCTTCACCTGCAGAGTTGAGGCTGATTTTCAGGTGCCGCTTTGTTCCTAAAAAACTTTAGCCACAATGACAGTTTGATAAAATCAGCTCCCGCAGGGCCAGTGTTCTCACTCATTTAGCTCTTACTGGCAGGCCGAGTCACTCCTAAAGCTTGTGGATCTGCCCGCGAGCTCTTTTCCATCTGGAGAGATAACCAAAAAAGATCAAAATCAAAAGCATGTTGAAGAAAGTTGAAGAATCAGCTTCAACACAGAATGCTACAGTCCTTGATGTACTCAGATTATACCCACATTAATCCATATTCACAAGTAAATTTATATCACAGTAGTGGCACACATCATTTGTGTCATTTTATTTTTAATATATTTAGTGTGAAATAAAATATATGATTTTTCATTACATATGGGTTTAACATCAGTGCAAAAAATAGCTGTATGAATTTAACTCTTGAGTTGAAGGTTAAATGTGTCATTTCTGTGTAAATCGTGCCACTAAATGGAATTGTGACATTTTAAGAGTTTTATTTATTTTTATTTTTATTTTTGCCAGACAACATACAGTATACAGCCACTTATGCCATGGTCTGTCTGAATACTCAAGTCTGATTGGCTGGCAGGTGTTGATTAAATTCATTTAACTGCACAGGTAGTTGCAGGTCAGTTTAATCACGTTCCATATTAATACGCTTCCTATAAACATTGGTAACCATAGTAACATACAGTTACAGTTGAATAGTAATACAGATGAAAATAACCGTCATTTTCCGGTCAAATATTGCAGCGCAAATATTATTAACATCTTTAATATGTGAATGCTGGCAAATGGCCATGGCATAAACGGGATAATCAACGGCTAGCTGTGCACGATTTGAATGCACTTCGCGGAGGCTGCGCGTCGGTTGGTTCTTCGTCCCCAAGTCGTGCATTCAAATCGTTTAATGCACAGCTAGCACAGCTACCCTTACATATAGTCCTGGAAAGCATATAATAAGCCATGCAGCCCAGATTTTTTCTTTCTTGTTTTTTGACCCAATTTATTGTGCATGCCTCTATAAATCAGTTACTGTAGACTAAATTTGATTTACTTTGTCCCTTGTTAATCTAACACTCACCCAACAGTTCATGCTCAGAACAGTTTTGTTTAAACTAGAGCCACAGCTCATAGCACTGGGTCTTGGCTTGGCTTGACTGTCAGTGTAAATCAATCACTACCCCACTGAGATGATAAAGCCCTGGGAGAAATGAATTACCCAGGATGCACCACGTGTGCCAGGCACAGACAGGATGTGATAGTGGCTAATGTTGCCCACCTACCCATTCCACAGTCTCTGGATTCGGCCAGTGGCCAATCACCAGTAGTAGTGCGGTCAATAATGAAATGAAAATGCGAGGGGTTTGTATGGCATGACTATAATAAATGCCATGAAAAACCTTGAGCTGAAGCGGCACAGATGAGGGCCCAGCCTTACCTTTTAATGGAGCCCTTGACAGAAATTAGCATTAGTGCTACAGGCGACCCATTCTGTGTACTATGCATAATGCAGTCTATTGGGGACATGCTCACGCACATATACACGCATGGCCACACTCATAACAGTCACTGAATTCAGATATTTAGCCAAGCATATACTGCAGATGCATTATTGATAGGGTCGATCTTTTCGATTTCCAAAATGCACTATAACATAGGGATAAAATATTATATGCATGTTTGAACATACAACACTAGAGAAAAATCAAACACATTAAATTTATGAAGTACAACTACTATCGATTTGGGTAACACTTTATTTTAAGGTGTCATAATACAGAGTAATTACCTAATTAAGTACTTAGTAGTAGCCGTTGTACTTATATGAAACAAAATATACTTACCATCAATGTTCCCTCTAAGCTCCGCGCGCGCACGGCCGCGCACTTCTTCCACTGCAGCCGCGCAGAGAAATAATGTGCCGCGCACACGCTAAAATGAGTTGGGGAAGCCATTTGATTGTATTCTAGTTAAAACGAAAGAATTGCAATGCTCGGGTAAACCGCTATAGAGCTGGTGCCGCTATAGCGTTAGATCCGGTGAATGTGGTGTACAAGTTTCATAGAAAGAGAATGGTGTGCGCCAAATGAGTTGCTGTAGAAACCGAATACTTCAATGGTTGCGGATGAAATAGCTCAAATCGAGAGGTAACACAAACACCGTGACATGTGAAATAAAACGTCCTCATGTATTAAAGAAGAGTGGCTTGATTAACGTTAAGTGCTGGAAATAGCAGATGATTAACAGAACGGTACATAGAACAGAACGGTAACAAAACTGAGACATTTACAGTCACAGTGTATTGTGTACAGTGTATTGTGCAAACTGACTCCATTTAACACATCCTTGCTGAATAAAAATAAATAAATAAGAAAGAAAAAATTGACTGACCCCAAACTTTTGAATAGTAGTGTATATTGTAACACAAAATTTCTATTTTGAATAACTGTTCTTTTTAACTTTTTATTTCTCAAAGAATCCTGAAAAGTATCACAGGTCCCCAAAAATATTAAGCAGCACAACATTTTCCAACATTTATTATAAATTAGCATGGTAACACTTTAGAATAGGGAACACTAATTCACTATTAACTACGACTTTTCCCTCAATAAATTACTAGTTTGCTGCTTATTAATAGTTAGTAAGGTAGTTGTTAAGTTTAGGTATTGGGTAGGATTAGGGATGTAGAATAAGGTCATGTAGAATAAGGCATTAATATGTGCTTAATTAGTTCTAATAAATGGCTAATATTCTAGTAATATGCATGCTAATAAGCAACTAGTTAAGAGACCCTAAAATAAAGTGTTACCATTAGCATATTAGAATGATTTCTGAAGGATCATGTGACACTGAAAATTCAGCTTTGCTTCACAGGAATAAATTATATGTTAAAGTATATTCAAATAGAAAATGTTTATTTAAAATTGCAATAATATTTCACAATATTATTTTGTGAAATAATATTCAGTATTTTTTATCAAATAGATACAGCCTTGAGGAGCCTAAGAAACTTCTTTAAAAAAAATGTACTGATCCCAAACTTTTGAACGGCAGTGTATTGTACTGTAAAAATGTTTTCTCAGATAACCTAAAATGTGCATCATTTAGTCACATCAAGGGTCAAATCAAATAGAAATAGCACATTAAAGTTGAAAGTTACACACTTTTTTGTGTGTGTGCTGTACAGGTCTGGTATAAAGAATGTTTTTGCTCAGGTGGCTGAAATGTCCGCCCAATAGAGAAAAGTTTTGCTCAGCAAGAAAAAAAATTAGAGGGAACATTGCTTACCATGTATCTAAGTTATGGAACAGCATGTAATTACTGTTTGTAATTATGTATATGTAATAGGCAGCTACTGTTGCACATATGTAACAGGCCGAGTCTGTTACACAGCTACTTGTACACTTAAGTACAATCTTGAATCTTATTTTAAGTAGCTTATTACTGTGTAATATTCTGTAATTTTAATGTAATTAGAAAGGTATTACATGTATTTAAGCTGTGTACTGGTGGGTTAAATCAAACTAAGGTGCAGATGGATAAGGTGTACAGTATAGATACACATGAAGTTCACTTAAGTACAATCTTGATACACTTTATTTTAAGTAGCTTATGTCTGTGTACTTACATTTATAACTATGTTGTATGGAGTCTGCAACACATGTAACAATCTTTTGGTTACATAAGTAGCTGTGTAACAGACTCGGCCTGTTAGATATGTGTAACAGTAGCTGCCTATTACATGTACATAATTACAAACTGTTATTACAGGCTGTTCCATAACTTAGTTACATGGTAAGTACATTTTATTTCATGTAAGTGCAATGGCTACTACTAAGTACTTAACTAGGTAATTACTCTGTATTATGGACACCTTAAAATAAAGTGTTACCTAGATGTGTCCACATGCCTTGCATGCCTGATTACCGTGTCACCTTGCCCAATTTTTTTTTTAAATTTACCTTTTTTTGAAGGCCACTCTGTTCATCAAACACCGTCAAGCAAAGTCCAAGGATGTGAAAGACATTCCTATTGGGCTTAGTGAGAGAATAACCAGACTGAGGGGACAAGCAGGGTGAGACGTAGCCTTCGCCACATGGCCATTTCTGCTGTCATTCCACCATCGCCAATGGCTGCAGTGCCATGCCAGGATACTGAACGCATCAGCAAATCAGAGGTAATCTGGAGGTTGAGGACAATGGCCACCCAGGCTTACATTGTGTGCGGGAGCTTTTAGCAAATTCCTGGCAGGATTTTTATTTATTTATTTATTTTGGATACAAAACAGCAGTCTGCATGAACAAGCAAAAATTCTCACATGGATAATTCCTTTTTGAAAGAGAAACACAATATAGTACTAATAAATCAGAATAATTAAAATAAAATAAAATAAATAATTTCTTTATAAAAGAAAAGGCTTGTGTCGGTTGTGTTCAATGAATATCAGCTGTTCAGAATGAGATTTATATTGGTTACAATTTGCAGTATTGCAGTAACATTATCTAATGGCAGTCGTGGCCTAATGGACTTGTAACCCGAAGGTCGCGGGTTCGAGTGTCAGGTCCGGCAGGAATTGTCAGTGGGGGGAGTGAATAACCAGCTCTCTCTCCACCTTCAATACCACGACTGAGGTGAGACCCTTGAGCAAGGAACCGAACCCCCAACTGCTCCCCGGGCGCTGCAGCATTGGCTGCCCACTGCTCCGGGTGTGTGTTCACGGTGTGTGTGTATGTGTGTGTGTTCACTTCTCACTGCTGTGTGTATGCACTTGGATGGGTTAAATGCAGAACACAAATTCCGAGTATGGGTCACCATACTTGGCCACATGTCACTTTCACTTAATGTTCATTTTTATAATTTGAAATGTTAAAAATGTATTAATGAATGTAGAAATGCACATTAATTAAAATATATAATAATATATATTATTATAATTAAAATAAATGCTCATTTTTAGTTTATATTACCCATTACCTTTCTAGCTCATGATACCTAACTAAGGGTAACAAATTCAACCTTATTGTAAAGTGTTACATTTATAAATTCCCCCCTTAGCTTATGCGTTCTGCAGAACCACTAAACAAAAACGCTGAAAATAAAATCCCTCTGAGCTTGTATTTACTTCTGTAGCAGAGTCATCTCTGTTTGGCCACATGTGTGTGTTTATGGCCACTGAAGCATGCTGGGAGACATGAGGCTGCAGGCAGCACAGTTGAGCTGGCAGCCGGGGATGGAAGGGGGAAGTGACCCAGTGTCACGTTTCACTGCACACGACGCAGGGTGGATTGGGAGTATTGGAACACCCAATCAGCAGAGAGGAACTAATAAACATGAGTCACCGCCAGGGCCTTGTGTGCGCTCCGGCAGTCCAAACCGAACAAACCCGGGGTTATATTGTGGAACGTTAAGGTCATTTTATTTATTTGGTTATGGTTGTCATTGGATACAGATCTATTCATCTATTCAACAAATATTATTTCTGTTTACTAATGTAAATGATATTTTCTGACTTGACAACCCCTGTAACGCAGCTTGCTTTTTTAGTATGTGGGTGTAAGTGAGAAAGCCTCTGCTAGCTGCAAGCCCCTAGAAATTGATAAAAGCCTCTATCAAAGAGGAAATCGACAGAAAATGGCCTAAAATTGTTGGTAAATCAATTTTTCTCAAATAATATCACTGAAACATCACCTGAATGTCCGGCATCAGTTTTAGCTCCACTACAACATTCATGCCAAATTCTCAGATAGATAGATAGATAGATAGATAGATAGATAGATAGATAGATAGATAGATAGATAGATAGATAGATAGATAGATAGATAGATACTAAAATATATGTTTATATTTTAAGTGTTTATGCTTTCATTGCTGTTCTTCTCCTCTCTGTTTGGGGTGGGAGGACTGTCAGACAGCTCTGCCGCTGGCTTATCTCCTCTCGCAATGTTTACAGATCTTGTTTTTCTGTGTGAACGATTCGCCACTTTAGAAGCACAACTTTGAGCTTCTCTTTAGCAAAGTGTCACTCTTTTATCTGCTTCTATCTGAGCCATGCCTGGGGAGCCCATAACAAAAATGTGTTTACTTGAATACGTCACAAAGAGAATTATGGCTGTGCATACATTTTCTTATGGTCTTTACACCAAGATATTTTGTTGCCATGGCAACAACAATCCCTCGTACGAGGTTGTGGTAACTAGTTACTAGTTCTTGGAATTATGTATCGATTCACCTCAAGGAATTTGACTCTGTACACACAAGAGAAAAAATATGCACTTTGTAGTTCAGCTGACCTATAAAGGCAGAGCTGCTTCAAGTTTATTTATAGAATTGTGGTAGAAGGAGGGGTGGATGTGTGTGTGGGTTGAGAGGGGTGTCATTCAGTTAGACGCGACTGCACTGATGTAAAAAATCTATAAAACGTGTCAGATTCGTCTTCCAATCTCCACCTAGATTGTTAAAAAGATTATTTCAAAGACAAGCTCAATTTCCAGCATGCACATCTTGAAGAAAGAAGAATGTACTCTCAGAACGAATTAGATCATGTCTTGTTTGAGGAAACGCACAAGCTACATAATCTAATTTAATGTTGTTGCAGTTTCCTCCACAGAATGATTTGATGGCAGCAAACATGCCCTCTAAACTACAACTTCATTGAAGTGTTTGGCTTGCCATGTGCCATTACGCGGCAGGGGGGCTGTGTCCTTGCCATATTACGAGCACTGAAACAATCATTTTTCCAGCAACATCCTGTCTCTTCTTCAGAGAAATATGCCAACCAGGGTGGAGTTGCACCCTTCTGGCTATAATCAGAGCATTTTCTCCCGTTTCATTCTGTCTGCCTGACTTGAAATATGACGTTATTGGTATTTAGAAGCTTTTTTAGCTGTAAATGCATGCTGATTTGGTGCAGAGAGGGGAAAGACTCTCAATGCCTGGCAGGACATTTTCAGCAAAGTGTAGCCTGTATCTGTCACATCCATCTTATGACAACTAACGATCCCCACCTTCAGCACAAGATGAATGGTCTTATTATTGGAAGGAGCCATTCAAAATAGGATCATGTCAAGCATAGCAAATGCCTGTTCAAAAGTATACAGACCTGTGGCTTGAAGTACAAAGAGGTCACAATATATTCCACACACCTCTGAGAAATTGTCAAGTGGCACTGGGCACATAGAAATAAACATAGGTGGATTCAGGATTAAAACTACTCCATCTCATGTGGGAGGTTGGAATTTCCCATATTGTTGAAAATCTACATTTAAATGTATAGTGGGAATATGAATGATTTGTCAGCGTTCCAAGTCCTAATGTCCTAGAATTCAGAAGGCATCATAATCATGCTTCTTAATTTCTTTGCAGCCTTCAAATTGGGAGTATACCTATAATGCTTAAAATCCTTCCTGCGTAGGCAGTTCACTAGGTTTTGGTAAACAGTCTTAGAGTTCTGTATTTATTCCCTGATGTATCACAGCTAATAGAAGTGCTGTGGCACTACCACAAACATTTCCTGAACTGGTATAGCTAGTACACATGTAAAACAAGCTTGAGGCTATATTATGTAGTTTGTTTGCTTAACATTCATTGTGATTGTTCTAGTGTAGTAAATAAACAGTAAGAGAACAGAAAGGGAAAGAGAGAGATGAGCCAGGCACACAGTGTTCTCCCTGCTGGGAAATTAGTGTCCATGTGCATAATTATGGGATTAACTAGATGAGGAGTGATTACTTTCTATTTTGTGTATGAGAGTCAAACAGCATTGTGTGCACTAGAAAACATCCCCTCCTGCATTGACCATCTGCAAACAGCCTCCATTTCAAATTCGATTACACCAGTAAACACACTGGTTTGTCTCCCAAGAGCAAATAGAGGATGTAACTGATGAGAATTCACAGAGATCACACCTCAGGCTGACCTTAATGGCAGAAGGTCAGGGATATCAATATGCTTTTTGTTTAAATGGTGTATTCATTTGAGTCATTTAGAGAGATTCACGATTTAAAAAAAAAAAAGACTGTTTTAAAGGAATTAGTTACCCCAAAACAAAAATTGTGTGTCATTCTAAACCTATTAAACTTTCTTTGAACCATGGAAAACAAACAAAAAACAAAAAGGTAATTTATCAATAATCTATACACTCTTTTTTTAATATAAGGAATATATTCCAAGTATTCTGCAAATATGTGATTGCTATGTCTAAAAAAATCTCATGTGGCTTTGTACAATAAAGCTATTGTGTAGCTTTGAAATTGTGTTTTTGGTCATGGAATGCTTTCATTGTATGGAATACAGAAGAAAACAGTGTTCCACAGAAGAAAAACTCATACAGGTTTGAAATAACATGAGGGTTAGTAAATTATGACTTTTTTGTTTGTTTTTTTGTTGAACTACTCCTCCATATGTGCAGTGTGTGGTATGGCTTGGGGTATTTTGTAATATAATGTTTTCTCTTTGATGGTTATTTAGTGAGCCGGATGCCATTTAAGTCACTTTAAGAAACTCAAATGTGGAGTTCGCTTCTGACCTCTCAAAGTGTTTCTCTCACTCAGGTGCTGCTGCATGCTGGCACATAGGTCGCCCGCCCTTGGTAACAGCTGTGAAATATACAGCTCATTTCCGCCGCGCTGTTGTTTCCTTTTTCTTTTTCGCTGAGCTTGTCCGTGGCCTTCAGGGCAGGCAGCTTTTCACAGTGTGTTTATGCAGCCTGTCAGCACCTGAGATCCGCTGAGCTGGCTGCTCCAGGCTCTTGCTCCACACAACCCAGCAACGGTCAGTCTCAGCCAGCTGGACCAGAAGGTTGCGACAAGGTCATGAAGGTCAAGAAGTTCCCAGCGTGGGCTTCTGAAATAAGATTTCTATTTACATAGACTACAGATTAGCAATGGTGACATATACAGCAGGATTGACAGAACAGCGCGTGGAATCTGAACGACATGGCCGAGCGCAGGTTGCCAGATCGGCATGGCTGGTGGACTTTACAGTGGCATGAGAGAAAGATGCAACGTGTCACAGTGTGACACAGATGCACGCTGATGGAAGTGAGACTGACAAGCTTGCAGGCGCACACGGACTTGAAATGGCAGATTGCTCCTTATTGAGAAAGATCTATTTTTGGGGCTTCGCCGACACCCACTCTGCGGGTGACGAATGCAGCTGACTACATTCACACCTTATAGAATTCATTGAATTATACAAAGCTTTGAACTTCATTAGCTCATAGAGAATATACACGGATCTTAAGATCAGCAGTTTATATTGTCAAAAATATAAAATCTGTCCATGTTTTCTTGAACATTTATGTGCCAATCAAAGAGGCTGTTAAAACTGTTGTCTGCACAGTCAAAGTCCATTCAAAGCAGGCAGCACCGTTCTAGCCTTCCGTCCCCTGTTGCTCTGTAAAAGCTCAGTGGTTTTCAAAGGGCCCCGGACAGCACCAGGCTTAAAAATACCCCTGCATCAAGTGTGTTGGGAGAGATGCTTATCTCTGGTCCCATGTTTTCTGCTCCCGTGGCGATCCATTGGAAGTGATACCCTCCTGGCAATACTTGCTTATTAGCATGCAGATTTAGGCCAGCCTCTCCTGATAACACTTCTGAAGCTATTGAGTTGATTTTTCAATTTTGCACTGCTTATCCCCCGCTTCCGTGCCCATAATGAAAATTTCCATCTTGACTATCACCAAGAGTGCGTGCAAAAGAGCTGTGTCGCTAATAACTACCTTTCTCTGAGCGACACCCTCTCTGACAAAGGTATGCAATCACTTCTTGTTCTTGTCTAGCATTGATTGCGAGACATCGCTTGAGCTTGCAGTTGTTCTATCATACAGTATATTTACTGTCATAAAGGAAATTGCAACTTGAGTAAAGCGCATGCAGGTTGCTTGAGCAGCAAATCTCCTCTCTAAACATGTTTTAAAAGACCATGTAGATTTGTTTGAGTGACAAAAATGCTAGGTTTAACTGTTTTTTTTTTTTTTTAAAGGCTTCTCAGTCCTTTTTATTTTTGTTAAAGGGATAGTTCACCCAAACATTTAAATTCTGTCATTAATTACTCACCCTCATGTTGTTCCAAACCAGTAAGACCTTTGTTCATCTTCGGAACAAAGATTAAGATATTTTTTGATGAAATCCGAGCGCTTTCTGACCCTGCATAGACAGCAAGGGAACTAACATTTTCAAGGTCCAGAAAGGTAGTAAGGACATTGCTAAAATAGTCTATGTGACATCAGTGGTTCAACCATATTTTTATGAAGCTACGAGAATACCTTTTGTGTGCAAAGAAAACAAAGATAATGACTTCATTCAACAATTTCTTCTCTTAATTTGTGTTACGAAGATGAATGAAGGCCTTGTGGGTTTGGAACGACATGAGGGTGAATAATTAAGGACAGAATTTTCATTTTTGGGTGAACTATCTCTTTAAGAAGAAAACTTCTTCAGGTGTTTTTCTTAGACGATGGTCCCCAGTTCTAGATGCTGGTTCTAGACTTACTTAGTCAACCAGCCTCTCCAAAAAGCTGGTCGACTAGTCTAACCAGTAGAAAACCAGCTTAAACAAGCTAAGGTCAAGTGCTGGTCTAATCATAACTTTTCAGAAAGAATATGTAGTGTATGGCTAAATAAATATGGTTGTTTATCAATTTCATTGGGCATGAAGAAAAAGAGCAAATAAATATGACGTTATAACATGAGGCTGTGCATTTTTTTTATTTGAAAGCAGTCATTTACAATTAGTGTGATCTGTGGAGGAAGCATATACTGACTGAAGGAGCCATTTTATAGCATGGCTGATTTCTCTCTCAACTCCCTCTCGGGCTGACTAACAGCTTGTTCAGTCAAGGGTTATCAGCTGCAGATGGTTTCAGACAATAAACATGATCAAATACGGGGGCGGTTTCGCCGAGGCGCCCTGGCTGAAACATGGTTTTGACGATCTCTGGTCTCTATACATCCATTTTCATTCAGTTTATTCATTCGTCTTTCTATCCTTCTCCTTAATCAACCAATTTTCTGTCTGCTTTTTCCATCCTCTGGATTACGATTATATAATTTGTTCTATTCACTACAGGACATCAAGAGCTCGGACGAATAAAACACATCAAAACTGAAAGAATGAACTCTGAATCTGTAGTGTTTCAGTCTATTACCTGCTTTTCCACTCAAGGTATCTTCTAAAGCAAAGACCTTTCAGTGCAAATCACAATGTTCCAATGTGACAATGCAGTAAAGAAGCAATGAGGAGACCTTCAGAGCAAGGGAATGGATTCTGTTCTCATTATTCATCATCTTTGAAAATAACTCATTCAGCTTGTGAGTCTAGGTACTGTACTGAGTCTGTACTGACTATGGACAGTCAAATGACTACTTTAGCCAAATCTAAAACATCGGGTGCATCCAGGTATATTTAAACATTTTGGGTGTCATTCTGTGTTTGATGCCAGGGATTCCAACTTGCATTGGTTCTCAAATGTTTTTGAGTGAATAACAACTTTTAACTTCCTTCCTTTCTTCAGAAGACTTACAATATAGCATAAAAGGACTCTTTTATGGACCATCTTTATGATACATTTGTGGTTGAGTTTAGTCATTTTTGGAGCGCCACAGTGTCATTTCAGTATTTCTTACATGCTCACATGTTTGTGGATGTATTGGCAGCAATACTTGCTCTGCCGCAGCCGCAGCGTAGCAGATCTATTCCGCCAAGACCAAATACATTAACATTGTCATGTACATTACCATGCTAAAACTCTCTGAAAGTTGTCATGACAGAACAGGTTTGGAACGACATTAGGGTGAGTGAACAATGACAAAAATGAAAGAAACCTTTACTGCTATTTATTCATCTATATAAGCCATTTAAAATGGAAATTATCAGTTATTCAAGGAGTTTGTGGAGTAACCCCAACCAATCAACACAGAGAATGGCTTGACTAATTGTGGTGGACTTTGGCTTGATTCTCTCAAAGGCTGCAGTTCTCCAAACCTCAGTGGCCTCTCGACTGATTAAGCTGTTTTGGCTCTACTGAGAGAGTTTGCTGATTCTTTACAAATACAAATACACATCACCCAGATAGTCAGTGCTAATCGTGGTATTCAATATGCATGAATTCATGTAATTCAGTATAAAACATGCTTTGTCAGCTCACCACAAAGCAGAGTGGGGCAATCCATCATTGTCTGAGTATTGTCTACTAAAATTGTGTTCAGATTGGATTTTTTTATTGTGAAATCGGTTCTTGATTATCCAGCTTCGGATAACAATGTGTTGATTCATGTTATGCAGCCCATGCATCAGCAGTAGAATACTTAAACATTGGTTGCAGATGCATTGTAAAGCAAGAGAAGCGTCTCGTTTCGTCCCATTTGGCTAATGATCATACGGAAGCAAGGGTCTACTTCAACAACGATGCTTTCTGATTGAAAACCACTCGGGAATGAGAAGGCATCTGATGAGGTCAATTGCAAACCTTTTCATGCAGCAATTTCTGCAACACAAGGTTGAAACCTGTACCCTTCAACCCCCTTGACTGACTTCCACTCCACCGACTTCATCTTCATTTTTCTCTTTGTTTCATTTCGACCTACCCACAGGATTTCTTTTAGACAGCATCAAAACTCATTCACCCTACCTAAGCAAGACTGATGTGCAGCCTTTACAGTTTTAGGCCAAATTTACCAGTTCTTTCTCCAGCAGTCCATTTGTTTATTTGACATGTATTGCTCCATATAGATTGTGTCAGGAACGTCTGGCGTAAAATTACTGGCATCCTCAGAGGCTGCAACCATGCATGATGAGGATTTTAAATTCATGTCGCTGTAGTCTTGAGATCTGATTCCCAGTTTCATCATTTGAACATGAAAATAAAATGGAGTGCCACAAAAGAGCCAACTTTTTCAAATAAGAAAATTGCTGTTCACCTTTGACTGCTGAAGAGAGAAAGTACATTTTATGATACCTTGTCCAAACGAGGTGGATCTCTTTCCTCTGAAGATGACAAGATTATTACATAGTTCTTCTTCAAAAGTCTCAGTCTCACTCTCAACGCTGACCCGTTAAAAGAAGTACATTTTTTTCAGTGTAATAAAATCACATTGTGCCTTTCTACTACTGCAGGAGTTATGCTATGGGATGAATAACTGGGATTTCAATTGATACTGTATCTTAATAAATTCATTGGACTTTTTTGGCTTCTTTTTGCATTTATAATGACTTCCATTGAAATGGAATCATACAGGAATTGTGAAGGATTGAGAGAGATGCTACTTATAATTCAGTTTCAGAAGAAAGGACGTATATAGAAGCCTTGATGAGATCACCATCCAAAATGCCCTCTCATAATAAATGTTAGCGACTAGATCACTGAATCTTTCATGCTTCCTGCATTTCAAAACAAGATCCAAAATGGTGAAGCCACAGAGGAGGAAGTCACGATGCAGGTGTCGTATCAGTTATGATGTCCTAAAAAAACATCAGAGAAATCTTTTGGGATAAAGATACAGAGGCTGTGGCATAAGCTCATATATCTATCATACCCCTGTCTCATTCACCCAGCTCAAACAGAGTTTCCTAATGGAGCAATTTCAGCTGTGCCTCTGGCAAACCCTCTCTTTCGTTCTCATCACCCTTTCCTCCCTCCCTTTCATACTCTCTCCATGCAATCCTTGGACAGGGCAGAAAGGAGGCCCCCTGGTGACTATGGTCGGGTGGCTTGATGGGAAGTGCCGGCCTCATGGTACTACTGATGCTAATGGCCTGTTTAGAATAGCTGACACAAAGGAAAAGAGAAAGTGAAAATAATTTAGCAGAAACTTCAGAGACACATTGTAATTGTACAGGCAAACTTTTCTGTTTGCTAAAAGAGATTTACATAAGAGGCCAGCATGAGTGTTAAGCCTGAACATGGCCTGTAAATAGAACCTGTGAGATGCTATACAGATTTTTTTTCTGTAGTTTATATTTTTTCAAGTCAAACGAGTGTCAGTCCATCAGCAGATTCTCATTCACAATTCCTAATTCAGTATGTTCACGTACAAGATCTCCCAGTTCATTCAGTTTGTCTTGTTCAGACTTGTTCAGTGGGCCCATTGATATTCTCCTGAACAACCCACACACAAATACTGTTTTTGTGACTATAGTCAGCCCTTGAAGCAGTTACAGTGCACACTCTCTTCAAATGGGAGAGAACAAAAATGTATATATAATATGAGTATGAACAACTGGTTCATAAACAAAACAAAACTAATCTGATCCAAATTCATCAGTTTATTGGGTCTCACTGGGCTCAGTTCTGGTAGCGGACCTCATATCTGCATAGATCACTAGAAAGAAAGCTATCTCAGTGTTCTGGGAAAAGCACTAATAGCACCACTTCTGGAAATGGCTTACTTTGAACCGAGCGAAAGTACATTAACATTTTCAATGGCTGGTTTGATACCAGACTTGCACACAATGCTGGTGTTTACTCAAATGGATGTGTCCAAAGGTAAAATTAGGTCAGATTGAGTGTGTAGGACATAATGACATGATGGCTTAGTAAATATTTTCTTCATGCTGCAGCACAAAGACTCTAGGATTTGGTAACAGCGATATCTTTCCTCTAAAGCAAACACACCCTAACAGAGGTCAGAACATACTCATCTTGGCTTAGTCTGTCTGTCTTCTGTCTCTCTGTCTTATTCAGTTACTCCCATTTCCAAAATACCACTCAGCCATGCTTAATTAATTAACAGGCTTGCTTAAATTTCCCACTGTCTGAATGCTGCACATGCAGACGTTTAGAGAAATCAGTGCAAAAGAGACTCCTTGCCGACGGTGCTTATAAAGGAACGGCTAAGCCTGCCGCCTTACGATTCATTTGTTGGGAATTAGCAGATGGCTTTATTTGACGGACCAGCCATCTGAAACGTTTAACACTTGTTTTGTTCAGTGACGACGCTGCTGTGTGGAACCATTTGGAGTTTTCACACCTGAGTGTGGTGCTGGATTGAACTATTTTACACTTTTAAAGGTAACACTGTGACTGTCCATGTGATCCTATGGCGGTAATTGTCAGATTCACCTTAGTCAATGCTCAGGTCTGACTGCAGGTGGCGCTCTCACTTCCTCATTCTCTCTTTACTTGTGCCTCCCCTTCCCTGGGCCAATGTCCCAGTCATTGAGCTGTTAAAAGAGAAGGGGATCGATAGGAATTACATTTCTCCTGCCATTTTTGGCATTGTAATTGGAGACAAGCCAGACGAGGTTATTTTTGTGGAGTCGATTGACAGGACCTTTTAGCCACTGAAGCATCAAGACACCCTCCGCTTTTGACAATCCAGTTGCTACTATTACCAGTACCATCTTAACAACCCTATTCAGAAAGAGAGTGAGATAAAAAGAGAGGAAGAGTGGGAGATCTTTCTAATGTTTTGCACAAACAAAAATCCTTTACAAAAAGCTTCAACAAGATCAATATCCCCACCCCCAGCATTAGTCAAATGGCATCTAAAATAGCATTTGAACAGAGGCTAGATATGAGCGCACACAAACTCTTTCAGTGCAAATCAATGTTTTAAAATTCAATGCAGTGCAAATCTTTTAGTATGCTGTTGGTACATCTTTCAATATTTATATGTGATTCAGTAGTTTTGGAGTATGTGTATAGAATTTATTTATTTATTTTTGTATTGGCCATGTAAGGGTGAGGTGTGCATGTGCACTTTATTTTACCTAGTGTTTGTTTGCTTACTAACATGGAAAATGGTCACCAAGTCTTGTTGGTCACCAAAGTATTAATTTCCCTTCTTAAATGAATTCAGTAATTTGTCACTTTATGCATAAGTACAGTTATATGATTGAAAACACTTCCAAATAAACAATTCTATAATATAATTGTGAAAGATTTTCCCAAATCCCAAAATTGGGAAAAATGGTGTTGCAATGAGCAATCTAAATCTAGGAAATAACGAAGAGGAAATTTACATTGAGACTTCTCTGACAGGTTTGTTAGTGTCAATCGTGGCTTTGCCTGCGCAGTTGTAAATGATTGTAATGATTCTTGACTTGAGCAATGAAAACAGTCTTCACTTGATGAGTTTGACAGCTCTTGCTCTCTCTCTCTCTCTCTCTTTCTCTCTCTCTCTCTATTTCCTCAATCTACTTATAATCGTAATACTAATTAGCTTTGATGAGTAAAACATCAAAGCAGGACAGATTCTGCTGCCTCAATATCTGCACAACCCTCTGCTTTGAGCATAAGTTTACATACTGCTTCCGGAATTTGTACAATAACATTAACAAATAAATAGAAATAATAGAAAAACCAACTTAATTTTATCATTAAAAAAGTCGTATTACAATCAAAAATATACAGTTTTACTATTTTTATTTGTATTTGTTTATTTTTTGCAATACAGATTCGTAAGAAGTGTGGAAACCTAAGCACAACTATACACTGGCTTCAGCATTTATGCTTGTTTATTTCATCTTCTTTTTTCCACTCTCTACTAGCACAGTTTGTCCTTCACAGAATGAGAAAGAGACTGAGAGGGAAAAGGAGATGTTACAGCTTGTTGAAACATGCAGGGAGTGAGAAGTGGAAACATCAGTCAGACTGTCCTGTGACTGTCAATTCACATCAGAGAAGAGAATGCTGAACACTAGAACCACTGCACTTTAGATTACCTGTCAGAATCCAACCATCACACACACATACACACCATCACCAGAACCCTTTCCATCACACTTCCTCTTCTTTCATCCTCACCTCTCTCTATCTTCGTCTATCACTTTTTCGTCCTGCTAGCGTGTGAAGAAACATGCCAGAATTGACTTTATTTGCGAATAGAAAGCCACACTAATGTGCTTGTGCCTGCAGGATAGACCAATTTAGGCTGGTCACTGCTGGTTTGGTGTTGATCCAGCTGAATGTCATGCTGTTCAACAAAGGGTTCTGCGCTAATAGTGTTTCATTACAGTACAGAATTCAGATACAGTAAAAGGATTTTCAGACTTAGAGACCCTCCTGTGGCAATTTGTTTGTAGCCAAATTGATTACCTTAATGTAAATGAAACTGCATAAATAAACCATTTTACTTGTGTAATTTGACTTTTTTTTTTTTTTTAATTTGGGAATTATTTAATTATTATTTATTTTAATTAATAATGATTAAATATCAAATATGATATTAAATTATTATATTATTAATTTTGAATTTAATAAAGAAAAAAGGACGGGGGAAGTTATTACAATTTGAAAGATCAGAAACTTGCATGCACTGTTAAAAAATATGCACAATAAGATCTATAATTTGTACTGAGAATGTTGCTTAAGAGTAAAATTGCATGCATGGTTCACTGACTGCTGTCGTTTTTCTCTCACTCTGTCTTTTTCTCTGTCCTCTTTCCTGTTTTTTGAAAGCTATCCTTTTTAACCCACATAATGTGTTTTGTAGCTCATTTATAAAATGATAATTTCATGATTGTATTATTTGAAAAATATTACTGAAATCAAATCAAACAATTTTGGAGCCTTTTTCTTCCCCAAGAATATATACTTTCTCAATATAAGTAGCTGCCAATTGACACCAAGTGAACTGACCAGCCTAAAAATCAAATACAAAACCAAAGTCTTAAACCCAAATTCTCACCTATGGACTGTAAATTTAATGCTGAATGAAAAGGGTCAGGTGAGCAGTCTGGATTGAACCTTTCTGCTATTCTTCTAAATTAATCAAGGGGAAAACCTGAGGAGGTTTGGATTAGGCCAAAGCCTTCTGAGATTAGAAGAGACTCTCAGACTGCCTGTGGAAGTATGTAAATCACAAAACCGGAGAATTCGGAGTGTTGCCAGCAGCGGTGGATTCATCTTTTTCATAAAGCCACGCCGTAGGATAAAATCCTAAAATGTAGAGTGTTACGCAACGTTGAAATATATTCAAATTCACACTCTCAGGACAAACAGCCCTTGCAAGTACATACTGACTGCTTGTGTGAGTGTGTGTGTGAAGTGCCAGCTGCAAAATACCCTCTTTATCTACAAAAAAATGAAAGACTCGCCAACGTGGGAGTCATGGAGAGAGCAGAATGAGTTGTTGGGAGCTGCATCTGTGGAAGAAGCTCAGTGCAAATTAATAGATAGATAGCGTACCAAAAATGTTGGGGTGCCCCAACGAATCATGAGGCGGGTCCCGCCCACAAGTAGTGATGTCATTTATGAGTGTTTGTATCAGTTTTGAGCCACTTATTTTATTGTCAAATTTGCCAATTTAATGTATTTCTTTCTAAAAGCGGTGTCTTGTATGCCAGCGTAGAGGGAGTGGTGAAGTGGGACGGTCAGGTGTCCTATGCACTGACAGTTTAGCCTGTCCCATTCTTTCGTTTTCAATTAGAGAGGCGTACAGGGCTCTTACGGGCACTTTAAATCACAGGTGAGAAGGGCAGAGAGCGGGAGAGAAAGAGAAAGGCTGAGCCCTTGGTCCAAAAGCAATCTACTAGCACACACTGCATCACATCTGACATCCACCTATAAAGAATAAAAAGTGAAGTAATAGGGTATACCAATCAATTCTTTTCTCTCTCTCTCTCACACACACACGCACGCACACACACACACACACACTTACTCACAAACACAACCATAACCTGGCAACAAATGTAATCAGATTGCTGCTGTTGTTTAATCACCCCTCTGCCCTTGTATGACATTATGAGCTGTTTATCTCTTGCTTGAACACACATTAAAGCTTTTATACAAGCCGTATCTATCAAACTGTTGTGCATGTCAGGGCTGTGCATAGTGGAATTGAATTTTAGAATACCTAAAAGTCAAATTCAGTTTGAATTGAGATTGTAAATAATTCAGAATTGAAGTGTGAAATTGACTGTAAGAAAAGAGAGTTTTAAATAATGCAATTATTGCACACACACACACATATCTATCTATATAGATATGTGCAATAATTGACGATGGGCCATTGAATTCTTAGAAAATAATGCGTCGTGGCCGTTACACCTCAGATGTGCATTATTTTCACACCTCAAGATATTGACCAGATTATATATTTCAAGGCATTTGTCCAGTTTTTGCACTTAAAACACTATTGTGAGTAGGATTAATTTCTTCCGCATTTCATCTGTTGCTAATTCCAAAATATAATTTTAGACCTAGTAACGGAGGACTGAGCTGTAGATAGCAGACTAATAAGTTATTAGAGAGAGCGCGAGAGAGAGAGATAACCTCTGTGAGTCTGCGTCTCTCAAAAGTGTTCGGCAGCAATGTCTCTACTAATAGTGAAACTTCAAGTTCATTTTCTTCACATTGCTGTTGTTACTAGAGGTCGACCGATAGTGGATTGTACGGATACCGATAGCTAGGTTGGACCACACTAGCCGATACCGATTAATCAGCCGATAGTTTTCAAAATGGATACTGAAAGAGAGCTAGTGCTTTACTATTAAAAAAAAAAGCAGCAACAGTACTGAACCATACTTTGTAAATGAATAAAAATATTAATAGTATTTACTATACTGATCATTAAAGTTATTTCATAGTTTGCTAATGTTAAAAGAAGAAACTTTAAAATTTAAAAATGTAGCCTATTAGTAGCTAATAGTGAATGTTGAAATGAAAACACTTTTAACAAGGAACAATACTTCTACAGTTTTCATTAATGCTACGAATGGACTCTTATTGTTAAATGCTAGCATTTAATTTCAACAATCACGCTTAAAGATGGCCATCTTTAAATATCTACACAAGGCCATAGCATTAAAATTACATACATATGGATATTGTGTGTGTACTCACACACTTTATTTGCTTCTATTTTTTAACACTTGATAATTATCTAATCAAAAAAAAAAAAAAAAGTTAGTCACACACTGGGCAAAAGCGCAGCGCTGCGTCTAGGAGAACTCAGAAATATCACACACACACCAGACGCTTTGCGTTCAAATCAAGTGGCGGTCTAAAACAATTTATTTAATCACCAAACGGACATAAGTTTGCTTCAAGAATGAACAATGTGGCATAAATGAGTTTGAAGTTCGGTGTTTAAAAAAAACAGAGCAAGCGGAAAGAGAATGCGCGATCTGTATTACAGCTCTCTATATGAAGCATACAGACTTTATTAGAGCCACAGAAAGACAAACGTTTTGCTGAAAAATGCACAATACATAATTTATAGCCTAGGGTGAAGTCATTATACATTCACAACGATTTGGGACAAATATAATGTAATTTAATAGAAAACTATGTGAATGGCGCTCTGTTCCACGGCAGGCTTTTCTGTCGGCTGTATTTAAATGCGAAGTTTAAATAGTTTAAAAAGTTTCCCGCTCTGTGCAGCGCGCAGTGTCACGTGTCAAAATAAACAACACGTGCTGTCAGTGATTTCCGCCTCTAGAGGCCGCTCTCGTACTGTATAATGCCAGCGGACCCTTCTCAGCCACTCCAGCAATGGTTGCACACCGGAAAACTATCGGCATGGATTTTTGCCGATACCCCATAGTTGTGGCAATCAACTATCGGTGCCGATTAATCGTCAAAACCGATGAATCGGTCGACCTCTAGTTGTTATGTTGCTTATAAGAAGTCATGTAGTTTACTGATAAAATTGTCAGAGTAGCGCTAACAACATTAGCGTGTATGTTTACGTGTGTGCAAATTGAATGTGCATCTGTGAGGGAGAGAGAGAAGGGGAGATAGAGGATGTGTTTTCCGTAAAACGTAATTTTGTGGCAAAAACATGGAAATGATCTGTCGTTTTTATCCTGTTGTTTACTATATTTATTTGTTTGGCCAGTGTCGTTGTGGGTTTTGGTTCTTTTGCTGTTTTAGACTGTAAGAACCTTTGAAATAACTCAAATCATTTGGCGAAGTGATATGGACATGTAATGCGGTCAAAACCTGCCTGGAACTACGTTCGCCGTGCGTTTCCCTGAAAATAACTGCACACCTTAGAACATATGTCAGCCAATCAGATGCAAGCGTTCAACGGCCCTGTACTATAAATATATATAATATATCCATATAACACACTCACACACACTGCATGCATAATTCATTGTAAAAGAATACTCCTAAGTAAAGGAATGTTTTGACAGTTGAACTATGACAAATCATAATTATAGTTCACTTGCATTTAAAGGCATATTTATTCTAAAGGGTTTGTCTGAGAATTAGTGTTGTAAAACCAAACATCCTGTGTTGAATGTATTAAATTCAGTTAGTTCAGATTCTAGTTAAACATTGTTTGTTTTTTAGTCAGTTCAGATCAAATTGCAATGAATTAAAAGGAGTCAGTGAGAGATTTCCTAAATTTAATCCTAAATTCAAAGTTTGTAGAAAAGAATAGATCCTGAAATTATGTAACTATGTTTAGCAGTTCATACTGAATTAATTGCAGGAAATTGTGGAGGTGAAGAGGTAGAACAAAAATAGATCTCTGTAATAAATAATGTGGAGCCATTTCCCATTTTCCTGTGAAGTACCATGCTCATTCAGTGCAAAATAAGATGAAACTTTGTCTTTTTATTTATAAAGTCAATTCAAACTCTGCCACTGGTTGTTTTAACATTTTTCCTTTGTTAAGGTTGTTTCTTTATTTTGCCTGTAATGTAGATTAATAGGTATCTATTGCTGTATTCATAACACTTATATAAGCCTCTTCTCAAAAATACCAAACAGGCAGAGTGGAATCCCATCATGCTCTGCTTCACCTTGTCACTTCTGATCTTTCTGAATGAGCTTTTTTCCCTCTAGCCCCAAGGGTCCTGCCCTCTCCTGTCCCTTTTTCCCCCTTCATTGTCTGCTGTCATTTTTCCCTCACTCTGTCTCTGTCCTCCTTCTTGTTTTTTTTTTTTTGTTGTTTGTTTGTTTGTTTTTTAAGATATCCTTTTTTAACCCGCATAGTCTGTGTCTGTTCACCTCAGTGTCGTAAAATGGCAGCAGGCATAGTACAAAATGGAGAGTTGTGTGAGATGAGCTTCACATGATGGATAGACAAGGCACTGATTTTGTTCTGGATTTTTATTTTATTTTTATTTTTTTATGGAAGTTTATAGAATTTTCTCCTGCTTTTTGGTCATTATTTCATGGTACTGTATGGTCATTACTGACCTGTTAATTACAGCACATTTTGAAACATTTGAAGGGTAAACTGAAGTTGATCCATTAGACCTCTCTCACATGATATTAAAAAATAACAAATGTGATCTCTTTAATATCTCAATTGTTTCGCCAACAGCAGTGAAATTAAATAGATATCAAATGGAGACTCTCCTGCTTCTCAGAAAACACTCTCATATACTGTAGAGTTTCAGTAAACATCTTAATATCACGCACTCAGATTTGACAGCTTACACTTCCCTACTGAAGGTGCTGATCAATTTGCAATAGCTTTGGCCTACAGAATAATTTTTTAGGGAAATTAATTTTGTGGTTATGCAGGTTTTCAAACCTGACCTTATCTTCATTGTCAAGTCAAGTCAAGTCACCTTTATTTATATAGCGCTTTTAACAATACAGATTGTGTCAAAACACTTAACAGTATGAATGTCATTGTGAATGTATGTTTATTCAGTTGTTGACTGTACAAATCTATTCTTTGACCTGCTGACTCACCTGCCCTCTTATATAGTACATATATATGTGCAGCTTGATGCCAGAGGCCATGACGCCAAGCTCCCAAAGGATCTCCATTTGAGACGTCACTCTCTGTCACTTTGTACCACTAAATGTGTGTGTGTGTGGGTGTACATGAGAGAGGCTCAGGGCTCCTACAAGCCCAATTACTCCAAAACAAGAAAAAAAAACATGATGAAATAAACAACAGACATCCTGGCCTAGGGCCATTGCCTACACTGGATGACTAATAACATTTAATGACGGAGTGTTTGACTGGTGTCATGTTAATGTACAAATGATTGGTGCTTTTTGGTCACAAACAAGTCGGGGTGTTAAAAAAACACAGTTGGCTTGAACTTGAGTCTCCGTGCAGACGAAAGTTGTGTGATGAGGCAACAGCTGGCTTCCTACTCTTACGAATACGCTCATATGCCAAAAAACCTGTCTGTATTACTCCCATCGCTTCTTACTTCCTAAACGTACCCTCTTTCCCCAGCAGATCTGCCCTGCCTCAGCCAAACGTCCATTATTTACACTTGTTCAGGATTTAAATGAGAGCAGCTGTGAGCCGATGAGCGAGCGATGCCCTGAGGGTTCCTCACACTCTTCTGCATTCGCTGTCTCAAGTCCTTTTTCCAGGGTAGTTTATAAGCAACAAAGAGGAGTTTAGGAGTTTTTCATCATCCTCCGCAGTAGCGAGAGGTAATTGAAAAAGGGGGGGATTTTGTGCATGGGCTAAATAGGGAGGCAGTGGCCCTGCAGCAAAGCGAGGTTAATAACTTTTCCACTTTCATTACCCTAGAGATGGACTGCAGGGGACTTAAGCACAGCCCCTGGACACCGGAGGACTCTACTGCTCTTATCTTACTTTTCAATTCTCTCTATTTCACTCTCTTGTTCACATATAAATGGTGACACAAACAACGCTTTATCAACGGCCAGCCTTGTTTCTTTCTAGGTTTGACCTGATGGAGTGATTATACTATAGTAATGCCCAGAATTTCTTTGTAAGAATGTAATGTTATTGTCTGAAATTTGTATTTTTTTTATGCTTTTATATTTGTTTATAAGTGTTTGTACAGACGGGTTTTGTTTTTGTTTGGTTTCATGGTCACACTTTATTTTAAGATCCAGTTCTCATTATTAACAAACCATTAACTATGCCTTTTGCCTCAGTAAACTCTTAATTTGCTGCTTCTTAATAGTGTGTAAGGTAGTTGTTAAGTTTAGGTATTGGGTAGTATTAGGGATGTAGAATATGGTCATGCAGAATATGTGCTTTATAAGTACTAATACACAGCTAAAATGTTAATAATAGGCAAGCTAATAAGCAACTAGTTAATAGTGAGAATCGGTCCCTATACTAAAGTGTTTTCGGTTTCATCCGTTTTAGCTGTGGTTGACTATTTTGCTGTAATGTCACCATGTCTCATAGCAGAGTTAAAATCTCCATGAGGTTAATTACTACGATTCCCCCATCGGCCAGTTTTGCTGAAAAAGAAGTGAATTATACATTCATATTGTACATTTTGCCCTTGACATTCCAGTTGGTTCCTTATGGCCTAATTATTCAACTGTTCATGAAAAAATACATTGCCTTTAGAATACGCTGTAAAAAGTGATAAATTGACTTAACTTAAAAAAATTGAGGATTATTAAGTAAATAATAATTACAAAAAAAATAAGTTAAGTGAATTGTCAAGTTCACTTAACTTTTTATTTATTTATTATTAATTACTTAATAATTTTAAGGCAACGGGTTTCCTAAATTTTTTTAAGTTAAGTCAACTTATCACTTTTTACAGAGAATCCCTTATTAGTGTTCCTTCACAAGTAACTGAAAATGGCTTAAACCAAACACTTAAGGCTGGAATACAGTACACTATTTGCCTAGATTTTTGTCCTTAATTATAAACTGGATGTGTCGACGCTAGCTGCCGAAAATCAAGCAAGGCTGTAAATCTTGAGTACAGATTTAATAGAAAATCTCATATTCAAATTATATATTCAAATTGCATAGTGTACGTATGTTTCTGCGTGAGTTTGTTGTGTTCGGAACAACTTGGAAGTCATGGTAGTGTATGGTAGTCAATTTTTCCTCTGTATTTACAAAGTCAACAAATATATGATGCCTAGTGTTTTAAAAATCCATTCAGATTTCAAAAGATGTGTACTGTATTCCAGCCTTTAAAGTGTAGTTGAAAAGTACTGAAATGTTCTGATGCTAATTATCTACAATCCAAATTGCAGCATGTACTGAAATACATTAGTATGCACTTTGCATACTCATATAGTTCCTGTACTGTTCCTTTATAGATAGCACTTGTTTTGAACATAAAATGAAATGGCATTTACTTTAGAGGCTTTAATTACTATTTGTCTGATAAGCGTCACGCAATTCAATAAAGTGCTCTTAATTGTTTGACGCAACACCAGTGAAGTATTTATTTGCTTTCATACAGCCTTTAATTGTGTTCGGTTTTCTTTTTTTTTTAAATTTCATTTTAATATAATTGCATTGTTGGTTCTCCCTTCAGATCAAAAGATTTCCATTGCTATGATTATTGCTTTATCCCCACGGGAAGCAATTTGAACATCTTGGTGAACATTATCTTTAAATGAAACACAACATTATGAATGCCAGCGTCAAAACTAGATTAAAACTTACCTGTGTGAACACAAGAGTTTGACATTAAAATACTCATGTATCCCATCTTATGAAGATAAACGATAAACCTGTGTGAAAACATCATTATTTTTTCAATTATATTTGGTGATGCTGGTGGTGCAGAAATTACACACTTTATCTATAAAGCTACAGGCAGTTATTTTGTTATTTTGGTAGTTTTCTTCCTGGGGAAATGTTTTGTAAGGCTGAAGGAAAAGGTGCTGTAAAGGAAAAGTTTGACTATGAATTTTGTTTGATTAAACGCAAAAGAAAATCTATCGGAGAGCTGAATAAGCTAAATGTCAATATGAATATCAATGAGTCATTATATAATCAAATATAACTACTAAAAACATGATTGTTGTTGTTGCCTCTGAGAGGATGAAGCTGCTTATCCGTGTTCACACTTGTTCATTGCCTGTAGCATCCGGTTTGTGTTACCAGTGTTTCTCTCCACCTCTTTCTGTCTCTTTCTCATCTCATTGATTTGTTCTATTGATCCAAACCATAGCATTCATCCAGACTTTTTTTTAGTGTTTTTTCAACCAAATGTGTCCTTTTTTTGTTCTTTTCTACTTCCTGTGCTTCTGACCCGTTGTTTGACAAAACGATTACACACCATTAGCCCTTTCCCACTCCAGCTTTTTCCAGAGTCATTACAGCTGAGATATGCACCTCACTGCTAGCTCAAATAATGATTTGGTTTGAACTTTTCCTTTGTAGTTGACTCCCTTTGTACAGTCAACTATCTACAACCGCATATATTATTCATGCAAACACAACATTAGAAAGAGACAAGGTTATGCATGTTAAGTTGCAGATTTTAGCATATTTATAAATATGGGAGATATATATTTGTGTGTTAAAAAGTACTTTTGG
This sequence comes from Onychostoma macrolepis, assembly GCF_012432095.1. Taxonomy (NCBI): domain Eukaryota; kingdom Metazoa; phylum Chordata; class Actinopteri; order Cypriniformes; family Cyprinidae; genus Onychostoma; species Onychostoma macrolepis. The sequence goes on along the minus strand of NC_081158.1, from coordinate 21,108,220 downwards.
ACATGTGTCATGGTAATACTAAGGTATTCTTTGAGAAACCATGTTATATTATTATGGTTTCTGTTCTCTAATATAGTATACAGTATATCAAAGTACCATTATATTATCTACATTTATTTCAGTTCAATTCAGCTTATAATATATATTTTTCAGTCACTGTACTATGGTCCACTGAGAAAAATAGCTTCATACAGTCACATCAAAAGCCAAAGCCATCAAATAGAGATCAGACTTTTTTCACCTCACTTGCTTCCTTTCATATACACATACACATTCACACAAGCATACAGAACAGAAAGCATTCACCCTCCACTTTGTGTTTTTTTTGTCTATCTTGTTCATTACACCTCCTGATTTTAACACTTTAGGTTTTTTCTCTCCCTTCAATAGCACAATAAATTGAACACATCTATAAATAAAACAATATGTGTTCAAGAACATTCATTCCCCCACAATTAACAATTTACTTTTCTCAACACCCTCATTGAGATTTTCACCTGTTCTGCAATGCAGATTTGCTCTGCCAAATTAGATAGAGTGACACTTTCAACAGTTTTAGGGGGGTTTTTTTTCAACTTCCAATTTTCCACTTTCTTGCTAACAACTTTGTTTCAAACAGTTTGTTACTTCTTTATCTTCAAAATTTGCCATTTAAAAAAGAAAAACACAAATCATTTGATGGTGTATTACACTGGTTTTAGTACTGGTAAAGCATGTTCCTAGGCTTTAAGGCAATGTTGCTATTATAAAATGGTAAATAAGTATATCCATTTATTATTAATAATTGTATACTAGTTTCAGAGAGTAATATAGCCTATTGTAACTGTACAGTTGCCAAGCAACAAAGCAATGTTTCACAATAATACATTTAACTCAAATTATTGTATATCCAGTCCCAGGTGTGTCTTTATTGCCAATTTACAGCTTTGAATGTAGCTCATCCAATTAGAGTCATAATTATCCATTTTAAAAGGCTTTTGAACTTTAATTGGGCTTTGCATGACAGCAGAACAATACATAATCAACTATATGAATACTTTTACTGTACATACATACACATGCAAAAGCACCCAAATATAATTATAGACATTTTCATGACAACTCCATGAAATGAAATCACTACCACACCATTTCACACCCAGTGCTGAGAGACTGGTACATCTGCAAGTATTTCACAAAAATGACTCAAACACATAATCGAACTTGTGAAGACGCATTACGCACATGTTGATTTGTCATTGAGATTCAGTGCATCGGTGAATATGAAATGTCTTCTCTCGGTTGCAAATCCACACTATCATTCCTTGATTGCATTATGCATGCATTTGTTTTTTAATATGCAATAAACATGTTGCAAGGCTGTATCGCTGGTGACAAATGGAAGTCAACTTCAGTTAAGTGGAAGTAATTGATGATTACATGCTTGATTAAGCCCTGAATTTAAACCAGGACATATAGACGACCAAGATCAAAGTCCAAAGCGAAAGACATTCATTGTGATTCAAGGCGTGCGCTTGCGCCGCTATTTGAATTTCTGCATGATGAAAGAAAGCGCAATGGCATGGGCCCAAGCATCCTCACCTGCCCTCCCTCGCGTGATAACATGACTAACGTTTATCGTCGGGGTGGTTATGGGCCGAGGCATCTCGCTGACAGAGTTTTAAGGGCCACAGTTCAGAAAATACACTCTGGAGCCTTAAAAAGTGAGAAACGAAGAGTCCAAACAAAGTAGAAGCAACTCGAGCACCAAATGACAATCCAGTGTACACAAAAGCAATGCTCAGTGTATCTTACTGCATGGCATAGAGCAGTAGTTTTGCTCTGGCAGCAGTGGAAGTTTCGGTGGAGGAGCGTAACCCAGTTGGGAAAATGGGGGGATGAAGCAGGAAGCCAGGAAAGGAGGGAGAGAAGCGCGGTTTGATGCACAGAGCACCGGAGCGAGTGCAATGAAAGCCATGCTGTGCCATCTGGCAGAGTGGTAATTGGGTAAGGATTTTTCACCTGCTCAGTGCCATGGCCCACACTGGGCTGGGTAAAGAGAGTATGGTGCATCCTGGAAGCACATTATGCAGTCAGTGTAGTTTTTATAGTTTACTTGCAATTAAGTGACTTTAGTTTAGGGACCAATTCTCACTATTAACTAGTTGCTTATTAGCATGCATATTACTTGCTTATTCCCCTTTTATTAGTACTCATAAAGCACATATTAGTGCATTATTCTGCATAAGCATATTTTAGATCTCTTAATCCTATCCCATGCCTGTACTTAACAACTACCTTACTAACTATTAATAAGCATAAAATTAGGAGTTTATTAGGGCAAGTCATAGTTAATAGTTGTTTAATAGTGAGAATTGGTCCCCAAACTAACCTGACAGATTGTGGGGCGGGTTTTTCAAGGTCTGGCAGGTTGGTGGCTTAAATTCTTTAAAGATAATCAGTTTTGTATGAGGTACTTAATAGCAGTTAATTAAATATGAAGACACAGAACTGTGTTTTCTGCTAGTTATGTCTGTGAAATAATTAGTACTTGTTACTTTTGACCAGAATGATGTTATCATCACAAAGTCTACACATATTTCCACTAATTTATTCTGTGTTTACTGTACAGCAGGTCAGTTTTTCCACACTGTTACCAACTATTTCAGATAATCCCGCCCCAAAATGACACACAAGAATAAACATGTCCAAAAAATATAACTGCAGATTTATATTTTAGTGTCATATTTTTGGGCATCCTTGGTATCAGAATGTCTGTACTTTCCTAGAGTAAGTTACAAAGTAGATGATGTTTTACAGTGATAGTCAAAAGTCTGGCAATGTGAGGCTATGGTTAGTTGTACCAGCCCTCCCAAGGTCCGATTTGTTCACTGAATGGCATCTGGAAATGAACACGCAGCCATTGTGTTAAAACACATTTCTGAGCTGCTCTGTATGTGCAAATCATCAAACCGAGTATATTTTCAACGAATCATTCATCTCATAGTCACACTACACAAAATCTCCGAATTCAAGAACTGTTCCTGCTATTAGAGCTCTGAAATCTAATAGAGACCTGCAGAGACATCGTTACCATTTCATAGAGATAGTTTTTTTAAAGTCTGGATGATTAGCGTCTTTGCCTTTGCTACATTTTACCAAGTTTTGCTTTAAAATGGCTGTTTTGCTGTTTGGGTGGAGGTGGCTGCAATCCTTCTGAAGTCTGTTCACTGGGCACTTTCATTTGATTTACACAAAGTTGCCTCCTATGAGCATGTCTCTTGCATCCTGATGTTTTAGCTCTTAAACGTGCAACTTGCTTTTGTCTGTGTGATACAAATAGTAATGGCCTAATGGACAATCTTGCACAGCCTCGACCCATTTGTGAGTAATTATGGCTTTTTGTGTAGGTCTATAATGGACTTCTATGACTCACCATGTGAAGCAGTCTAGCTTTGCAGGTGTGCAGCAATGCTATTAATACGTGCGGCATATACACACACACAAAAGCACACAAATTCCACCCCCCCTCTCCCCATCCTCCTCCACTTTCCCAAAGTTCAGCTTGGCTGCCAGCTCAACTGCCGCCCACATCATATCACGAGAGTGACACGCCGCTCCAAAAAACACACAGCGGCTTTCGACTGTCAGCAGAAGCTCCTGTCAAGCTTTATGATCCAGAAACCTTCCTCTGCAAGGAACCGATCCACCCAACCAACCTTCTACAAACTTTTTTTTTTTCTCTTATAAACTACAAGGACAAATTTGCAATGTGAAACTTTGAGAAAACCTTAGCTTGTCCACGTATTGTACCTGTATCATACCTTGTGTTAACCAGACTGGTCGAGACTTGACATGTAGTTTTTTTAAAGGCCAGTGCCTGATCAGTGGTCTGTCTTAGACACATGGCAAATAGATACCAACTACAAAAATCCTATAAAAACTGATTTTGAACTGAATTGAGATGTGTAACCAAAGCTAACCATGGGTAGTGAGTGCCACAGCTGTTGAATCCTGTGCTCTTCACACCCTATTGTGTCAGCAGACCACACAGCTGCTGCTGTGTACATATGTAAACACTTCCCCATAGAGTCTGCAGCTTGGTTAGGGTGTGGATAAGCCATTAGCGTCAGTTTTCAGCCAGCAGCACACAGGCTTGACCAGCTGTTGGTCAACATCTTTATTCTTTATATAAAAAAAAGTACGGTCCCACTTTATATTAGGTGGCCTTAACTATTATGTACTTACATTTAAATTAATTATTTGGTACAATGCACTTATTGTGTACATACATGTTTTTACATTGTACTTATATTTTTAAAAATACATATATGTAGTTACATTGTAATTAATTTCTGTAATTACATTTATAATTACATTGTTGACCCATCCCTTACACCTTAACCCACCCTTAAACCTACCCAAACCACCAAACCTGTCCCTAAACCTGACCCATCCCACCTCAATAGCAGCAAAAGTGTTTTACAATACAATATGAACACAATAAGTACATTGTACTTATTTATTTTGATGTAAGTGCATAGTAGTTAAGGCCAATATAAAGTGTGACCAAAAATACTGTAGCTATAACACTGTACATTGATGGTGTTTACTGTTAGTGCTATGGTAATTTAGTTTATACTGAGGTACTTTAATTTAGAGAGAGAGAGAGAGATCTGCACTACCTTTTTTTGCAAGCAATATTCTAAGCTAGTATTTTATTATAGTACATTATAGATGTTTAATTAATATCCATTTAATTTAAAAAGTTTTAGATCAGCAAGATTCTTTAATGTTTTTAACAGAAGTCTCTTCTGCTCACCAATGCTGCATTTATTTGATCCAAAATATAGCAAAACAGTAATGTTGTGAAAGATTTTCACACTTTAAAATAACTGTTTTCTTTTTAAATATATTTTTTAATTAATTAATTTTTTTTTTAAATGTATTCCTGTGTTGTCCAAGCTGTACTCCAGTCTTGTCACATGATTCTTTGTAAATCATTCTAATAAGATTATTTGCTGCTCAAGAAATATTTATTATTATTGTTCATGTTGAAAACAGTTATGTATTCATTCAGCAAGTATGCATTGAATTGATCGAAAGTTACAGTAAAGGCTTAATTTATGTTACAAAAGTATTCTATTTCAGCTAAAAGCTGTTTTTTTTCTGTTTTTTTTTTTTTACTTTATATTCATCAAAGAGTCTTGAAAAAATGTATACAACTGTTTTATAACTGTTTTATATCACACCAGCTTTGGTTACACATCTCAGTTGTTCAAAATCCGTTTCTATGACTTTTGCAGTTGTTATATAGTTGTTATGTGCCTAAGAAAGAAAACCGATCAGGCACTTCCAGCAAGAGAATAAGCATTTCTTAAATTATCTTTGAACAGCTAAACTAATTTACACCTAATTTTTCAGACGAAACACCAAGCACTGAAAGAAATATTTCAGTTTGCCCTTCTCTAGTTTGCCCTTCAACACTCTCTCAAACTACAAGAAACCCACCACACACTCCATATAACCTGTAGGCCATCAATCCTGATGTCACCATAGCGACATGAGCACAGCGATGACAACCTGTCTAACACAACAGCTCCAACGGTTTCATAGTCTTTCCAGCCAGTCACCTGCAGAGAAAGGAGGAGAGTCGTCCCACCCAATAGAAAGTCTAATTAAACTTACTGCAAGTTCATTCTGACTCCTCTAAACTTTGAGGTTTCGTACCTGCCGCATTCATTCCATCTATTATTATTCCATCTGAGTGATTGACAATGGCAGTAATTACAGAGCAGGTATAATGGCAGTGATACCAGCTGTGCAGGAGTGGGCGGATCTTGCATGTCCTGTGGATAGAAGAGAACAAGACTCGCAGTCTGCTCACTGTTCATCAGCACATACTACAACCTATTGTGGGCCTTCAGGACCTCCTGGGGTCATGCCGGTACTGGCAAGAGAGATACGACACTGACTGCACATGAACTGGGGAGGCAGAGAGAGTCTGTAGGCAAGCGAGTGAGTAAATGAACAGAGGACTGAGTAAACGCGAGCGAGAGATTAGGAAGGATGGATGGGAGGATGTTTAAACAGCTAAACACACCTCACAGCGTTTTCGTTCAGTGCATGCTGCAGTCGAGGTTTCCCGTTGAAATCACACCTCATTCTCCACCTTCCTCTCACACACTGGAGTTTTCATCTTTCTCATTCTCACTCCATCTCTCACTTCCTGACCTGTTATCTGCTTCTATCTATATCCCTCATTAGTGGTGTTGTGAACAAGCCAGTGTTTTTGAACGACTCTTTTAAGTGAACAGCTTAAACTTTCAAGCACTGATTTTCCTTTTTAAAGTGTGTGACTGCTTTGGTGGCTTCAAAAGAATTGAGCAAATTTCCTCTGTGGCCCATAAAAAAGTATTTTATTGTTTGAACAAGCTAAGTGAACGAATATGCATCTTCATTGAAAAGGTCATCATTCTGAGTCTGAACGACTCTCACTGAATGAGAGAATTTTGTCCATTAACAAACAGAATGAACTGGAACATGTGGTTTTTGAACAAGAATCTTCCAACTAATAATGACTAAACAAAAGAGTTCATTCAGTTGCACATGTGAGTCTTTCTTGTGTATCAAGGAGTGGCTGTTAGCTTCAGCAGTGGAGTGCTCTCTTCGAGAGCGTTCCCGTTAATACCACTTACATGTGTATTGATGTAACCTACAAAAACTTGGAACGAATCTGAATTAGCCGTTGTTTAACAGAATCAAAAGATTCAGATCAGTGGAATGAATCAAAATTCCCACTATTTTTCTGTAGTTGTCCAATATAAATTTATTAGGTCATGTTTGTTGGCACCTACAAATTCTTGTGGTATACGTTAACCAACAGACAAAGATATTGGAAGAATTGTGAATGTGCACCTGACATTTCCTTAATATTCCAGATAATATGAGTAACCCTCTTTTGTCTTTTCTTGGTTAGCTTCTGCCTGGCTGCCACATCCAGCGATGAGTCGAAGGGAGGCTCTGGTGGGGAACCCTGCGCCTAGTGCGGCGCCTGAGGTATCGGGTAACAGCACAGAGGCAGCAGGACCCGGTCCCCGCGAGACCAAAGATGAGATGTTCTCCAAAGTCAAAGACAAGTTCATGAATGAACTGCACAAAATCCCACGTGAGTGAATTTTTTTTAACAATACTCAACGGTCTTCATTTGATTACATTTGCTGTTTGCATAATTTTCAAACCCTGAATGGTATGATTGAGCTCCAGCATTGACAGTGAATGCCAAGGTCTGTCAGATCCATTTTTGATTATTTTGTTTCCATTTTTTTACTTCCATTGTTCACCCAGTGCTGAAAAATAATGAGCTTGAGAAACAGGCGGCCACCAAACATGTTCCTTCTCATTCTAATTGTAAATAAGCAAGTAAATGAGTTTTGTTATTTGCTTGCTTTTGTTTGTCTAAGTGCCCTGTGCCTCAGTCCGCAACACACTGCAGCTCTCTTGGTGAAGCATGGAGCTAAATGCATGCGTCTAACCACTATCCAATTCACTGTACACTCATTCATATTTTCAAGTTAACACTGAAACATCTGCAGCTGTTTGTGCGTGGGTGTTTCTTCAGCTAGGTGCTTTTATGTCCAAGGGATTGTTTTTATTGTTTTTTTGTTTTTAATTATTATTATTATTATTAGATACTGGTGCAACAGTCTCTTTGAAACTCTAAATTTAAAAGTAACTCCATAAAGTTTGGCAAACTAATGAACCAATTGTGTTAATATCCAGCTAACTTAATGCAGCATTATAGCCAAAATAAAGCCTCATAAATAGCTGATTTGAGATGTTTTTTCTAAGCTTTAACGAATGAGAAGCACTCAATGAGCTCAAGAAGTTTAACACTGAAATGTTGCTAAGCTAATTTCTCAATACCTTTATAATATTTTGCTAAAGTTTACTCGTGTATGTAGCAGAGGTGAAAGCAGAATTACATTTAGGATGACATGCCTGACGTGACACCATTGGCGAGACCTGAGAAAGATCTGAGTCCTCTTCTACACCTACGGTACCTTACTATAGGTGTCTGGTCATTTTGCCCATCTCTCATACTCAATTTCACACATGCAACTTCGCTCTCACTCTCACTCTCACTCTCACTCACACTCTCACACACGTACACTTTCACTTCCACCCTTGCTTTCGCACTTGGAGACACATTCACCACATTAATTATCACTTTGCCTTCCTGCAGACAACTGTAAAATAAAGGGTTGCCGCATTTGACTCAGACAGATATGCCCCTTCTGAGATCCAGCCAAAAAAAGACACTCCATTACAGTGGCTTAAATTACTGTTTTAGCTGCCTCCCTCCATCACACACACGTCTTTGTGCCAACCGGTTCCTGGGCTGATGAATGCCTGGGGAGAAGGGTGCTGTATTGACCGGGGCATCCAGGAACACTGACGGACCTGCATTAGTGATGAATGGGCGAGTCCAGATGCAGAATACTTGAGCTTTTCTCTGCCAATATAATCCAGCACGTTGAATATGTGCAGGTCCCGCCTGTAAAAGTAAGACACATGGACCTGTCACGATCTGCCGTCTAGCGAGGCAAAAACAGAGGAACACAGACAGATGCTGCGTAGTGATGATAAAGATTTACTTCACTCTAACCCTTCTGCATTTCTGTCATAGCGCTATGTAGGCAAAACATGAAGATGAATACTGTTTGACATCTATTTCCATGCCAGAACTGAGTGCTTCTCTGGCACTTTAGGCTTTTTAAAAAGACTTTCTGAAAACGTACTTTTCACTTCTCACTAGTTTAATTTGTTTACTAACAGTGTACTTCGCTGGATATGCATGCATTGTAAAAGTAATTTTTGTCACTCTTTTTCTGAAATGAATGAACATTTCCACCACTGTGTCGTTTCTACCACGTCAAATAATGTATTGTGTTTCATAGCATATACTGTATATATATATATATATATATATATATATATATATATATATATAATTTGTGAGACAGCCATTTTTGATAAAATGAGTTTCATTTTCAGACTTTATTGAGAGATAGTCAGATTTATTTATTTATTTATTCATTCATTCATTTACTGTTACTGACTGCTGGCTGGTTTACTCTGTTTAGACAGAATAAAAATGCATATAAATGCAATAAAAGGGCATTTGAATGTAACAAAATAAATAAATAAATGAATCAGTTTTAATAATAATCCACCCTTAGGTACATAAAATGCCCAAAGAAACAAAACCAAAACAAAACACCCAATTACTCCCTGGTACTTCAGACCCAGAGGAAATGTAAATGAACAGGAAATTTGTGTTCATAGCGATTTGCACAGTCTCAGATGGTGACACATATTCAAAAGGGTTTATCCATAACCTGAGATTACTAACGTTCCCTCAACTCTTATGGTCACACAACATCACATCCGTTCTACGGCGCCCGTCACAAACGGCCCTGCGTGTAGAATCACTCCGACAGGTAGCTCTCAGGACGCCACACTCGCTTTGTCATGGCTCTCTTCGAGAGCGTTCCCCTTAAGCCTTAAGGCCAGTTGACAGGTTCAGCAGTTTGAACCCGACCATCTTGGCTCGGAAAGGTCTCCGCACCGCTGCAGTTACACAGCTTGGTTGACTCGGAGCAACAAAAGAAAATGACTGTTACACAACAGCTCTGGTTATTCTCCCAACGCTCTGCTGCTCAAGCTCAAGGCATCTGTTTTCGATGATAATTAACCTCGCCGCTCAGAGACAGTTTGAGACATTATTCAGCTTTGCCACAATTACTATGAATAATGAACACACTCTGTCCAGCCTCTGAAACACTCTTGCACACTGCGTACCCTGATCCTCGACACAATGCCCCTTGATGTCTGCAAATTTCTGATGTTCTATCAAACACCACAATCAATGTTCATTTCATTCTTGTTAAGATACAAACTTAACTGGGAATGTGCTTTGAACATTAACTACAAATTAATGGGGTCAAATTTTATAAATTGCCATTATGGCAAGAAATCTACATCTATTTGCATTTTAATTGGATGGCAACTATGAAAAAGTTGTCTGTCTTGTGATTTGTCACATTGTTGTAAACTCATTGGCTCTGTTTCAAACCGTAGTGAGCTGCCTAGCTGTCTACCATCTGCATAGGCAGCTATATTGTAAATCTTATTAGTGTCTGAATTAAAATACTCTTTTAGACAGCAGCTCACGAGGGACTCTGTGTCTGGAAAAATGTCTGACATTAGCATGTTGCTAAGCTGCAACTGGCAAATCTATAGCACCCACAAATATTGGGCAAAAGCTAATTTTAATTAAATTAAACTATTTTCTGTAGTTACTTTTCTATCTTTAAAAATAACTAGAAAATCGTTTCAATAACTCACATCAAATATTTATATTTATATAAATCATTTATATATTTTGTCTTTATTTTTGATAAGAAAGTAGAGATCGTGAAAGGACCCCAAGTCAGGTCTCATGGTCACCTGACCCAACATTTTGTCTCTACTAAATGACACATTGATATTTTAAAAAAATCAACATTTCTCTTTATTTTGTCCTCATTATAGCAATAACTTTAGTATGCAATAATCTCTAACTGGCACAAAATGCAGTAAATATTGGATGAAAGTTTTTAATTCAATGAAACCGTTTTCTAGTTACTTTTTAAAGATGTGTATAGGGATGCACAATATTGGATTTTTGCTGATATTTTTCAACTAATTTTGGTCAATAGCCAATACCAATAGCCTATATTTCCAATTGTTTGGAAACAACACTCTCCTGTGCGGAACAAGTCTCTCCTGTTCAGAAATTATAAACAAATAATTTTAGCAAGAACATATTTGTTAGAATTAAATAAACAATAATGAAGTTATTTTATAATGACAGTACATTGAAGCATTTGTACATTGTACATTTAACATTTGGGTAGCACTTTACAATAAGGTTCATTAGTTAACATTAGTTAACAACATTAGTAAACATGAACTAAGAATGAACAATACTTCTACAGCATTTATTAATCTTAATTAATGTTCATTTCAGTATTTACTAATGCATTATTAAAATCACAAGTTGTGTTTGTTAACATTAGTTAATGCACTGTGAACTAACATGAATAAACAATGAACAACTGTATTTTCATTAACTAACATTAACAAATATTAATAAATAGTGTAATAAATGCATTGTCCTTTGTTTGTTAATGTTAGTTAATACATTAACTAATGTTAACAAATGACACCTTATTGTAAAGTGTTACCAACATTTGTAGATGGTCTAAAGCAAAGAGTTCTGAAAATCTTTTAGAGCTCATAATTCGCTCATAGGAATCTAATCATCATTCAGGCAAAGGTTTGCTTCAGGAATGACTACACTGCTGATGGTGATCTAATTGCTAGCATACCCTGAGCACATGTGAGTTATTCATCTTATCGGCAAGACATATCGGGATAATTTTTCACATCGGGTCGATGCCGATTTACATTTAAAGCCATTATCGGCCAATTCCGATATCGGTCCGATAATGTCATACATCCCTAGATGTGTTTTTGTACTAAATGAAAAAGTTATTTTTGAAATAAACATTTCCCTCAATTCATAGCAGTGCATTATGAAACTGAGCATACAGTATGTCAAGAGTTAAATCGCTACATCATAACATTTACATAGCATTTATTCATTTTGCTATTACTTCAGATGTATACATTTTATAAGTGTATTTCCTGGGAATTGATGACCTTGGCTGCTCTGTTGTCATGTTCCATTAGTCCAGCTACAGAAATGCCAGGACATGACAAGTTGTGAGTCCTCCATGTATGTTTGTGAAGTGTGATGTGTATCAGTTGTTTAGCAGGTTTGTGTTGTTTGCCAGTGCGTAGAAAGCTTCAGTCATAGTCAGCAACAGGAGGCGAACTGGAGCAGAGTGCCAACCACATCATCAGCCAAAAGCCTGACAGATGGAACAGCTAGCTTTCCCATTCTGATGACCTTTGACCTAATCCTATCTCCCTCTCTTCCCCTTCCCCTGCTGCCCCCAAGACCGCCCCAGAGGACGTCTGAAGGTTACCAGGCCTGTCAACCCTGCTCCCTTGAAATTGAATTATGCAAACAAACAAAAATAAAACCCCAGCCCTCTCCGTCTGCCTGCTTCGCATTATAAAGTCGTTTGGAGAAAGAGATAATCTCATTTAAAACAAGTTAAAACTGCATTACAGTAGTAAACAAACATATGAGAAAAGACACATTTTCCCTGCAGTGTAGAAGCTGCTTCAAAATTATAATATATAAAGCTACAAGACATTAAGAACATTCGTAATATTACAAAAGATTTATATTTCAAATAAATGCAGTTCTTTTGAACTTTCTATTCATCAAAGTATAATCCTGACATTAATAATCCAACACTAATAATAAGAAATGTTTCTTGAGCAGCAAATCAGTATATTAGAATGATTTCTGAAGGACTATATGTCAAATAGAAAACAGTTATCTATGTATTAGTTATTTATGTATTTATATATATATATATATATATATATATGTGTGTGTGTGTGTGTGTGTGTATATATATATATATATATATATATACTGTTATAATATTTCCTATATTACTATATTTTTAATCAAATAATTGAAGCTTCACAAACTTTTGAATGGTAGTGTACAACTTGATGTACAATAAAGTGACAAAACCCAGCAAAGTTACAAAATGATTTGTTAGTTAGTTTGTTATTATTCAAGAGCTGAGCTACTATCTTGCTACTGAAATACTGTATGTATTGAATTTTTTTTCTTTCATTTATTTGTTGCCCATCTCACAAAACACATTACCTCGACAAATGGGATGACAGACATCCAATTAGCAGTCAACAGATGAGAACGGACAAATGAGGGTTTTGGTATGTTTGTTGTCCCTCATAGCTGTCGTCCCTGATATTTTCAGCACCATAATCAATGATATTATCAGTTTTCAGTCAGAGTCTCATCATTGGTGTCACTCACCATCCGAGCGCTTCATACATCACAGACCAAACAACAGCACCGTCTGTAATAACAAAAGATATAATCTGATCTGAATGCTGTTGACAGAGGATATGAGAGGGTGGATATTAATCTGCTCGCAATATCACGTGAACTGGTATCACACTTGTCTTTCTTTTCCCCCTTCAAATAATTTCTTATATCAGTCTCGTGGTTTGTTTGGGAAGGACATTAAGCGATATGATATGCCTGGGTTCAATTTTACAAAAAGTTTCTCTTTAAAACAATATTCAGGTTTTCAAACATTTTCCCCTGCTTTTAGAAAATTTTCGGTTTGTCTCCACCATTTTTGGACTTCATTTTGCAAAGAAAAAAGTCTCTGCCAACTCTTCCAATAAGCAAAATAATAATAATAATAAATTGCAGTCTGTAATTAAAGAGAAACTTCTAGCAGCCACTACATTTTAGAATCTCAGTCTCGAATACTAGGTGAATATTACATCACAATTAAAATGCATGAGCCAGGCTCTGCTTTCAGATTGTTCCTTCGCCCCTGAAACTTTACTAAATGGATATTGAAATTACCGCCCATCTGCTGGACTGTAGCATAACCACATGGCATGATAAATCACTTCCAAGTAATTTTCCTTAACGCAGAGAGTATCTTTGGAAGTGCAACAGGGTTGTCTTTCTCTCGTGCTGTATAACATGCTCTAGTACCAGGGTTAATTGACCAACAGCGTGCTGTCAAAACACATTAGTTTTGGGTTGCCAGTGTGTGGTGTATTACACCGATGGATCATTTTCCCCCGCTTGGCCCGTGCGCTCACTAGCGCTCACAATCACGGCGCACTCTCAATCAGATCACGCCTGTTAAGACATTGAGTTTCTCATCTTGTTTTGACGTGTTAACAAGTGTGAGAGTGGGTAACTCGGCCCTGCGGCATGCCGCCTGGGGATAGATCATGTTACTGTTAGCTTTGCGTTAGCAGGCAACACAACCTCGCTGGTCAGAGACGCTCACATTACATTCTGATCAGAAAAACATTAGGATAATGAGCCCCGTGCTGCCCAAAGAGAATCCCAGCATGGTGCCATTACTGCTGATGACCAGTTTACTCTTACTGTAAATTGACTATTTATTAATATAATATTTTTATTGCTTCAAGCATTAATGTAATGAAAATGTGAAAAAAAAAAAAAAAGGATAAAGTAAAAATATAATAATATATGTAGAAATTATATTTTACATAAAGAAAATTAAGCTTTTTGTGGACCTTTAAATTTTTTTTTAATTAATAATTTTATAATAAGAACATTTTCTTTCAAATATGTCACTGATATTTATGTATTTATTTATTTATTTTATTTTTTTTTAATCTGATTAAATTAAAGGCTAGGCAAAAACATGGTGTATAAATACTTCACCATATAAATAATATAGCGATAATGAGAACTGTGATAATATAGTAAACATTTTTGAATTGCAATGAGAAATGTGAATTGGGTTTGAGGGAAAGGTGCTTAATTTTCATGAAGATGATGGCACAGTGCAAAAAAAAAAAATAATAATAATAATTAAATAGGCGTCCATTTTTTGTCCGTTTTCATTTTTTCTTTCAGTTGAAATATGAAATGGAAATGTTCTTGACAGGTTTCGTGAGATTCACCCTGTTGCTTTGCATAAGTAATTTTTCTTATGTGGGTGTTGTGAAAATTAATTTGCATATTTAAAAATCTTAATATCCCTCGTTGCAGATTAGGTACTTCAGCAAAATTTGAAATAACTGTGTTCATTAAAAGTTTTGAATGAGTAAACTCATAGTGAGAATTCTGTCATTTACAGAATAAAGTATAATCATGTACATGCAATAAAGTACATGCATATTTATGATGTTTTCATGAGTCATAGTTATAAAAATGTGGTACCCAAACTATTGCAGTCCTGCACTGCAAGCAAATGATAAGATTCTTTTGTAAATGTAAGATGCCAATCTCAGAGTCATTATTGTCTCGATTCCCTGGCATGGCTTCCTAAAGCAGCTTGGTAAGATTTTTGTGTGAGCCCAGTCTGATAAGTCTGATGCTGTATTCTTTTGTCACGGAAAAGGTGGAGAGCGAATGAGTGCGCTCAAGATCTTATTCACACACTCGATTGGATGGGGTCGAGCCAGAAGGACTCTCACGTCCTTGAAAGCAGTAGCGAGATGGCAGACTTTCTTTGGCATCCACCTCCAGTCGTGTCATTGTTCTAAGCTGTATTTGGCTTTGAATTGTGCACCACAGCGGTGCTGGATTTGAATAATGTTCCTCTCTGATTGGCTGTGCAGTCACACGGTCCAGCTACAAAACCTCATTTTGTGCTCCCTGTTGAGAGTTTGTGTGTGCATGTGCATGTGCATGGCGGAATGAGAGATAGCTGCTTGAAGTTGAAGAGCACATGCTTGCTCTGCAATCCCAAAGGACAATAGGCACTTACACAATTGAGTTAATTAGAAAATGTTTCTATTGCTTTCTGGGTCTCGGGTTCTTTTAATTAAGAAACACAAAAGTGTCTTTCAGAATAAGACGTTTGCTCGATGAAGAAGATAAGCACTCTGCTTTATTGCTTTGGACGGTGCAACATTAGACTTATTTGCATCTATTAGTGCACAATGCAATTTCACTTCTAAACAACTAAGCTTGATATGAGAAGTATTTTTTTCTCTCTACCATGATAAAAGTAATCTAATTGCTACCGCTGACTGTGTGATTAAAAATACAGCTAATGTACTCATAGTAGTCAATTTACTCAGACTCAAGCTGCGCTTGTTGTATTAAACATTTTTTTTTCATAAGCTTTCATTATAAAAGTGTCAGAATTGCTCAGTGTCCACTGTAGCACTAAATGGTTCTCATCATCGACCTTAATAGACCTTTAATATGAGCTCGCCGTTGTCGTGCGAGATTCTGGCTCGTCACAGAACCCCATACCCCTTGGACCCAAGAGGTTTTTAATCGGTCTCATTATGACAGTATCTGTTTCTAGAGAATCAAAATTTCCAGTTACATGTTAGACATGTTTAATTTTATGGTGTATAGCTTCAGTTACATTATATAATATATAAACACCATAGCGGATTCCTGTGGATAGCATCATGTCGAGAAGACGCTGTGCTCTGCACTATGAGGGTAAATATGTTTTGTATTTTTTTTACTGCCAAAGGACGAGGCTGTGAAGAATCAATGGATAAAATAAATTTTACAGCAGTATAGCCCCAACCATGTGTTGTGTCCCCATCATTTTACTTAAGACTGCTACAGCAACAGTGTTTCCCACAGAATTGCACTCTATGTGTGGCGGGGATTCCCCCGTGGGATATATATTCACATTTACAGCTCTGCGTGTTTGTCACATAAAACCATCAGTCATTTTTCGCGTTGGTTTCCCCGGTAACGGCTGTACACAAAGCAGCACTGCACTCACAAATGCTGCTTTATCAGGCATTACAGGCAGGATGAAATTAAAATGAAATCGACCAATCACCAGTCGGACCAATCACCCCAGATTAGCGTCACGCAAAGGAGGAAAAATGAATCATTGAGCGAATTGTTTGTCGTTAAGCAAATAAGGTAAAAATAAATGCATATTATAAGACAATGAAAGTGTTTTTTGACCTCCCAAAACCAAAATATGAACCTTTCATTACCCATAATAGGGGCACTTTAATATTGTCGTATTTACAGAGCTAACAGGACATTCGTCTTAGAATTTCGGTAACACTTTAGTATAGGGACCAATTCTCACTATTAACTAGTTGCTTATTAGCATTCCTATTATTAACATATTGGCTGTTTATTAGTACTTATAAAGCACATATTCTGCATGACCATATTCTACATCCCTAACAATACCTAACCTTAACAACTACCTTACTAACTATTAATAAGCAGCAAATTAGGAGTTTATTGAGGCAGAAGTCAAAGTTAATGTTTTGTTAATGGCG
This sequence comes from Onychostoma macrolepis, assembly GCF_012432095.1. NCBI lineage: Eukaryota > Metazoa > Chordata > Actinopteri > Cypriniformes > Cyprinidae > Onychostoma > Onychostoma macrolepis. Next base: position 21,091,243 of record NC_081158.1, on the reverse strand, counting down.
AGAATTGCACCTTAAAATAAAGTGTGACCAGAATTTGTAATCAGACATCCATTATGCTTCATTCTGTTCAACTACAAATGAGAATTTCAAACTGAATTTTTAACATCAACTTTCAACTTTAAATTAAACTTTTCTAACTTTTTTTTTTTGGACGTGTTTGATGAATTTTAATTAGCTTAAAAGTGAAAGTGTATCATTAATTCACTATATCACAATGTCACCATGGTCATGCAACATTATACTCACTCATCTCAGCAAAAAATCTGACTTGTGGACTGACAAATTTCCCATGCTTGAGGTCCGATTTCACATGGCGTTCAGTTGCACATTTCAAAGTACAACTTTGATTGAAACCTAGCAATATAATCTTGCATGACACAGCTGTCAAGGCACGTCTAATAATGATAGTACTCCAGGAAAACTGATGGAGCACTTGCTGGTCTAAGCCCAGGACGGCTCAATGCTTTGTGCAGTTTGAGTCCCATGTGGCAGGGTTTGCTTTAGAGGAGGCATAGAGATGAAAGGGGCTCTTTATTCCCCCAGCGGGCTGATATTCAGGCCAGTGGTGGAGAAAAAAGTGAGGGCCAGGGAGCAGGTTTTAACAGGTATGAATCAGGGGTCTGATGCTAGACAAGCTTCAGTAGCAATTATAGTCTAAGCTGCAAGCTTTCAAAGAAGACTCAGGGCAACTGACCAATAAGAGTGGCCTTTAAGATGGCTGACAGATTCTCCTCTGTTTGAAAAGAGTTGAAATGACAGGGCTTTGGAAAAAGCTTTTTGAAAGCCTGTTGAGAGGGTTTTTTGTTTGTTTGCTTTTTTTTTGTCATATCCATTTTTATTTTATTTTCATGTCTAATACCATGCTAAAATGTTATGCCAAATGAGCAAAACACATTTACTCAGCTATTCAACCAATCAAATTTTAATGTCACCAGGAAATGCTATTCACAAACCATTTTCTTGGATAATCTGGTGTAAACAGGATTTAAAAATTGCAAATGTTTTGTATTTGTAATACATTTCCTAAGCATTTAAGAGAAACACACTAGGGATCCCTGTTAATTTCTCTTAATTTTGAATGAACCATCTGGGAACATACTGTATGTCTGTGCATAAGCTAAAACCATTTGATTATTGTATTTATTTATTATTATATTTTATTTATATAAATGGATGTAGTCTAGTGAAGGGTGTGCTAAGAAGGAAAAAACAAAGGAAAAAAGTGGAGTATTGTCACCTCCATTACCCCACAGCCAAGTTGAGGCCGTGGGCTGATGATCCCAAAGTTACTTTAGACTATCACTCACTGTTTTTCCTCAGAAGAGAGTGCTTATCGATTTTGTCAACAGCCAATTGATTTTTCTTTCTCTCTTTCTCTCTCACTCTTTATCTTCCCCTTTCGCTCTCCCTTTGGACCTTGCTGTGGGTAATGTGTTCTGTGGTAGCAAGTCTAACCCTCCTGGGAGACAAAGATGCTAGCATTTATTTTAATTTTTCTCTACTGCCAATTCAAATATAAAGACACCACACCATGATAAGAGAAACAAAAGATTTTTCAAATTGAGGATGTTTAGGGAAATAGGCTGTCAGGATATATGGATATGTTCTAAATGTCTTTTTAAATAAATTTCACCAAATATGTGTCCAGATCACATTTTACTGGAATTTCAAAGAAAGAAGAAAAAAAATATATATAAAATAAATTATATTAATAATATGTTTAGTTAGATTCTTTTTTTTTTAAATAAATTAAATAAAAATGTATTTATTTTTAAAATTAAGTTTTAAATTTAAATTAAATTTAATTACATTTTAGTCAAGTTATCCCCTTGTGATTTCATTGTGACATTATTTTAAAGACAGTTATGTACATTTAACTCCCAAATTTCAATGAGAATGGGTAAGAAAGATTACATTTAATTAAAATTCTAGCAAAATTGCTTTTTTGTTTCTTCCAATTTTCAGGTGAAATATGACCTTGGCAAGTTTTTTGTGAGATGCACCATAACATGTTTCAGTGCTTGCTTGTTTCCCAAATGCAGAGTCTTTCGTGCACTGGAGCCTGACATTATTTATACAGTCCTTGACTCTGCATTGTCCCAGAGCAAATCAAGCACATTCAAATCTGGAGTGGAAAAATCGGCTTCTTTTCTGGAGAAATCTGCTTCCCTGAAAGTTGCCATTCGGTTGCCAGGTGTTTGTTGTGTTGTGCGCAAAAGCCGTAATTACTGTATGAGTCTCTGAATGCAGAATTCTTCCACCACATCTGTCTACCAATTATTCCCAGCAAATGTTGGTTCGGGGAGGAAGCTTCTCTCGCGTCTCGGAAACTGACATTTTCGTATCTGGTGCTCGTGCTCTGTTGACGCATGCAGTTTTAGTCCTGCTGTATAGAGGCGTCGCTCTTTCTCTTGGCAGGAGGCTGTTAATCTTGTCGAAAAGCTGAGGAGCTCGATTGTCCTCCCCTGACAGCGCTCGCTGGAGTTTGGAGCTGTATTTATAAAGTCATGACCAGAAGAAGAAATGCTATTTTCAGTTATTCTAACACAAAGTCCAATACTTTGCTGCACGGATGTAAATTGCTCACAATATTTTTAAACAAGTTTCTGGAGGCTAAGCAATTTGGTCAGTGTTCATAAATTCTTGTTTGTTAAGTTCAAACCTCATTAAACGACATACTTTTTGGAGTATTTTCATTCCATTTATGTAGTTCCACACTGTCCTTGACAATCGAACAAATCCGGCGCTGAGCGTGATTGCTTTAACAATGTCAAGCCCAAATTGTCTTCCAAGAGTGATCAAATAGCAAGTTGTGAATGCCAACAGCTCCGGTTTTCAACTAAATTGGCCGATTACTCTCACTAGAGCATTGCAACATCTCTCTGAGTGAAGATCGTTAATCCCGTGCGACCAGCAGACATGAAGGTCTCCGGAAATTGATCAAAGTGTGTCAACCAACCGACTGAAACTTTTCGTTATTTTCACTTCTCATTGCTTTGGGAAGATATTGAACCGTAAAGAACATGGCTATTTGAAATCATGAAAGCTTGTTTGGCAGCAATCTTGCTAACAGCTGTTTGAATACCACTTTTATTGGCTTGAATGTAGAAAGTTTAATAAATTAATAGTTATCTCAAGATTAAAATTTTGCAGTTTTAATTACTCTGTCTTTATAATCCTAGACTACTTTTCTTGGTTCTGTGAAACCAAAAAGGAGGAACTTAACAAAATGTTCAGACTGCTCTTTTCCAGCGACAGTAATGTTTTAAAGGCAGATTTTTATAGCAAATTAAAATTTGGTCTGTTTGTCTCAAAAACCTATCACATAGCACCGATATAGTTTTTTTTTTGTGTTTTTTTATTTTATTTTATTTTTGACAGCCAATGCTGATGCCGATATCTTAGAGAGCAGGGTGACCGATGGCTAAAATGTATCATTTTGATTTATTCTAATTAATATTAAAGAAATTTGAAATAATTTGAAAATGATAAATGTGTAAAATAAACATACTTATACTTTAGATGACAACTACTTGATTCTGTAATCCTATTACAGTATTTTTCACAAATAAAGAAATATTTAAAAATATATATAAATAAAAAAGAAATAAACACTGTAACCAACAGGGTTCTCAGTAATCTGAGAAGTTTGTGTGCATTGGCAATAATGTTTTTTTTATTTTTTCAAATAATGTCAAGGTAACACTCATTTTCTGTACAGCACATAGTGAAAATGACATGAACATGACAGTGGACAAATGGATAAAGTGCAGCATTCAATTTGCACGGACTGACCATCACGCAGAGAACACACGATCATGCAGGCTACAAATTTTTACACTTTATAAGATCTCACAGCTGGATCTGATTAAGTCTGCAAGGTTTGTGAAATTAAATCTTTATTAGACATTCGAAGATTTATTTAAATTATATAAATGCGTATTTGCTGAATGCTGATGGTAAACGAGAAAGTAATAGAAAGGCAAACATTATACTAAGAATATAAAAGCAATCATTATAATACTTTTTGTATACCTTTTAATTCCTTTGTTTAACATTCTATCTGATTATTAGACAGACTTATATCTTAAATTTGCAAGACTTAAAATCAAAGACTTACAGTAAAAATTTCTGCCTCGAGCACATCGGCCAAACAGGAAAATCTTATCAGCCGATGCCAATATTTGAAAAATGTCAAATATCAGCCGATATATCTGCCTTGGAAATATATACAACCACTAATGTAGTGCATGATTTACAAATGTAGCATATAAGTGCATTGAGTTTTCTTGTTTGTTTTTGTCTGCACAGTGCCATCATGGGCCATCGTCGCCATTGCGTTTGTTGCTGTTGTACTAGTTGTTTCCTGCTGCTTCTGCATCTGCAAAAAGTGGATATTCAAGAAGAAGAACAAGAAAAAGGGCAAAGACAAGGGCAAGAATGCCATCAACATGAAGGACGTCAAGGACGGTATCAAAACCGAGGTAAAAACATTTTGTTACTGCTGTTGGATTGGCCTTGTTCTTTAGTCATCAGAAGTTGCATGAAATATTTATATTCTCAAGTATTATTGTATTAATGCACGGTGCCAATTAAGTATGTTCATAAGATAACTCTAGATGGAGTCATCTGTTGATGATGTTGTTTCACAGCTGACTTTAATTGCAGGACTGCAAACCTGGGCATGTTAACGGTTCATTAAAGTATTGAGTTTTTCTGTTTTTCTTGCATTTAGCTTAATTCACTTTGTAGTGCTGCATATGGTTAACTGTGTTATGAAGTGGTATCAACCCAGAGAAATGACAGTAAATAATGAAAACAATAGGAGAAAGAACATTAATGCAGCTCGCTTTTTCCAACACACTCACAAATTATATGGAACACTGGCACTTTAACCCTAGTTAGCATGCTAATTGCATTAACATGCTCGCAATAGTACACTTCTAACAGAATAATTGACAAAGTCAGCTTAATTCGCGGTGTAAGGACACTGGCTTTGAGACCATGCCAAGACCACTCAGATCCCAAATTAGAGACATTGATTTTCGAGCACAAAGCACAGTGAAGAGGAACAGACACAGATAATTAACAGCACTCTAAAAAAACCCCAATGTGCATTTCTAGAATGTCACAGTTTATCAGCATCAAACCAAATCCGAACAGATATACAATAGCTGCTATATGATGTTTACCCACCAACATTGTGTATTAGTATTTTCAGAATTAGAAATAAGAAATGGCTACAGCCATTGAAATCCATATAATCAATATTTTCCAACACAACTCTTCTGAATAAAACAAACCAGGCTAAGGTGGTTAACTACTCTCCCAACTGGACACTTTTTAGGCTGGTCTTATTAATAGTTTTAGGTCACTGGAATACCAGATGAAGACCATCTTGGCCAGGTTAGGAGACCAGCTAAACCAGCTAAAGCCAACATAACAACTTGGGCTAATTTAACCTGATGTTTTAGCAGGGAAACACCCATATATAGATTGTAATACATGTGCTAATTGGCTAAATATGAGAGATTGCTGAACCGTCACTCTTATTTAGAAAATTAGCACAGACATTAAGAATGATACACAACAATCAGAGAGATATGCCAGAGTACAATGTCCTGCACAACATACACCTTTGTCAGCAGAAGGAGCTTTGAGCTTCTCAGCAGTCATTTCTCCTGGTGTGCCCATACTCATGTGGTCACCTTTGTGTGTGGTTGTTTTAATTTGTGTCTCTTCCTTCCATGTCCTCCTTATCTATGTTTTGTCTGATGACTTTGCGGGATTGCCACTGGCGGTAGGTTCCCAATTGCTGTTGGATCTTCTATAGCCTGCTGCAATGACTTTTAATAGCCTCTTGACAACAGGTTTACTCTAGTAGAGTAAAATATATGTAACTATGCATACAGTACATGTATATCTACAATATATATGTGTGTAAGTCTTCATATACACATATATATGAAGAGAGAAAATGCATTTGGGTACGCTTTAGCAAGGTTGAACCACATTGATTTCTCCATGTCATTTGAAGTAGAAAACAGACAATGCTAATTTCTCCAGTAAAAAAGGAGGCTGTCAAAGTACGGACTGCTTAACTACTAGTGATACGTTCGGCTTGTTTGACTGCCCTTGGCCAAATTAGCAGTACTCATCTGGTCCACTAGAACTTAAAATTGAAAAATGTCCTGGAGGAGAACAGCACCCACCTCATTAGCAGGACAAATTTGTTCAAGAAGCAATTTTCAGACACGATGACCAGACTGATATTTAATTGGCTGGCATGTTTTTGAAACATCATCTTTTCCAGTCAGATGGAAAGGGTATCAATAAAGGACACTCGCAGCTGCATACTAATAGGTGTTACCAACTACTTTGAATCATTTTACACTTCCAAAAAGACTCATTTATAGGAATAGTTCAGCCAAAAAAGAAAAGTCTTAATTTACTCACCCTCATGTTGTTCAAAAGCTGTGTGACTCTTCTTGGAACATAAATGGAGAAGTTTAGCAGAATGTCCACGCTGCTCTTTTCCACACATTGAAAGTTAATGTTGACTACATCTGTTAAGCAAGATTTAAAAGCATGGTTTTAAGTGATTAATGGCTTCATATTTCATCACAGTGCTATTGAACTATAGTGCCGTATGGACCACTATTATGGTGTTCAGCTTTTGGGCTTACAAGCCTGAAATTCCTATCCGTTTTCATTATATGGAAAAGAGCAGCTCACATATCCGGCTAAACATCTAATTTTGCGTTCTGCTGGGAAAATAAAGTCTATACCGGTTTGGAACAACAACAACATGAGGGCGAATAAATTATTTCTGGGTGAACTATACCTTTAAATACACCACAAGGCTTAACAAGCACCCCAAAGAGCTTCACAAGTGTTTGTGAAAATAGTCTGGTCCTCATAAGAGGACAAGACAGTCAAGAAATCCATTTTGTTCAGCCTTTTGCTTTCACTCTTGTAACCCAACAACTAATAAGAGAGGCCCTGTACACATTATGATCCCTCCCACCAACACCTTCTGCTGGCATGATGCTTACGGCTTCCATGAGAGTGGTGGTTATCACCAATAACTAAGGGTCATGACAAGGCCACTGTGTGTGGAAGATCACGTCACAGAGAATGAGGGTCACTATACGAGCACTCTTCTTGAGAACGTGAATGCCCTGCATGCTTTACTGATGAGCAAGACTGCCCTTTCGGAAGGCAACTATTTCACAGTGAATGAACTGAGAGCTGAGTTTGCCTCGACAATCGCATGCTTTCCAGCGACAACAAACCTCCCTCGACATCCCCTTAACACTGGTCTTAAACTAAGGCTAGCTAGGGAGCTAATGCCACACCATTCACAACATTTCCCCACTGATTTGTTGATGCCAGAGATTGTTCTGCCTGAAATAACATAAAGGACAATGTATTGTACGATGTATTTCTTAAGAACATCTGTCTGCTCATCTTGTCTAGGGTTGGGCGGTATAACCAACAATTGTACAAGTAACTTTATATCACGGTACCGGTACATATAACATGACATGTTTGTTGTTGCTGTTTCACATATGTACAGTATGTATTTGTTTATTTATTTATGACCAATTTTGAAAGCATTATACGTTAATTATTAGGAAGATTTATACGTTAAACTGTGCAGAAACAGCTTTTCATAATCTAATGTGGGGTGGGCTAAAATATGTTGTATAATATAATATAATATAATATACACCACTGATTGTAGCCAAGTTCAAAGCATTTGTAAAATAGGTAGATACAGTACCATATGCACAGTCTATATGTTATCATACCACCCAGCCCTAGCCTTGTCCTTCCCACCAACCTAGATTGCTTGCACTCATTCAGTTCATCCTCTTGCAACTCTTTTCACAACTTTTCACAATAGCAGACCGTAGGAGAGAAGGGGGTTCACAGCCCAAGTCTAGTGCATCACTGAGCATGTCATGGTCTTAATCGCTGTGGTGTTTTAGTGCTTGCTCCCCCCCTAATAGAGGTGCGGTTGAAGAGCAGGCTGGTCCAGGGCGGGCCCGGCGCTCTGGCGAGGGCAATCGGGCAGCGCCGGCGTTGGGCCAACAGGACTGACTGTTAGTGGGTGTCTCCTTCAGGCCTTGAAGGATGAGGATGATGCAGAAACAGGGCTGACGGATACAGAGAAAGAGGTGGAGCCTAAGGAAGAAGAGAAACTTGGCAAATTACAGTACTCCTTGGATTACAATTTCACAGAGAATACGGTAAGGAGCTGTCTCCGAATCACCGTCACTGTGTGTGGTGTTTAGTGAGGTCTTCTTCGTAAGTACAGCGTGTTTGTCCGTCAAATTGTAACCAGCTCCGCTCAAATAACGCCCATTTCTCTAAAGTTATTCAGCATGTCACTCTTACGTAATTGAATGCTCACTGTAAACTGTGTTTAAAAAAATACATACTGAAAATGTGAAGATAGAGTACACTTTGACAACATGAATCGCTTTTCAGAGTCATTTTTATTGATGTGCTCTATTATTAAGTGCTATCTATGAAAGCCAGAAGAATTCAGACTTAGCAAATGGAAAATAATGCCCATCATCCTGTAAACTCACCAAATGCTGTGAATGTCAAGGGCACATCACAGTAGTTAGATTCGAGTTTCAACTGGCTTTCTTCCACGCTGACTGAATGAGGGTGCTGGCTTGTCTTCAATTCTGAAGCTAAGCCGAAATTCATTGGCCGCCTCTTACAAGCGGTTGAGCTTGTGACTTCCAGAATGGATGTGCTTCCTTTTGTCAGATCCTGGGTGACAGATAATTGAATCTGTGCATAGTCTCACACCGAGACCGAGCAGAAAAAAAGCCACAAACCTGAAAAAGCCAGATTATCCGCATCACACGCACACTAATTACAGCTTTTATAAGCACTGCCACCACAGGAGCCTTTTCATTGTATGCCGGTAATGTATGTGTAGTGAGATGACAAAATGACTGCAAATGACTGGTAATGCTTTCAAATTATGGCATAACAGAGTTTTAAGAACAAGAATGAGATGTTCAAGATACTGCATTTGTTCTATTCTTTTGCCGTGTAACAAAAATATTTCAAATAGCTAGTTAAGTTTACTGAAGTCTTCATTGGAGGTATAAGAATGTGCAGATAAAATATAGCATGAACACAAAAGAGTAAATTCACTAAACAATTGTGCCATTTGTGCACGTTTTTTGCATAAAAACCTAGTCATATTCACTAACTACCTGCCACCCAGTTTTACAGCTAAAGTGCTAAAATTGCGCTGTATCATATTTTAACACAGCACTATTAACGTCTGTGGAAAGCTAATATATTGCAGATAGCATGTGCAAATGACAGAAGGAGATGCAAAGAAATCCACATCAGCCTAACCCAGATTCAACCCATAGACCCACTCGCTCTCATAGACATACATGTATCTCCACCCTTCGTGCTGGCAGGAAATCTACATGCTTCTTTCCCGTCTGGCTTTAAATCAAGCTGAATATCGCTTCAGGGAGGCTCAGAGGTCTGGGAGATTTTTCTGCAACTCTTGCCCTTTCCAAAGGGGAAAGGTTCCAGGGAGCTCAACTAAACTCTGGCTTGCTCAGCAGGGTTGGAAAGGTCCAGATTACCTTTAAACAAACCCAGAGGGTAAAAATAGAAAAGTACAAAACATGGCAGCCACAAGACACAATATCTCAGAATCCAGGGCGGCTCCTCGGGGAGACAGAGAGACAGGGTGCAGATAAGGGCGATATTATTAATGAGGATAGAAAAAGAGGTGTGGATTGAACTGCGAATCCATACACGTTCACTGAGGTGAATCATTGCAATCGTGGCCTGTTTTCTAACGCATCCTAGGTATTTTAAGGACAGAAACCCCTCGCTGTTTATGCCGAATAACAAACCCCTCTAAGAAAACAGTTTTCTCTGAAAACCATTGCAGCAGTAATTTAAGATGACAGCTCAAAGCCTTCAGATGAGAGATTGTTAGCACTGCACCCACTGAGGTGAAGGTATACGGCTGAATCTTCCTCCAGCATGTCCTGCATCAGTCTGATTCTTCAAACTGTGTAGCCTGCAGAGCGATTGAAGGTTATTATGGCCAACGTCTCATCAGGATCAGATAGTCCTTCACCCCCCATCTATGTCCAAAACAACCAGAGACAAATCCACCCTGACTCAAACTGCTACTGTCGTCCACAACTATTCAATCTAACTCACAGCTAGGAGCTACTTACAAAAGACTTCTCATTTAAACTTAAAGATGCCGTCGGCTTGTGTATCACAAACTTCCAGTGAGACTGACAGCGATGCCACTGACAGATACATTGCGTAATTTGTCAATAGTATAGCGATGTGTGAAGAACCGCTCACACTTTCAAACCAAACAGCTTTCTTCTGCTGAACGCTGCAAATTTAAGTGAAAAATTTGAACCTGTTGCGAAATCTGCTCTTGAAATGATTTGATTTCACCCTGCCAAAATTCAGCGTACAATGACAACTGCAAATTAAGGTCAACATATCAACAATACTCTTATTTACCATAAGTCTGACGCCACATGTCATTGTTTTCGTGTCTAAACTCTCTATCAGATCACAAAAACAAACAAAAAATGGTGCTAATATACATTTACAGCATGCTGTAATACTACAAAAAAAATCATGATTCTAACTTTTATCTCCATACCAAAATCTCAGTTGGCCTGACAGTGATTCATCTTTTCTGAATCAATAAATTATTGGTATCCAGAACACAGTGAGTGTTGAGACTGTAGTGTACACCATGAGTTTTTAAAAGCTTAGCTTAAATGTGTGCTATAAATAAATGAAGTAGTTGAGATAGTATTCTCAATTGTACCAGAGTGGAGGCTTAGAACTGGTAACATTTAACAAGTGTATTGTGCACACACACCTTTTTATCCAAAGCAACTTAGAGTGCATTCAGGGTATTTTATCGGTTTGTGTGTTCCCTGCTAACCAAATCTATGACCTTCCGGTTGTGAGTACCATGCTCTACTGTTAAGCTACAGGAAACTGCTCATAGCAATAATAGCATTAATATCAAATATCTTGAAAGAAGTGTTACAATTGGGTTATGTTAAGGTGTCCGCAAAGGTGAACTTGACCTTTACATTTAATTGGAAATTCCACTTTATTTATTATTATCTAGATATTTAATTTCTCATTGCTAAAATATCAAAATATGAATCTGGAGTCAAATCTAGCTGACATCTAAGTATTCTCCTGTCAAGTAGTATGAAATGTTAAATACTGGAATCAGTATTAAAATTTAATTCTCTAGTTCTTACAAAGTTAATGGTTATATAACTGCATGACCGACAAAAGATAACTATTGGTTAAAATAAATAACAAGGACTCTTATTTTGTCAATCATTTTCACTTATGCTATATGAATGCAGTGATTATAGGAGCGATGGGCATTATTTGTGGAGTATTTTCTACCTTTCAGCCATTTCTTTAAAAATACAGATGTTTTCCTGTTTGATTGTGTCTGTGTTAGAACAGTGTTTGTGAGGGTGTTTCTTTCTTGAAGTCAGAACATGTACTCTTTTTCATCCAAAATTACAATGTGAAGCAATAAACCTGAAACCCACCACCATTTAATGAAAAAAGAAAGAAAGAAAAAAAATCAAACATTACTACAAGCCTGACAGGATATTAAAATATTTTTAGTTCCTTTGTCAAGAAACAATCACAGTGTTCTCTGATGGCCACCATCTAAACCAGAAACACTAGCAAAGCTTGTCACAGATTACAGTCCTTCCCATGGCAGCACAACCGAAGTGTGACAGCTGGTCAGAGTGAGAGAGAAGGTGAGAGGAGAGAGAGATCTACGCCCGAGTGCCTGTGTAGAAACAGAGACAGGGTGTTTTATGGGAAGCTGATGGGAGCTTGATTGACTGACTCTAGGACCCATGAGGCCATGCAGGGGATATGGTGACTGGCAGGTCAATCAGGACCTCAGCCCAGCCAGCCGGCCAATCAATTATCAGAGCTGATGGGGAGATAGGATCAGGAGCGCCATGCTTGACATGGCCTGACCCCATTGCCTTCTTAATGATGGGACTGTTTAAAGAGTAATGCAGCCTGGGTCTGAAGGACGCACCTCAGCATCATAACTATAACTGACCTCTCAGTGGCTTTTCATATAAATAAGCATTATAGTACCACCCATAAAGGGAACCAAACAGTTCAAATACAAAATAGTTGATTCACAATAAACCACATCAGATTTATAAGAAGGCAGTTAAAACTTTTTCAGTGGGTGCTAGTTACTAATTCTGGGAGCAAACGTTCAAACATGTCCACCAAACTTTTGAAAAGTATGAAATTGTCAATATCATGGAGAAAATTCCTTGTTTGTCAAGACCTTAATTATTTGAATGTAGAGTCTTTTTAGTATTACTTATATTCTATTGTGGTATTATTCATATTTTTATATACTTTCAGTTTACATTTCAGTTTCACCTTTTTGCGTTTTTGTTATTTTTATTAGGGTTTTCTGTATTTCTATATAAACATTTTTTAATAGTTTTAGTTTTAGTTAACAATAAGAACACTGTTTGACAGCTTGAAAGTCACCAGTTACCAGTTTTATAGAAAGACCCTGCTACTTTTAGTCTACATGAATGTGTAGGAGTTATGTTCGAGAGCATATCTTGGTGCTTTAGAAAAAGAAGACCAACTGTCTTCATATAAATCTGATCCAGCATTACAGTGAAGTCCTACAGAATGGTGGTGGGGTGATGGTTTAGACAAAGACTACACTACACTTCAAGGTCTTACTCATGATCTTGTTAACTTTGACTCTTGACCCTTCGTAGCTCATAGTGGGGATCATCCAAGCAGCAGAGCTGCCCGCTATGGATATGGGTGGCACTTCTGACCCCTATGTGAAGGTCTACCTTCTTCCAGACAAGAAGAAGAAATTTGAGACCAAGGTTCACCGGAAGACGCTGAATCCTGTTTTCAATGAGCAATTCACCTTTAAGGTAGGTCACAAACCTAACAGCGTCTAATTATAACAAGCAATTTCTCATTGGATCAGTGTGTTTGCATTCTATATTCAAGCAGTATATCAAGTTGTTTCTGACTACTTCCTCTGGTGTATTAACAAGACAGTAAGTGGCACGATGCGTTGGAGTAATTACATGTAAACATGCAGATGGACTCCTGCAGGTGTCTGTCATCCGGAAAGTAGTATAATTTCTATTTTGAATGTGCATTAGAGCTTTCCGATTCATTTTTATAAGACGTCATGTGGCTAGAAAGACCTTTTTGTGTAATTACCGCAGTCAGACCTCTAGACTTCTATTAAATTGCTAAGTGAAGTGTTGAATTCTTAAAAGAATTGCAAAAATACAACTGATTCAATCAGGGGGGGTAAAGGACTGTTTGCGTGTTTGGTTCTTGTTTAGACTAGCGCAATTTCAACTATGACAAGGTACCTTGAGAACGAGAAATGAGCTGCACGCCAACATCGAGAGAGATAGCCACAGAGCTCTGACATGTAATCACAAGTGCCTTCATTATTGAAATGAAGAGACTGGAGAGCTGGTGTGTGTGATAGCGTCAAGGACAAAATAGCAACCCTTGGGTCTTATCTCTTTCCCGGCCAATCAAGCAGTTTGTCGCCATGTTGGAACAAGTCCTTCGGGATAATGAGTTTTGTCTGAAAAAACAGCTCAATTGGAGGTAATCAAGAATCAGATCTCTCTTTTTCTTTTGCGCACATGCAATTGTCCTATAGCTTCATCCCAGCATCTCAGCGTTAGATAAGTCCCGTAACTGGAATTGAGAGAGATTAGACTGGTAGGTATGCATGCAATTAATTTCACCCCTCATATCCTACAGGTTCCCTACACTGAGCTTGGAGGGAAAACTCTGGTGATGACGGTGTATGACTTTGACCGCTTCTCCAAACACGATGCAATTGGAGACGTGAAGGTGCCCATGAATAAGGTCGACTTTAGTCATGTGACTGAGGAGTGGAGGGACCTCCAGAGCGCTGAGAAAGAAGAGGTAAAAAGCTAACATGCATGGGTGGCAATAACCTGTTCCCTGGTAATGTGATTAATTATTACCTTTTGAGTGAATATTCCATCTTTATTGCCTGACCTTCTGGAGCACAAGTGGAAAGTTTGCCAATTCAGTTGTTCACTAGTAGTGATTTTCCCAGTGACTTGAATCTTTTCAATCCATTCATGCAGAAAATTTACGTCGTATTCAATCACATTCAGATTTGTTTGCTGATCTGGAAAAGTTAACATTGTTATACCGGTTGGCAACAACTGCTAAGTGAATGAGTCAAAATCTTTTTGGTTTTTGTTTTTCTAGACATGTGATCTCAACATGGAGATCCATTTTGTGTAAAATGAAAGAGTTTTTATTAGGCTACTGAAATGATGCATCTTCACAGATTTTGAATATAGTAATATATATATTTTTATTTAAAAATAAATGTAACTTTTTTAAATAAGAAAAAATGTGCACCTTTACACAATCAAAACGCCGACAAATGGCAGTAGACGCATTTGTCAGGTTTTGACGGACCATTGGCGTCTGTTGGCATCGGCGCTTGTTTTGTCCAAATGAACATATTGAATGGCGTTTGTCGGGTCTTGGAATGTCTGAGAAGTGACATACTGTAATCTGGTGACTGTCGCCATTGGTCTGTCTGTGCAGTGTGAATTGGCCTTTATGCTCCCCGTGTTTTCTTTAATAAATGCACCAAATAGGTTTGAAATGTTCCCAAATGTTAAGTCGTATATTGAAAAGGTTGTACACAACAAGAGTAAATATAATTTAGCAGGAGCTGCGTGGACATTTACTCACTGTACAAGTGCAAGACTTGAGGGCTATCCATCTTCAATGGAAATGTCAGTTAATCAGCTGGGCCGTGCCACATTTTTATTAATAAAAAAGTGTGACTTTCCAAGCAGTGGTTGGGGAGATTCAATTTTCATGGTAAATGTCATGGAATATAGCATTTAAGCCGTGGTTTCTATGGGAACCTTGTTTTTGTGCCACGGTTCCTTGGTGTAAAGGTTAATTATGACGCTGTCAAAAGCCTGCTGAGGGCAGAGAGTTGAAGGCTATCTACATACGTTGAAGGTTGCTCTTTGAGTTTGTGCTTCTGTTACACTCCATGTCCGATGAACTAACGGAGCACTTCAAGCGCTGCTTGAGAAAGCTGGAGCATATTGACTTTTATCAAAGAATCGCTTGAGTGGTGTCCTGAGGGTGGCACTTTAAGTGCCTGTAAAAAACTAAATGAAAATCGACTGCAAAATGCCGTAGATTCTTGTAGTTCCATCCAATTCAGTCCTCTTTGCTCTTTTTTTTTTTTTTTCCACACACAATTTCAAAAAAAGGAGAGAAAAAAATCTTGGCAGTCGATCCAACTTATTTACCTTGTAGAACTCATTTAATTAAACTATGAAATGTTATTTTTCCATTCTGATGACCTTTTAATTGACAGAAAATTGATTGTGTTGAAATGGCATCAGCCAGTTGAAAGTAAAGTGATGTAACCTTTTCCCCCTTCCTGTTGTTTTCTATATGTCACATGTGTTTGTGTCCATGTTTACGAGAATGGCTCCTGAAATATTAATGGAATGTGTGTACGTGTAAATGTATTTTGAGTGCGTTTACATTTGTGGAAAATTAATCAGATTCAAAGAATACAAACGTTATGCTCCTCAATTCAGTTTCTCTTATAAATCCTGTTGAGTGGGCAAACGTCAAAAAATGCTTGTGTAAAGGGTAATATTTTAGTCTTGTGTGCTAGCAAAATTATTTTAGCTGGAGATGTTTCGGTTTGGCTTGGTTGATTTTTGTTAGAGAATTCACTCAGTGAATAAATTTGACCAGGTTTTCAGGTTCAGTTTTTCTATTTGCCTTGACAATGATGTCCCTGATTGAACTTTTCTCTGCCACTCACAGCAAGAGAAGCTGGGTGACATCTGTTTCTCTCTGCGGTATGTGCCCACTGCTGGCAAACTGACCGTGGTCGTTCTGGAGGCCAAGAACCTGAAGAAGATGGATGTCGGTGGCCTGTCAGGTGAGTCCAGTTACTGAGTCACACTGTCAGCTGGAGCCTGGCACAAAGGTTGTGCCATTATGTGATAGTTTAGGACAGTGTCTCTTGTTGCCAGCTGTCATGACAATTTATTTGTGTGTCCTTTAAATACAAAGTGAAATCAAAGATGGCTTCTATTTGCCCTTCTTAACCCTGTAAAACCTGATGTATGAAATAGTAGTCAGAAAAATCCATTATTCTTTTTTTTATGAAACTGTTTATTGAACATTTAGACAAAATTAAAAAAAATTAAAAAGTTTGCATATGTTTTTTGTTATCTGTTTTATACAACAGTCTTATATGACTCATATATTAATTATGATATAGGAGAACATTGAACTCACACTCGAGGAGGAAAAAAGCACCTCAGTTTTATTCAGAAGCCTAAACTGAGCAAAAATATATGAAAAGAGTATAGCAGACTACTTACAAAAATGCATGTGAATCAGTTGTTGCTTTTTATCTCCCCTTTTTTCCTCTCCTCTTTTTATCTAAGTTTGTTTTATAGCAAAAGCAGATAACTCCAACAGTCATTTTTTGGCAAAAGCAGACAACTTCACATTTCATTTTTCACCCTCGTTTTATCTTTGTAATCTCCTCAGATGACAATGTAGATGCCTGACAAACGTTGTTGTGATCATAGACTGGTTTTTTTTTTAAGACTGTATGGTTGTGATTACACGCAATACAGGGAGCAGCTTTTTCCTCACCATTGTAACGTGCTGCTTTTGCAAGGTATTATGAAAAATTTTATTTTCCTTTACGCACAGAAGAAGAGGTCCATCAAGTTCGTCAAAATTATCCATCCTGGATCACTTTTAGTCAGTTTTGACGAAAATCCTCTCAGCTAGTGCGTCTTTTCAAAGTGACTGGCAGCCTTGTCACCTGACCTGAAACAACAAGGGCGCTTGTCGGCTTCTGCAGTAAAACGTGAACTTGCGATGCCTTGAAAGTGGACAATACCGGCTTTTTTGACAAAGCATGTTTAGGGTTCAGATCACGCTATATGTGGAGAATAATGCATGGCAATCAGTTAATTTTTTTTCCAAAAGCGGCGCTTATCGATTTTTGCAAATGAACTCTTCATATATATACCAGTCATTTTGAACGGTAAGATTTTTTTATGTTTTCTTTTTTAAAGAAGTCTCTTCTGCTCACCAAGCCTGCATTTATTTGATCCAAAATACAGCAAAAAATTTGAAATATTTTTACTACAAACCCGATTCCAAAAAAGTTGGGACACTGTACAAATTGTGAATAAAAACAGAATGCAATGATGTGGAAGTTTCAAATTTCAATATTTTATTCAAAATACAACATAGATGACATATCAAATGTTTAAACTGAGAAAATGTATCATTTTAAGGGAAAAATAAGTTGATTTTAAATTTCATGGCATCAACACATCTCAAAAAAGTTGGGACAAGGCCATGTTTACCACTGTGTGGCATCCCCTCTTCTTTTTATAACAGTCTGCAAACGTCTGGGGACTGAGGAGACAAGTTGCTCAAGTTTAGGAATAGGAATGTTGTCCCATTCTTGTCTAATACAGGCTTCTAGTTGCTCAACTGTCTTAGGTCTTCTTTGTCACATCTTCCTCTTTATGATGCGCCAAATGTTTTCTATGGGTGAAAGATCTTGGGCCTCATTTATAAAGCGTGCGTACGCACAGATTTGATCTTAGAGTGTGCGTACGCTTAAATCCACGCCAACGGTCATATTTATAAAAACGGTCTTTGACGTGGAAAAGTGCTTAGCGTCACGTCAGGGTCCGAGCAGACGTACGCACTTTTTATTGTCGGAGTAATGCAGAATTTTTCAAATGTAAGCTGTTCTTGCAGGTCGCTGTTCTAAATTATGATGATTGGTGATATTTTATATGTTAATGATATTAATTAGGAGTCGTTTACAAGGCAGAGAGCTGAAACCATTCAATCGCGCGCAAGTTCAAGATAATTTGCAATTCATAGATTTCACATCTGAAATAGGCGCCAGACGCCGCTTTTCTGTTCGTATGTTCATTCTATGAATCGCACGTACGCATTTCTGAGAAACGATCGTAAGATCAAATTTAGGACGGTTTCTGCGCAACATTTTATAAATGAGGCCACTGGACTGCAGGCTGGCAATTTCAGTACCCGGATCCTTCTTCTACGCAGCCATGATGTTGTAATTGATGCAGTATGTGGTCTGGCATTGTCATGTTGGAAAATGCAAGGTCTTCCCTGAAAGAGACGACGTCTGGATGGGAGCATATGTTGTTCTAGAACTTGGATATACCTTTCAGCATTGATGGTGCCTTTCCAGATGTGTAAGCTGCCCATGCCACACGCACTCATGCAACCCCATACCATCAGAGATGCAGGCTTCTGAACTGAGCGCTGATAACAACTTGGGTTGTCCTTGTCCTCTTTAGTCCAGATGACATGGCGTCCCAGTTTTCCAAAAAGAACTTCAAATTTTGATTCGTCTGACCACAGAACAGTTTTCCACTTTGCCACAGTCCATTTTAAATGAGCCTTGGCCCAGAGAAAACGCCTGCGCTTCTGGATCATGTTTAGATATGACTTCTTTTTTGACCTATAGAGTTTTAGCCGGCAACGGCGAATAGCACGGTGGATTGTGTTCACCGACAATGTTTTCTGGAAGTATTCCTGAGCCCATGTTGTGATTTCCATTACAGTAGCATTCCCGTATGTGATGCAGTGCTGTCTAAGGGCCCGAAGATCACAGGCATCCAGTATGGTTTTCTGGCCTTGACCCTTACGCACAGAGATTGTTCCAGATTCTTTGAATCTTTGGATGATATTATGCACTGTAGATGATGATAACTTCAAACTCTTTGCAATTTTTCTCTGAGAAACTCCTTTCTGATATTGCTCCACTATTTTTCGCCGCAGCATTGGGGGACACTGCCACTCTGAGAGGCTCTTTTTATACCCAATCATGTTGCCAATTGACCTAATAAGTTGCAAATTGGTCCTCCAGCTGTTCCTTATATGTACATTTAACTTTTCCGGCCTCTTATTGCTACCTGTCCCAACTTTTTTGGAATGTGTAGCTCTCATGAAATCCAAAATGAGCCAATATTTGGCATGACATTTCAAAATGTCTCACTTTCAACATTTGATATATTTTATTCACAATAGAATATAGATAACATAAGTTTATGAGATTTGTAAATTATTGCATTCCTTTTTTATTCAAAATTTGTACAGTGTCCCAACTTTTTTGGAATCGGGTTTGTATTTAAAATGACTGTTTTCTATTTGAATATATTTTATTATTTTATTAAATGTAATTTATTCCTGTGATTTCAAAGGACTGAAATTTTTTGCATCATTAATCCAGTCACATGATCCTTCAGAAATCATTCTAATATTCAAAAAACATTTATTATTATTATATTATTATGTTGAAAACAGCTTTGAAAACAGAGTTGATTTTTTTCAGGTTTCTTTGATGAATAGAAAGTTCAGAAGAACAGCATTTATCTGAAAAAGAAATCTTTTGTATGTTTTGTCATCACTTTTGATCAATTTAAAGCATCCTTTAAAGCAAATTATAGTGACTATAACTTTTGAATGGTATAGTGTATAATGTTACAAAAGCTTTGCATTTCATATAAATGCTGATCTTTGGATCTTTCTATTCATCAAATTCATCAAATTACTCAACTGTTTTAAATATTGAATAATATTAAATGATATTATATAATAATAATAATAATAATAATATAAATATTAAATAATAATAATAATAAATGTTTCTTGAACAGCAAATCAGTATATTAGAATGATCTCTGAAGGATCATGTGACATTGAAGATTGGAGTAATGATGCTAAAAAAAATTAGCTTTGATCACAGTCATAAATTTCATTTCAGAGTATATTCAAATAGAAAGCATATTGATGTTTTTGCTGTATTTTGGACTTGGTGAGCAAAAGATAATTCTTTAAAAAACATTAAAAATCTTACTGCTTAAAAACTTTTGACTTGTAGTGTGTGCAGGTGGGGAAAATCTTAAAATATTACAATAATATCAAAGCCAAACATGTTTGCATCCAGTCAGATTCCTGCCTTACATCATTTTTCAGCTGAATACACTAAGAAAGATGCATTATGTATTGTGAATGCTCTTTTCATGTTGTCTTTAACACGGTTTCAAAACCCTTTCATTTTCTCATAGCTGCATGAGGTTGTCTGTATGTAAATGCAAAGTCATTTTTAGTATATCTTTCGCTTTTAAAATCATGTAATGCGTATACAGTCATTCACAGCTACAAATCCCAAGGGCGTTGAAATGTGGCTTGAAATGATCCGACACTTTCCGAACCTACGGCTGTGCGGAGAGCTGCGCTTTATCAGCTGAAGTAATATTCGGCTCTGGTGAATACATGAATACATTTTCGCTGAGTAAATTTACAGCTCGGCATTCACAAATCAGTCCTCATCTGTGCCGTAACCACTTATGAAAAACGGGCCGGTCTCGTCCATCCATACTTCCCCACCTCCCTCGCTGGTTCTCTCGCACCTGGTCTGTCTCGATCCTGCTGTCACAGAGGCGGACAGGCCATCAGTACCAGACCCACCTGCTGGGAGCCAAGAGGCCTGACGTTCACTTCTCATCACTCACAGAGAGAAGAACAGCTATTAGCAGCACCTCCGAGAACAAACTTTCTCGCTCTCTCCAGTCCATTAGCAATCCAGATTAAAGCTGGCTATAAACTGTCAGTCACGTTTCATAAGGTACTCCAACACGCAGCTGAAATTAACACTGTTAACAGTTCTATTTAGGGGTTCGTGTTTAGAGGACTATAGTTTTGACGATGTGATAACTACAACCCCCAAACCTCCTATTGCGTTTCATTGTCTGGCTTGTTGAATTGGTCGTTTGCCAGATCGTTCAAATCCTGTGTGAAAATTGTGCAGTTAAGGGTGCTTTCACCATCAATTACTGGGTTTTTGCCAGACTCCGACGGTTTGAATTGTGGAATGAACCTTTTTGACAAAGCGCTCAATGTTCCCACTGATTTTACTAGAAAAACATTTCTGTCCCTGCATTCTCTCTTTGCTTTTCTTCTCATTCCAAGTTCGTGAAAATGGCTCAGATTTAATTGTTGTTATAGGGGAGTTGTTCTCCCGAAGGAATCGCTTTAGAGCATGTCCAAAGAGCTGTCACATGATTAGAAACAATAGGCCCGCATGGATCATGCCAATAATTAGTGACTGTTTCCATTGTGATTCAGCTACAGGGAGGACGACTCATCAGAACACTATAATTTATCCTTTTCTCTATTCAAACCCTGTTTACTCTCCGTAATCACACAAGACGTGGTTGTTGCAGCTAAAATAAATGTAATTTGAATTAATTCACAAAAGCTGTGCTTACCAATTTCTGCATTTTTCCTCATTATGCTTTTTGTGGTTTAGATTATTAATTGAATATGTATATATACAAATTGTATTTGTATACATGCATTTAATGCATTGGCAGAAGCGTGCTTTGCATTTCGGTTATGCAGTTCATGTGTGTTCTGTGAATAGAACTCGTGACTGTGGCGTTGCTAGTGTTATATGTTATATTGCTTAAACTACTGTACTTTTTCAAAGCCTCAGAAGGCATTTGGACACTTAATTCACACTTAAAGGGATAGTTCACCCAAAAATCTGTCATTAATTACTCACCCATGTCGTTCCAAACTTGTAAGACCTCTGTTCATCTTCAGAACAATCCAAGAGCTTTCTGACCCTGCATAGACAGCAACGCAACTGACAAATTCAAGGCCCAGAAAGGTGGTAAGGACATCATTAAAATAGTCTGTCATAAACGCGCATCAAAGTCTGACACGGAACAGAAGAAATTGTTGAATAAAGTTGTTATTTTTGTTTTCTTTGTGCACAAAAAGTATTATTGTTTCTTCATAACGTTACGGTTGAACCACTAATGTCACATGGACTATTTTAATGATGTCCTTATTACATTTTTGGGCCTTGAACCTGTCAGTTGCATTGCTGTCTATGCAGGTCTTACGGGTTTGGAACATGATGGTGATTTTAGAATTTTAATTTCTGGATGAACTATACCTTTAAATTTGTATGAATGTAATTAGATATCAAAATATCAAATCCAGTATCATTAATTTCAAAACAATCAGTCAGTCAATTCACAGCTAGGACAATTACTCTGCTAGGACACCCTGACTTTAAAAAGTCATTATAAGAAAAGACTATGAAATCATTTGTTTGCAGATGCCACTTGTTTTAATATTTTGCAATGCAATGAAAATTATATATGTTAAGTGTCCAGATACTTTGTGGTTTAGACTGTGGAAAGTCTATTCATTGTACTATTCATATACGTATATAAACATAATGGTTAAGTCAGCGTTATTTCAGTACAATTTATATTCTATTATAGTTTTTATTGAAATTTGTAATTATATTGTTTAATTTTAGTCCAAGTAATGTTATGTGCTTTTGTCATTTTTCTTTTTTCTTCTTCAGCTTATATTTTTACAATTTTAGTCAAGGTATTATTTCTAATTTTCTAATCTAAGTTTCAGCTTTTCATCTATTTTTTGTATTTTTATTTTATTTAATTTACTTAACAATTTTTATTAGTTGTATTTCGTTAACAGTGCTTGTATAATTAAATGTCAATGTTAAAGTGTGGCTTAAAGGTCCAGGTACTTTTTCAGGTCAGTGCATGTGGTTTAGACATTATAAAAGACTATTCTTTGTATTTGTTTATGTATTTGAACAAAATAGGGGTTGAAATTGGCACATTTTTTAAATTAGCATTTACATAGCTGAGGGTGAATGCAGTGCATGCAGTCCACCACTAGGAGACACCTATGAGTCTGTAGACCATACGTGACTGAATGCCTATGTTCCAGAGCCAATGAAAACATACCACATCAGAGACAAGGGCCAGTTTTATTTTCACTTGGATTTTCAGTATCCCTTCTAGATGAGCTTCTCAAGTGACTATATGAACCATAAACACAAGTCATTACAAGCACTCCCAACTCCTTGAACCACAAACTTCTGGCTTGGCTTCTGTGTGAGTGTAGATTACCACAGATTTCCCCAACAGCCTCAAACCTCAGGCACTCTGTTGCCAAGCAACCAGGCAAAAGCACCACCGTTAATAGTGTTAATCCCGAAGAAGTTATGTTTAAGTTCAACATCATAAATAGCCATACTGTGTGTTTTCACCTTATTAAATGTGGATGGAGCGAGAGGCCAGTTTTGAAGATCCTGCAGTGTTAGTGTAAGTTCAACAGGAGGTGCTGTGCTGCTCTATCATGAGAAATCTCATATGTGACCCTGGACCACAAAACCAGTCTTAAGTCGCTGGGGTATATTTGTAGCAATAGCCAAAAATACATTGTATGGGTCAAAATTATAAATTTTTATTTTATGCCAAAAATCATTCGGATATTAAGTAAAGATCATGTTCCATGAAGATATTTTGTAAATTTCTTACCGTAAATATATCAAAACTTAATTTTTGATTAGTAATATGCATTGCTAAGAACTTCATTTGGACAAATTTAATGGCGATTTTTTTACACCCTCAGATTCCAGATTTTCAAATAGTTGTATCTCAGCCAAATATTGTCAGATCCTAACAAACCATACATCAATGGAAAGCTTATTTATTCAGCTTTCATGATGTATAAATCTCAATTTTAAAAAAATTGACACTTAAGACTGGTTTTGTGGTCCAGGGTCACATATAGACTGAATAAAATGTTTTAGCATGCATTCCATATGTGATCCCCCTGTCAGACTGTGAAGCTCCGTGAATGCATAAGGGAAATATGAAAGCATACTTTTTTGTTTTACTTTTTCATGTATAATACCTTAAAAATGCATTTAAAATGTATT